>NW_027478577.1:316679-633358 GCF_051014685.1 Ptiloglossa arizonensis | reverse complement strand
CAAACTGCCATATCTAGCGAATGGATTGACCAATCCGGAAAATTTCTGTTGCATCTGAAAGTAGAAGCTCGCCCGATTACAACGGTAATCGCACTTTTCCCCTAGGCCGTTCTAGTTATTCGTGTCGAGCATCAGAACTGCGAAAATTTTGAGTTTCTCAAGCGTTTCTTACCTGCAAACTGCCATATCTCGCGAAGGGATTGACCAATCCGCAAAATTTCTGGTGGATCTGAAAGTAGAAACTCGCCCGATTACAACGGTATGCGTACTTTTCCCCTAGGCCGTTCTAGTTATTCGTTTCGAGCATCAGAACGGCGAAAATTTTGAGTTTCTCAAGCGTTTCTTACCTCCAAACAGCCATATCTCGCGAACGGATTGACCAATCCGCAAAATTTCTGTTGCATCTGAAAGTAGAAACTCGCCCGATTACAACGGTATGTGTAGTTTTCCCCTAGGCCGTTCCAGTTATTCATTTCGAGCATCAGAACTGCCCAAATTTTGAGATTCTCAAGCGTTTCTTACCTCCAAACTGCCATATATCGCGAACGGATTGACCAATCCGCAAAATTTCTGTTGCATCTGAAAGAAGAAACTCGCCCGATTACAACGGTATGCGTACTTTTCCCCTAGGCCGTTCTAGTTATTCGTTTCGAGCATCAGAACTGCGCAAATTTTGAGTTTCTCAAGCGTTTCTTACATCCAAACGGCCATATCTCGCGAACGGATTGACCAATCCGCATAATTTCTATTGCATTTGAAAGTAGAATCTCGCCCGATTACAACGGTATGCGTACTTCTCCCCTAGGCCGTTCTAGTCATTCGTTTCGAGCATCAGAACTGCGAAAATTTTGAGTTTCTCAAGCGTTTCTTACTTCCAAACTGCCATATCTCGCGAACGGATCGACCAATTCGCAAAATTTCTGTTGCATCTGAAAGTAGAAACTCGCCCGATTACATCGGTATGCGTACATTTCCCCTAGGCCGTTCTAGTTATTCGTTTCGAGCATCAGAACTGCGAAAATTTTGAGTTTCTCAAGCGTTTCTTTCCTCCAAACTGCCATATCTCGCGAACGGATTGACCAATCCGCAAAATTTCTGTTGCTTCTGAAAGTAGAGACATGCCCAATTACAACGGTATGTGTAGTTTTCCCCTAGGCCGTTCCAGTTATTCGTTTCGAGCATCAGAACTGCGAAAATTTTGAGTTTCTCAAGCGTTTCTTACATCCAAACTGCCATATCTCACGAACGGAATGCCCGATCCGCAAAATTTCTGTTGCATCTGAAAGTAGAAACTCGCCCGATTACAACGGTATGCGTACTTTTCCCCTAGGCCCTTCTAGTTATTCGTTTCGAGCATCAGAACGGCGAAAATTTTGAGTTTCTCAAGCGTTTCTTACATCCAAACTGCCATATCTCGCGAATGGATTGACCAATCCGCAAAATTTCTGTTGCATCTCAAAGTAGAAACTCGCCCGATTACAACGGTAATCGCACTTTTCCCCTAGGCCGTTCTAGTTATTCGTGTCGAGCATCAGAACTGCGAAAATTTTGAGTTTCTCAAGCGTTTCTTACCTCCAAACTGCCATATCTCGCGAAGGGTTTGACCAATCCGCAAAATTTCTGGTGGATCTGAAAGTAGAAACTCGCCCGATTACAACGGTATGCGTACTTTTCCCCTAGGCCGTTCTAGTTACTCGTTTCGAGCATCAGAACTGCGAAAATTTTGAGTTTCTCAAGCATTTCATATCTCCAAACTGCCATATCTCGCGAACGGATTGATCAATCCGCAAAATTTCTGTTGCATCTGAAAGTAGAAACTCGCCCGATTACAACGGTATGCGTACTTTTCCCCTAGGCCGTTCTTGTTATACGTTTCGAGCATCAGAACGGCGAAAATTTTGAGTTTCTCAAGCGTTTCTTACCTCCAAACTGCCATATCTCGCGAACGGATTGACTAATCCGCAAAATTTCTGTTGCATCTGAAAGTAGAAACTCGCCCGATTACAACGGTAGGTATAGTTTTCCCCTAGGCCGTTCCAGTTATTCGTTTCGAGCATCAGAACTGCGAAAATTTTGAGTTTCTCAAGCGTTTCTTACATCCAAACTGCCATATCTCGCGAACGGATTGACCGATCCGCAAAATTTCTGTTGCATCAGAAAGTAGAAACTCGCCCGATTACAACGGTATGCGCACATTTACCCTAGGCCGTTCTAGTTATTCGTTTCGAGCATCAGAGCTGCGCAAGTTTTGAGTTTCTCAAGCGTTTCTTACCTCCAAACTGCCATATCTCGCGAAGGGATTGACCAATCCGCAAAATTTCTGTTGCATCTGAAAGTAGAAACTCGTCCGATTACAACGGTATGCGCACTTTTCCCCTAGGCCGTTCTAGTTATTCGTTTCGAGCATCAGAACTGCGAAAATTTTGAGTTTCTCAAGCGTTTCTTACCTCCAAACTGCCATATCTCGCGAACGGATTGACCAATCCGCAAAATTTCTGTTGCATCTGAAAGTAGAAACTCGCCCGATTGCAACGGTATGTGTAGTTTTCCCGTAGGCCGTTCCAGTTATTCATTTCGAGCATCAGAACTGCGAAAATTTGGGTTTCTCAAGCGTTTCTTACCTCCAAACTGCCATATCTCGCGAACGGATTGACCAATCCGCAAAATTTCTGTTGCTTCTGAAAGTAGAAACACTCCCGATTACAACGGTATGCGCACTTTTACCCTAGGCCGTTCTAGTTATTCGTTTCGAGCATCAGGACTGCGCAAATTTTGAGTTTCTCAAGCGTTTCTTACCTCCAAACTGCCATATCTCGCGAAGGGATTGACCAATCCGCAAAATTTCTGTTGCATCTGAAAGTAGAAACTCGTCCGATTACAACGGTATGCGTACTTTTCCCCTAGGCCGTTCTAGTTATTCGTTTCGAGCATCAGAACTGCGAAAATTTTGAGTTTCTCAAGCGTTTCTTACCTCCAAACTGCCATATCTCGCGAACGGATTGACCAATCCGCAAAATTTCTGTTGCATCTGAAAGTAGAAACTCGCCGATTACAACGGTATGTGTAGTTTTCCCCTAGGCCGTTCTAGTTATTCGTTTCGAGCATCAGAACTGCGCAAATTTTGAGTTTCTCAAGCGTTTCTTACATCCAAACGGCCATATCTCGCGAACGGATTGACCAATCCGCATAATTTCTATTGCATTTGAAAGTAGAATCTCGCCCGATTACAACGGTATGCGTACTTCTCCCCTAGGCCGTTCTAGTCATTCGTTTCGAGCATCAGAACTGCGAAAATTTTGAGTTTCTCAAGCGTTTCTTACTTCCAAACTGCCATATCTCGCGAACGGATCGACCAATCCGCAAAATTTCTGTTGCATCTGAAAGTAGAAACTCGCCCGATTACATCGGTATGCGTACATTTCCCCTAGGCCGTTCTAGTTATTCGTTTCGAGCATCAGAACTGCGAAAATTTTGAGTTTCTCAAGCGTTTCTTTCCTCCAAACTGCCATATCTCGCGAACGGATTGACCAATCCGCAAAATTTCTGTTGCTTCTGAAAGTAGAGACATGCCCAATTACAACGGTATGTGTAGTTTTCCCCTAGGCCGTTCCAGTTATTCGTTTCGAGCATCAGAACTGCGAAAATTTTGAGTTTCTCAAGCGTTTCTTACATCCAAACTGCCATATCTCACGAACGGAATGCCCGATCCGCAAAATTTCTGTTGCATCTGAAAGTAGAAACTCGCCCGATTACAACGGTATGCGTACTTTTCCCCTAGGCCCTTCTAGTTATTCGTTTCGAGCATCAGAACGGCGAAAATTTTGAGTTTCTCAAGCGTTTCTTACATCCAAACTGCCATATCTCGCGAATGGATTGACCAATCCGCAAAATTTCTGTTGCATCTCAAAGTAGAAACTCGCCCGATTACAACGGTAATCGCACTTTTCCCCTAGGCCGTTCTAGTTATTCGTGTCGAGCATCAGAACTGCGAAAATTTTGAGTTTCTCAAGCGTTTCTTACCTCCAAACTGCCATATCTCGCGAAGGGTTTGACCAATCCGCAAAATTTCTGGTGGATCTGAAAGTAGAAACTCGCCCGATTACAACGGTATGCGTACTTTTCCCCTAGGCCGTTCTAGTTACTCGTTTCGAGCATCAGAACTGCGAAAATTTTGAGTTTCTCAAGCATTTCATATCTCCAAACTGCCATATCTCGCGAACGGATTGATCAATCCGCAAAATTTCTGTTGCATCTGAAAGTAGAAACTCGCCCGATTACAACGGTATGCGTACTTTTCCCCTAGGCCGTTCTTGTTATACGTTTCGAGCATCAGAACGGCGAAAATTTTGAGTTTCTCAAGCGTTTCTTACCTCCAAACTGCCATATCTCGCGAACGGATTGACTAATCCGCAAAATTTCTGTTGCATCTGAAAGTAGAAACTCGCCCGATTACAACGGTAGGTGTAGTTTTCCCCTAGGCCGTTCCAGTTATTCGTTTCGAGCATCAGAACTGCGAAAATTTTGAGTTTCTCAAGCGTTTCTTACATCCAAACTGCCATATCTCGCGAACGGATTGACCGATCCGCAAAATTTCTGTTGCATCAGAAAGTAGAAACTCGCCCGATTACAACGGTATGCGCACATTTACCCTAGGCCGTTCTAGTTATTCGTTTCGAGCATCAGAGCTGCGCACGTTTTGAGTTTCTCAAGCGTTTCTTACCTCCAAACTGCCATATCTCGCGAAGGGATTGACCAATCCGCAAAATTTCTGTTGCATCTGAAAGTAGAAACTCGTCCGATTACAACGGTATGCGCACTCTTCCCCTAGGCCGTTCTAGTTATTCGTTTCGAGCATCAGAACTGCGAAAATTTTGAGTTTCTCAAGCGTTTCTTACCTCCAAACTGCCATATCTCGCGAACGGATTGACCAATCCGCAAAATTTCTGTTGCATCTGAAAGTAGAAACTCGCCCGATTACAACGGTATGTGTAGTTTTCCCGTAGGCCGTTCCAGTTATTCATTTCGAGCATCAGAACTGCGAAAATTTGGGTTTCTCAAGCGTTTCTTACCTCCAAACTGCCATATCTCGCGAACGGATTGACCAATCCGCAAAATTTCTGTTGCTTCTGAAAGTAGAAACACTCCCGATTACAACGGTATGCGCACTTTTACCCTAGGCCGTTCTAGTTATTCGTTTCGAGCATCAGGACTGCGCAAATTTTGAGTTTCTCAAGCGTTTCTTACCTCCAAACTGCCATATCTCGCGAAGGGATTGACCAATCCGCAAAATTTCTGTTGCATCTGAAAGTAGAAACTCGTCCGATTACAACGGTATGCGTACTTTTCCCCTAGGCCGTTCTAGTTATTCGTTTCGAGCATCAGAACTGCGAAAATTTTGAGTTTCTCAAGCGTTTCTTACCTCCAAACTGCCATATCTCGCGAACGGATTGACCAATCCGCAAAATTTCTGTTGCATCTGAAAGTAGAAACTCGCCGATTACAACGGTATGTGTAGTTTTCCCCTAGGCCGTTCCAGTTATTCATTTCGAGCATCAGAACTGCGAAAATTTGGGTTTCTCAAGCGTTTCTTACCTCCAAACTGCCATATCTCGCGAACGGATTGACCAATCCGCAAAATTTCTGTTGCTTCTGAAAGTAGAAACACTCCCGATTACAAGGGTATGCGCACTTTTCCCGTAGGCCGTTCTAGTTATTCGTTTCGAGCATCAAAACTGCGAAAATTTTGAGTTTCTCAAGCGTTTCTTACATCCAAACGGCCATATCTCGCGAACGGATTGACCAATCCGCATAATTTCTGTTGCATTTGAATGTAGAATCTCGCCCGATTACAACGGTATGCGTACTTCTCCCCTAGGCCGTTCTAGTCATTCGTTTCGAGCATCAGAACTGCGAAAATTTTGAGTTTCTCAAGTGTTTCTTACTTCCAAACTGCCATATCTCGCGAACGGATCGACCAATCCGCAAAATTTCTGTTGCATCTGAAAGTAGAAACTCGCCCGATTACATCGGTATGCGTACATTTCCCCTAGGCCGTTCTAGTTATTCGTTTCGAGCATCAGAACTGCGAAAATTTTGAGTTTCTCAAGCGTTTCTTACCTCCAAACTGCCATATCTCGCGAACGGATTGACCAATCCGCAAAATTTCTGTTGCTTCTGAAAGTAGAGACATGCCCGATTACAACGGTATGTGTAGTTTTCCCCTAGGCCGTTCCAGTTATTCGTTTCGAGCATCAGAACTGCGAAACTTTTGAGTTTCTCAAGCGTTTCTTACATCCAAACTGCCATATCTCGCGAACGGAATGACCGATCCGCAAAATTTCTGTTGCATCTGAAAGTAGGAACTCTCCGGATTACAACGGTATGTGTAGCTTTCCCCTAGGCCGTTCTAGTTATTCGTTTCGAGCATCAGAACGGCGAAAATTTTGAGTTTCTCAAGCGTTTCTTACATCCAAACTGCCATATCTCGCGAATGGATTGACCAATCCGCAAAATTTCTGTTGCATCTGAAAGTAGAAACTCGCCCGATTACAACGGTAATCGCACTTTACCCCTAGGCCGTTCTAGTTATTCGTGTCGAGCATCAGAACTGCGAAAATTTTGAGTTTCTCAAGCGTTTCTTACCTCCAAACTGCCATATCTCGCGAAGGGATTGACCAATCCGCAAAACTTCTGGTGGATCTGAAAGTAGAAACTCGCCCGATTACAACGGTATGCGTACTTTTCCCCTAGGCCGTTCTAGTTATTCGTTTCGAGCATCAGAACGGCGAAAATTTTGAGTTTCTCAAGCGTTTCTTACCTCCAAACAGCCATATCTCGCGAACGGATTGACCAATCCGCAAAATTTCTGTTGCATCTGAAAGAAGAAACTCGCCCGATTACAACGGTATGCGTACTTTTCCCCTAGGACGTTCTAGTTATTCGTTTCGAGCATCAGAACTGCGCAAATTTTGAGTTTCTCAAGCGTTTCTTACATCCAAACTGCCATATCTCGCGAACGGATTGACCAATCCGCAAAATTTCTGTTGCATCTGAAAGTAGAAATTCGCCCGATTACAACGGTATGCGTACTTTTCCCCTAGGCCCTTCTAGTTATTCGTTTCGAGCATCAGAACGGCGAAAATTTTGAGTTTCTCAAGCGTTTCTTACATCCAAACTGCCATATCTCGCGAATGGATTGACCAATCCGCAAAATTTCTGTTGCATCTGAAAGTAGAAGCTCGCCCGATTACAACGGTAATCGCACTTTTCCCCTAGGCCGTTCTAGTTATTCGTGTCGAGCATCAGAACTGCCAAAATTTTGAGTTTCTCAAGCGTTTCTTACATCCAAACTGCCATATCTCGCGAATGGATTGACCAATCCGCAAAATTTCTGTTGCATCTGAAAGTAGAAACTCGCCCGATTACAACGGTAATCGCACTTTACCCCTAGGCCGTTCTAGTTATTCGTGTCGAGCATCAGAACTGCGAAAATTTTGAGTTTCTCAAGCGTTTCTTACCTCCAAACTGCCATATCTCGCGAAGGGATTGACCAATCCGCAAAACTTCTGGTGGATCTGAAAGTAGAAACTCGCCCGATTACAACGGTATGCGTACTTTTCCCCTAGGCCGTTCTAGTTATTCGTTTCGAGCATCAGAACGGCGAAAATTTTGAGTTTCTCAAGCGTTTCTTACCTCCAAACAGCCATATCTCGCGAACGGATTGACCAATCCGCAAAATTTCTGTTGCATCTGAAAGAAGAAACTCGCCCGATTACAACGGTATGCGTACTTTTCCCCTAGGACGTTCTAGTTATTCGTTTCGAGCATCAGAACTGTGCAAATTTTGAGTTTCTCAAGCGTTTCTTACATCCAAACTGCCATATCTCGCGAACGGATTGACCAATCCGCAAAATTTCTGTTGCATCTGAAAGTAGAAATTCGCCCGATTACAACGGTATGCGTACTTTTCCCCTAGGCCCTTCTAGTTATTCGTTTCGAGCATCAGAACGGCGAAAATTTTGAGTTTCTCAAGCGTTTCTTACATCCAAACTGCCATATCTCGCGAATGGATTGACCAATCCGCAAAATTTCTGTTGCATCTGAAAGTAGAAGCTCGCCCGATTACAACGGTAATCGCACTTTTCCCCTAGGCCGTTCTAGTTATTCGTGTCGAGCATCAGAACTGCCAAAATTTTGAGTTTCTCAAGCGTTTCTTACCTGCAAACTGCCATATCTCGCGAAGGGATTGACCAATCCGCAAAATTTCTGGTGGATCTGAAAGTAGAAACTCGCCCGATTACAACGGTATGCGTACTTTTCCCCTAGGCCGTTCTAGTTATTCGTTTCGAGCATCAGAACGGCGAAAATTTTGAGTTTCTCAAGCGTTTCTTACCTCCAAACAGCCATATCTCGCGAACGGATTGACCAATCCGCAAAATTTCTGTTGCATCTGAAAGTAGAAACTCGACCGATTACAACGGTATGTGTAGTTTTCCCCTAGGCCGTTCCAGTTATTCGTTTCGAGCATCAGAACTGCCCAAATTTTGAGATTCTCAAGCGTTTCTTACCTCCAAACTGCCATATATCGCGAACGGATTGACCAATCCGCAAAATTTCTGTTGCATCTGAAAGTAAAAACTCGTCCGATTACAACGGTATGCGTACTTTTCCCCTAGGCCGTTCTAGTTATTCGTTTCGAGCATCAGACCTGCGCAAATTTTGAGTTTCTCAAGCGTTTCTTACATCCAAACTGCCATATCTCGCGAAGGGATTGACCAATCCGCAAAATTTCTGTTGCATCTGAAAGTAAAAACTCGTCCGATTACAACGGTATGCGTACTTTTCCCCTAGGCCGTTCTAGTTATTCGTTTCGAGCATCAGAACTGCGAAAATTTTGAGTTTCTCAAGCGTTTCTTACCTCCAAACTGCCATATCTCGCGAACGGATTGACCAATCCGCAAAATTTCTGTTGCATCTGAAAGTAGAAACTCGCCCGATTACAACGGTATGTGTAGTTTTCCCCTAGGCCGTTCCAGTTATTCATTTCGAGCATCAGAACTGCGAAAATTTGGGTTTCTCAAGCGTTTCTTACCTCCAAACTGCCATATCTCGCGAACGGATTGACCAATCCGCAAAATTTCTGTTGCTTCTGAAAGTAGAAACACTCCCGATTACAAGGGTATGCGCACTTTTCCCGTAGGCCGTTCTAGTTATTCGTTTCGAGCATCAGAACTGCGAAAATTTTGAGTTTCTCAAGCGTTTCTTACATCCAAACGGCCATATCTCGCGAACGGATCGACCAATCCGCAAAATTTCTGTTGCATCTGAAAGTAGAAACTCGCCCGATTACATCGGTATGCGTACATTTCCCCTAGGCCGTTCTAGTTATTCGTTTCGAGCATCAGAACTGCGAAAATTTTGAGTTTCTCAAGCGTTTCTTTCCTCCAAACTGCCATATCTCGCGAACGGATTGACCAATCCGCAAAATTTCTGTTGCTTCTGAAAGTAGAGACATGCCCGATTACAACGGTATGTGTAGTTTTCCCCTAGGCCGTTCTAGTTATTCGTTTCGAGCATCAGAGCTGCGCAAGTTTTGAGTTTCTCAAGCGTTTCTTACCTCCAAACTGCCATATCTCGCGAAGGGATTGACCAATCCGCAAAATTTCTGTTGCATCTGAAAGTAGAAACCCGCCCGATTACAACGGTATGCGTACTTTTCCCCTAGGCCGTTCTAGTTATTCGTTTTGAGCATCAGAACGGCGAATATCTTGAGTTTCTCAAGCGTTTCTTACCTCCAAACTGCCATATCTCGCGAACGGATTTACAAATCCGCAAAATTTCTGTTGCATCTGAAAGTAGAAACTCGCCCGATTACAACGGTATGCGTACTTTTCCCCTAGGCCGTTCTAGTTACTCGTTTCGAGCATCAGAACTGCGCAAATTTTGAGTTTCTCAAGCGTTTCTTACCTCCAAACTGCCATATCTCGCGAAAGGATTGACCAATCCGCAAAATTTCTGTTGCATCTGAAAGTAGAAACTCGCCCGATTACAACGGTATGCGTACCTTTCCCCTAGGCCGTTCTAGTTATTCGTTTCGAGCATCAGAACGGCGAAAATTTTGAGTTTCTCAAGCGTTCCTTGCCTCCAAACTGCCATATCTCGCGAAGGGATTGACCAATCCGCAAAATTTCTGTTGGATCTGAAAGTAGAAACTCGCCCAATTACAACGGTATGCGTACTTTTCCCCTAGGCCGTTCTAGTTATTCGTTTCGAGCATCAGAACGGCGAAAATTTTGAGTTTCTCAAGCGTTTCTTACCTCCAAACTGCCATATCTCGCGAACGGATTGACTAATCCGCAAAATTTCTGTTGCATTTGAAAGTAGAAACTCGCCCGATTAGAACGGTAGGTGTAGTTTTCCCCTAGGCCGTTCTAGTTATTCGTTTCGAGCATCAGAGCTGCGAAAATTTTGAGTTTCTCAAGCGTTTCTTACTTCCAAACTGCCATATCTCGCGAACGGATTGACCAATCCGCAAAATTTCTGTTGCTTCTGAAAGTAGAAACACTCCCGATTACAAGGGTATGCGCACTTTTCCCGTAGGCCGTTCTAGTTATTCGTTTCGAGCATCAGAACTGCGAAAATTTTGAGTTTCTCAAGCGTTTCTTACATCCAAACGGCCATATCTCGCGAACGGATTGACCAATCCGCATAATTTCTGTTGCATTTGAAAGTAGAATCTCGCCCGATTACAACGCTATGCGTACTTCTCCCCTAGGCCGTTCTAGTCATTCGTTTCGAGCATCAGAACTGCGAGAATTTTGAGTTTCTGAAGCGTTTCTTACCTCCAAACTGCCATATCTCGCGAACGGATTGACCAATCCGCAAAATTTCTGTTGCTTCTGAAAGTAGAGACATGCCCGGTTACAACGGTATGCGTAGTTTTCCCCTAGGCCGTTCCAGTTATTCGTTTCGAGCATCAGAACTGCGCAAATTTTGAGTTTCTCAAGCGTTTCTTACCTCCAAACTGCCATATCTCGCGAACGGATTGACCAATCCGCAAAATTTCTGTTGCATCTGAAAGTAGAAACTCGCCCGATTACAACGGTATTCGCACTTTTCCCCTAGGCCGTTCTAGTTATTCGTGTCGAGCATCAGAACTGCGAAAATTTTGAGTTTCTCAAGCGTTTCTTACCTCCAAACTGCCATATCTCGCGAACGGATTGACCAATCCGCAAAATTTCTGTTGCATCTGAAAGTAGAAACTCGCCCGATTACAACGGTATGTGTAGTTTTCCCCTAGGCCGTTCCAGTTATTCATTTCGAGCATCAGAACTGCGAAAATTTGGGTTTCTCAAGCGTTTCTTACCTCCAAACTGCCATATCTCGCGGACGGATTGACCAATCCGCAAAATTTCTGTTGCTTCTGAAAGTAGAAACACTCCCGATTACAACGGTATGCGCACTTTTCCCGTAGGCCGTTCTAGTTATTCGTTTCGAGCATCAGAACTGCGAAAATTTTGAGTTTCTCAAGCGTTTCTTACATCCAAACGGCCATATCTCGCGAACGGATTGACCAATCCGCATAATTTCTGTTGCATTTGAATATAGAATCTCGCCCGATTACAACGGTATGCGTACTTCTCCCCTAGGCCGTTCTAGTCATTCGTTTCAAGCATCAGAACTGCGAAAATTTTGAGTTTCTCAAGCGTTTCTTACTTCCAAACTGCCATATCTCGCGAACGGATCGACCAATCCGCAAAATTTCTGTTGCATCTGAAAGTAGAAACTCGCCCGATTACATCGGTATGCGTAGTTTTCCCCTAGGCCGTTCCAGTTATTCGTTTCGAGCATCAGAACTGCGAAAATTTTGAGTTTCTCAAGCGTTTCTTACATCCAAACTGCCATATCTCGCGAACGGAATGACCGATCCGCAAAATTTCTGTTGCATCTGAAAGTAGAAACTCTCCGGATTACAACGGTATGTGTAGTTTTCCCCTAGGCCGTTCTAGTTATTCGTTTCGAGCATCAGAACTGCGCAAATTTTGAGTTTCTCAAGCGTTTCTTACATCCAAACTGCCATATCTCGCGAACGGATTGACCAATCCGCAAAATTTCTGTTGCATCTGAAAGTAGAAATTCGCCCGATTACAACGGTATGCGTACTTTTCCCCTAGGCCCTTCTAGTTATTCGTTTCGAGCATCAGAACTGCGCAAATTTTGAGTTTCTCAAGCGTTTCTTACATCCAAACTGCCATATCTCGCGAACGGATTGACCAATCCGCAAAATTTCTGTTGCATCTGAAAGTAGAAATTCGCCCGATTACAACGGTATGCGTACTTTTCCCCTAGGCCCTTCTAGTTATTCATTTCGAGCATCAGAACGGCGAAAATTTTGAGTTTCTCAAGCGTTTCTTACATCCAAACTGCCATATCTCGCGAACGGATTGACCAATCCGCAAAATTTCTGTTGCTTCTGAAAGCAGAGACATGCCCGATTACAACGGTATGTGTAGTTTTCCCCTAGGCCGTTCCAGTTATTCGTTTCGAGCATCAGAACTGCGAAAATTTTGAGTTTCTCAAGCGTTTCTTACATCCAAACTGCCATATCTCGCGAACGGAATGACCGATCCGCAAAATTTCTGTTGCATCTGAAAGTAGAAACTCTCCGGATTACAACGGTATGTGTAGTTTTCCCCTAGGCCGTTCTAGTTATTCGTTTCGAGCATCAGAACTGCGCAAATTTTGAGTTTCTCAAGCGTTTCTTACATCCAAACTGCCATATCTCGCGAACGGATTGACCAATCCGCAAAATTTCTGTTGCATCTGAAAGTAGAAATTCGCCCGATTACAACGGTATGCGTACTTTTCCCCTAGGCCCTTCTAGTTATTCGTTTCGAGCATCAGAACGGCGAAAATTTTGAGTTTCTCAAGCGTTTCTTACATCCAAACTGCCATATCTCGCGAATGGATTGACCAATCCGCAAAATTTCTGTTGCATCTGAAAGTAGAAACTCGCCCGATTACAACGGTAATCGCACTTTTCCCCTAGGCCGTTCTAGTTATTCGTGTCGAGTATCAGAACTGCGAAAATTTTGAGTTTCTCAAGCGTTTCTTACCTCCAAACTGCCATATCTCGCGAAGGGATTGACCAATCCGCAAAACTTCTGGTGGATCTGAAAGTAGAAACTCGCCCGATTACAACGGTATGCGTACTTTTCCCCTAGGCCGTTCTAGTTATTCGTTTCGAGCATCAGAACGGCGAAAATTTTGAGTTTCTCAAGCGTTTCTTACCTCCAAACAGCCATATCTCGCGAACGGATTGACCAATCCGCAAAATTTCTGTTGCATCTGAAAGTAGAAACTCGCCCGATTACAACGGTATGCGTACTTTTCCCCTAGGCCGTTCTAGTTATTCGTTTCGAGCATCAGAACGGCGAAAATTTTGAGTTTCTCAAGCGTTTCTTACCTCCAAACAGCCATATCTCGCGAACGGATTGACCAATCCGCAAAATTTCTGTTGCATCTGAAAGTAGAAACTCGCCCGATTACAACGGTATGTGTAGTTTTCCCCTAGGCCGTTCCAGTTATTCGTTTCGAGCATCAGAACTGCCCAAATTTTGAGTTTCTCAAGCGTTTCTTACCTCCAAACTGCCATATCTCGCGAACGGATTGACCAATCCGCAAAATTTCTGTTGCATCTGAAAGAAGAAACTCGCCCGATTACAACGGTATGCGTACTTTTCCCCTAGGCCGTTCTAGTTATTCGTTTCGAGCATCAGAACTGCGCAAATTTTGAGTTTCTCAAGCGTTTCTTACATCCAAACTGCCATATCTCGCGAACGGATTGACCAATCCGCAAAATTTCTGTTGCATCTGAAAGTAGAAATTCGCCCGATTACAACGGTATGCGTACTTTTCCCCTAGGCCCTTCTAGTTATTCGTTTCGAGCATCAGAACGGCGAAAATTTTGAGTTTCTCAAGCGTTTCTTACATCCAAACTGCCATATCTCGCGAATGGATTGACCAATCCGCAAAATTTCTGTTGCATCTGAAAGTAGAAACTCGCCCGATTACAACGGTAATCGCACTTTTCCCCTAGGCCGTTCTAGTTATTCGTGTCGAGCATCAGAACTGCGAAAATTTTGAGTTTCTCAAGCGTTTCTTACCTCCAAACTGCCATATCTCGCGAACGGATTGACCAATCCGCAAAATTTCTGTTGCATCTGAAAGAAGAAACTCGCCCGATTACAACGGTATGCGTACTTTTCCCCTAGGCCGTTCTAGTTATTCGTTTCGAGCATCAGAACTGCGAAAATTTTAAGTTTCTCAAGCGTTTCTTACATCCAAACTGCCATATCTCGCGAACGGATTGACCAATCCGCAAAATTTCTGTTGCATCTGAAAGTAGAAACTCGCCCGATTACAACGGTATGTGTAGTTTTCCCCTAGGCCGTTCCAGTTATTCATTTCGAGCATCAGAACTGCGAAAATTTGGGTTTCTCAAGCGTTTCTTACCTCCAAACTGCCATATCTCGCGAACGGATTGACCAATCCGCAAAATTTCTGTTGCTTCTGAAAGTAGAAACACTCCCGATTACAAGGGTATGCGCACTTTTCCCGTAGGCCGTTCTAGTTATTCGTTTCGAGCATCAGAACTGCGAAAATTTTGAGTTTCTCAAGCGTTTCTTACATCCAAACGGCCATATCTCGCGAACGGATTGACCAATCCGCATAATTTCTATTGCATTTGAAAGTAGAATCTCGCCCGATTACAACGGTATGCGTTCTTCTCCCCTAGGCCGTTCTAGTCATTCGTTTCGAGCATCAGAACTGCGAAAATTTTGAGTTTCTCAAGCGTTTCTTACTTCCAAACTGCCATATCTCGCGAACGGATCGACCAATCCGCAAAATTTCTGTTGCATCTGAAAGTAGAAACTCGCCCGATTACATCGGTATGCGTACATTTCCCCTAGGCCGTTCTAGTTATTCGTTTCGAGCATCAGAACTGCGAAAATTTTGAGTTTCTCAAGCGTTTCTTTCCTCCAAACTGCCATATCTCGCGAACGGATTGACCAATCCGCAAAATTTCTGTTGCTTCTGAAAGTAGAGACATGCCCGATTACAACGGTATGTGTAGTTTTCCCCTAGGCCGTTCCAGTTATTCGTTTCGAGCATCAGAACTGCGAAAATTTTGAGTTTCTCAAGCGTTTCTTACATCCAAACTGCCATATCTCACGAACGGAATGACCGATCCGCAAAATTTCTGTTGCATCTGAAAGTAGAAACTCGCCCGATTACAACGGTATGCGTACTTTTCCCCTAGGCCCTTCTAGTTATTCGTTTCGAGCATCAGAACGGCGAAAATTTTGAGTTTCTCAAGCGTTTCTTACATCCAAACTGCCATATCTGGCGAATGGATTGACCAATCCGCAAAATTTCTGTTGCATCTGAAAGAAGAAACTCGCCCGATAACAACGGTATGCGTACTTTTCCCCTAGGCCGTTCTAGTTACTCGTTTCGAGCATCAGAACTGCGAAAATTTTGAGTTTCTCAAGCATTTCATATCTCCAAACTGCCATATCTCGCGAACGGATTGATCAATCCGCAAAATTTCTGTTGCATCTGAAAGTAGAAACTCGCCCGATTACAACGGTATGCGTACTTTTGCCCTAGGCCGTTCTTGTTATACGTTTCGAGCATCAGAACGGCGAAAATTTTGAGTTTCTCAAGCGTTTCTTACCTCCAAACTGCCATATCTCGCGAACGGATTGACTAATCCGCAAAATTTCTGTTGCATCTGAAAGTAGAAACTCGCCCGATTACAACGGTAGGTGTAGTTTTCCCCTAGGCCGTTCTAGTTATTCGTTTCGAGCATCAGAGCTGCGAAAATTTTGAGTTTCTCAAGCGTTTCTTACCTCCAAACTGCCATATCTCGCGAACGGATTGACCAATCCGCAAAATTTCTGTTGCTTCTGAAAGTAGAGACATGCCCGATTACAACGGTATGCGTAGTTTTCCCCTAGGCCGTTCCAGTTATTCGTTTCGAGCATCAGAACTGCGCAAATTTTGAGTTTCTCAAGCGTTTCTTACCTCCAAACTGCCATATCTCGCGAACGGATTGACCAATCCGCAAAATTTCTGTTGCATCTGAAAGTAGAAACTCGCCCGATTACAACGGTATTCGCACTTTTCCCCTAGGCCGTTCTAGTTATTCGTGTCGAGCATCAGAACTGCGAAAATTTTGAGTTTCTCAAGCGTTTCTTACCTCCAAACTGCCATATCTCGCGAACGGATTGACCAATCCGGAAAATTTCTGTTGCATCTGAAAGTAGAAACTCGCTCGATTACAACGGTATGTGTAGTTTTCCCCTAGGCCGTTCCAGTTATTCGTTTCGAGCATCAGAACTGCGAAAATTTTGAGTTTCTCAAGCGTTTCTTACATCCAAACTGCCATATCTCGCGAACGGATTGACCGATCCGCAAAATTTCTGTTGCATCAGAAAGTAGAAACTCGCCCGATTACAACGGTATGCGCACATTTACCCTAGGCCGTTCTAGTTATTCGTTTCGAGCATCAGAGCTGCGCAATTTTTGAGTTTCTCAAGCGTTTCTTACCTCCAAACTGCCATATCTCGCGAAGGGATTGACCAATCCGCAAAATTTCTGTTGCTTCTGAAAGTAGAGACATGCCCGATTACAACGGTATGCGTAGTTTTCCCCTAGGCCGTTCCAGTTATTCGTTTCGAGCATCAGAACTGCGCAAATTTTGAGTTTCTCAAGCGTTTCTTACCTCCAAACTGCCATATCTCGCGAACGGATTGACCAATCCGCAAAATTTCTGTTGCATCTGAAAGTAGAAACTCGCCCGATTACAACGGTATTCGCACTTTTCCCCTAGGCCGTTCTAGTTATTCGTGTCGAGCATCAGAACTGCGAAAATTTTGAGTTTCTCAAGCGTTTCTTACCTCCAAACTGCCATATCTCGCGAACGGATTGACCAATCCGGAAAATTTCTGTTGCATCTGAAAGTAGAAACTCGCTCGATTACAACGGTATGTGTAGTTTTCCCCTAGGCCGTTCCAGTTATTCGTTTCGAGCATCAGAACTGCGAAAATTTTGAGTTTCTCAAGCGTTTCTTACATCCAAACTGCCATATCTCGCGAACGGATTGACCGATCCGCAAAATTTCTGTTGCATCAGAAAGTAGAAACTCGCCCGATTACAACGGTATGCGCACATTTACCCTAGGCCGTTCTAGTTATTCGTTTCGAGCATCAGAGCTGCGCAAATTTTGAGTTTCTCAAGCGTTTCTTACCTCCAAACTGCCATATCTCGCGAAGGGATTGACCAATCCGCAAAATTTCTGTTGCATCTGAAAGTAGAAACTCGCCCGATTACAACGGTATGCGTACTTTTCCCCTAGGCCGTTCTAGTTATTCGTTTCGAGCATCAGAGCTGCGAAAATTTTGAGTTTCTCAAGCGTTTCTTACCTCCAAACTGCCATATCTCGCGAACGGATTGACCAATCCGCAAAATTTCTGTTGCTTCTGAAAGTAGAGACATGCCCGATTACAACGGTATGCGTAGTTTTCCCCTAGGCCGTTCCAGTTATTCGTTTCGAGCATCAGAACTGCGCAAATTTTGAGTTTCTCAAGCGTTTCTTACCTCCAAACTGCCATATCTCGCGAACGGATTGACCAATCCGCAAAATTTCTGTTGCATCTGAAAGTAGAAACTCGCCCGATTACAACGGTATTCGCACTTTTCCCCTAGGCCGTTCTAGTTATTCGTGTCGAGCATCAGAACTGCGAAAATTTTGAGTTTCTCAAGCGTTTCTTACCTCCAAACTGCCATATCTCGCGAACGGATTGACCAATCCGGAAAATTTCTGTTGCATCTGAAAGTAGAAACTCGCTCGATTACAACGGTATGTGTAGTTTTCCCCTAGGCCGTTCCAGTTATTCGTTTCGAGCATCAGAACTGCGAAAATTTTGAGTTTCTCAAGCGTTTCTTACATCCAAACTGCCATATCTCGCGAACGGATTGACCGATCCGCAAAATTTCTGTTGCATCAGAAAGTAGAAACTCGCCCGATTACAACGGTATGCGCACATTTACCCTAGGCCGTTCTAGTTATTCGTTTCGAGCATCAGAGCTGCGCAAATTTTGAGTTTCTCAAGCGTTTCTTACCTCCAAACTGCCATATCTCGCGAAGGGATTGACCAATCCGCAAAATTTCTGTTGCATCTGAAAGTAGAAACTCGCCCGATTACAACGGTATGCGTACTTTTCCCCTAGGCCGTTCTAGTTATTCGTTTTGAGCATCAGAACGGCGAATATCTTGAGTTTCTCAAGCGTTTCTTACCTCCAAACTGCCATATCTCGCGAACGGATTTACAAATCCGCAAAATTTCCGTTGCATCTGAAAGTAGAAACTCGCCCGATTACAACGGTATGCGAACTTTTCCCCTAGGCCGTTCTTGTTATTCGTTTCGAGCATCAGAACGGCGAAAATTTTGAGTTTCTCAAGCGTTTCTTACCTCCAAACTGCCATATCTCGCGAACGGATTGACTAATCCGCAAAATTTCTGTTGCATCTGAAAGTAGAAACTCGCCCGATTACAACGGTAGGTGTAGTTTTCCCCTAGGCCGTTCTAGTTATTCGTTTCGAGCATCAGAGCTGCGAAAATTTTGAGTTTCTCAAGCGTTTCTTACCTCCAAACTGCCATATCTCGCGAACGGATTGACTAATCCGCAAAATTTCTGTTGCATTTGAAAGTAGAAACTCGCCCGATTAGAACGGTAGGTGTAGTTTTCCCCTAGGCCGTTCTAGTTATTCGTTTCGAGCATCAGAGCTGCGAAAATTTTGAGTTTCTCAAGCGTTTCTTACATCCAAACTGCCATATCTCGCGAACGGAATGACCGATCCGCAAAATTTCTGTTGCATCTGAAAGTAGAAACTCGCCCGATTACAACGGTATGTGTAGTTTTCCCCTAGGCCGTTCCAGTTATTCGTTTCGAGCATCAGAACTGCGCAAATTTTGAGTTTCTCAAGTGTTTCTTACCTCCAAACTGCCATATCTCGCGAACGGATTGACCAATCCGCAAAATTTCTGTCGCATCTGAAAGAAGAAACCTGCCCGATTACAACGGTGTGCGTACTTTTCCCCTAGGCCGTTCTAGTTACTCCTTTCGAGCATCAGAACTGCGAAAATTTTGAGTTTCTCAAGCGTTTCTTACATCCAAACTGCCATATCTCGCGAAGGGATTGACCAATCCGCAAACTTTCTGTTGCATCTGAAAGTAGAAACTCGCCCGATTACAACGGTATGCGTACTTTTCCCCTAGGCCGTTCTAGTTATTCGTTTCGAGCATCAGAACGGCGAAAATTTTGAGTTTCTCAAGCGTTTCTTACCTCCAAACTGCCATATCTCGCGAACGGATTGACTAATCCGCAAAATTTCTGTTGCATCTGAAAGTAGAAACTCGCCCGATTACAACGGTAGGTGTAGTTTTCCCCTAGGCCGTTCTAGTTATTCGTTTCGAGCATCAGAGCTGCGAAAATTTTGAGTTTCTCAAGCGTTTCTTACCTCCAAACTGCCATATCTCGCGAACGGATTGACCAACCCGCAAAATTTCTGTTGCATCTGAAAGTAGAAACTCGCCCGATTACAACGGTATGTGTAGTTTTCCCCTAGGCCGTTCCAGTTATTCATTTCGAGCATCAGAACAGCGAAAATTTGGGTTTCTCAAGCGTTTCTTACCTCCAAACTGCCATATCTCGCGAACGGATTGACCAATCCGCAAAATTTCTGTTGCTTCTGAAAGTAGAAACACTCCCGATTACAAGGGTATGCGCACTTTTCCCGTAGGCCGTTCTAGTTATTCGTTTCGAGCATCAGAACTGCGAAAATTTTGAGTTTCTCAAGCGTTTCTTACATCCAAACGGCCATATCTCGCGAACGGATTGACCAATCCGCATAATTTCTGTTGCATTTGAAAGTAGAATCTCGCCCGATTACAACGGTATGCGTACTTCTCCCCTAGGCCGTTCTAGTCATTCGTTTCGAGCATCAGAGCTGCGAGAATTTTGAGTTTCTCAAGCGTTTCTTACATCCAAACTGCCATATCTCGCGAACGGATCGACCAATCCGCAAAATTTCTGTTGCATCTGAAAGTAGAAACTCGCCCGATTACATCGGTATGCGTGCATTTCCCCTAGGCCGTTCTAGTTATTCGTTTCGAGCATCAGAACTGCGAAAATTTTGAGTTTCTCAAGCGTTTCTTACCTCCAAACTGCCATATCTCGCGAACGGATTGACCAATCCGCAAAATTTCTGTTGCTTCTGAAAGTAGAGACATGCCCGATTACAACGGTATGTGTAGTTTTCCCCTAGTCCGTTCCAGTTATTCGTTTCGAGCATCAGAACTGCGAAAATTTTGAGTTTCTCAAGCGTTTCTTACATCCAAACTGCCATATCTCGCGAACGGAATGACCGATCCGCAAAATTTCTGTTGCATCTGAAAGTAGAAACTCGCCCGATTACAACGGTATGTGTAGTTTTCCCCTAGGCCGTTCTAGTTATTCGTTTCGAGCATCAGAACTGCGCAAATTTTGAGTTTCTCAAGCGTTTCTTACATCCAAACTGCCATATCTCGCGAACGGATTGACCAATCCGCAAAATTTCTGTTGCATCTGAAAGTAGAAACTCGCCCGATTACAACGGTAATCGGACTTTTCCCCTAGGCCGTTCTAGTTACTCGTTTCGAGCATCAGAACTGCGAAAATTTTGAGTTTCTCAAGCATTTCATATCTCCAAACTGCCATATCTCGCGAACGGATTGTTCAATCCGCAAAATTTCTGTTGCATCTGAAAGTAGAAACTCGCCCGATTGCAACGGTATGCGTACTTTTCCCCTAGGCCGTTCTTGTTATTCGTTTCGAGCATCAGAACGGCGAAAATTTTGAGTTTCTCAAGCTTTTCTTACCTCCAAACTGCCATATCTCGCGAACGGATTGACCAATCCGCATAATTTCTGTTGCATCTGAAAGTAGAAACTCGCCCGATTACAACGGTATGCGTACTTCTCCCCTAGGCCGTTCCAGTTATTCGTTTCGAGCATCAGAACTGCGAAAATTTTGAGTTTCTCTAGCGTTTCTTACATCCAAACTGCCATATCTCGCGAACGGAATGACCGATCCGCAAAATTTCTGTTGCATCTGAAAGTAGAAACTCGCCCGATTACCACGGTATGTGTAGTTTTCCCCTAGGCCGTTCTAGTTATTCGTTTCGAGCATCAGAACTGCGCAAATTTTGAGTTTCTCAAGCGTTTCTTACATCCAAACTGCCATATCTCGCGAACGGATTGACCAATCCGCAAAATTTCTGTTGCATCTGAAAGTAGAAACTCGCCCGATTACAACGGTATGCGTACTTTTCCCCTAGGCCCTTCTAGTTATTCGTTTCGAGCATCAGAACGGCGAAAATTTTGAGTTTCTCAAGCGTTTCTTACATCCAAACTGCCATATCTCGCGAATGGATTGACCAATCCGCAAAATTTCTGTTGCATCTGAAAGTAGAAACTCGCCCGATTACAACGGTAATCGCACTTTTCCCCTAGGCCGTTCTAGTTATTCGTGTCGAGCATCAGAACTGCGAAAATTTTGAGTTTCTCAAGCGTTTCTTACCTCCAAACTGCCATATCTCGCGAAGGGTTTGACCAATCCGCAAAATTTCTGGTGGATCTGAAAGTAGAAACTCGCCCGATTACAACGGTATGCGTACTTTTCCCCTAGGCCGTTCTAGTTATTCGTTTCGAGCATCAGAACGGCGAAAATTTTGAATTTCTCAAGCGTTTCTTACCTCCAAACTGCCATATCTCGCGAACGGATTGACCAATCCGCAAAATTTCTGTTGCATCTGAAAGTAGAAACTCGCCCGATTACAACGGTATGTGTAGTTTTCCCCTAGGCCGTTCCAGTTATTCGTTTCGAGCATCAGAACTGCCCAAATTTTGAGTTTCTCAAGCGTTTCTTACCTCCAAACTGCCATATCTCGCGAACGGATTGACCAATCCGCAAAATTTCTGTTGCATCTGAAAGAAGAAACTCGCCCGATTACAACGGTATGCGTACTTTTCCCCTAGGCCGTTCTAGTTACTCGTTTCGAGCATCAGAACTGCGAAAATTTTGAGTTTCTCAAGCATTTCATATCTCCAAACTGCCATATCTCGCGAACGGATTGATCAATCCGCAAAATTTCTGTTGCATCTGAAAGTAGAAACTCGCCCGATTACAACGGTATTCGTACTTTTCCCCTAGGCCGTTCTTGTTATTCGTTTCGAGCATCAGAACGGCGAAAATTTTGAGTTTCTCGAGCGTTTCTTACCTCCAAACTGCCATATCTCGCGAACGGATTGACTAATCCGCAAAATTTCTGTTGCATCTGAAAGTAGAAACTCGCCCGATTACAACGGCAGGTGTAGTTTTCCCCTAGGCCGTTCTAGTTATTCGTTTCGAGCATCAGAGCTGCGAAAATTTTGAGTTTCTCAAGCGTTTCTTACCTCCAAACTGCCATATCTCGCGAACGGATTGACCAATCCGCAAAATTTCTGTTGCTTCTGAAAGTAGAGACATGCCCGATTACAACGGTATGCGTAGTTTTCCCCTAGGCCGTTCCAGTTATTCGTTTCGAGCATCAGAACTGCGCAAATTTTGAGTTTCTCAAGCGTTTCTTACCTCCAAACTGCCATATCTCGCGAACGGATTGACCAATCCGCAAAATTTCTGTTGCATCTGAAAGTAGAAACTCGCCCGATTACAACGGTATGCGTACTTTTCCCCTAGGCCGTTCTAGTTATTCGTTTCGAGCATCAGAACGGCGAAAATTTTGAGTTTCTCAAGCGTTTCTTACCTCCAAACTGCCATATCTCGCGAACGGATTGACCAATCCGGAAAATTTCTGTTGCATCTGAAAGTAGAAACTCGCTCGATTACAAGGGTATGTGTAATTTTCCCCTAGGCCGTTCCAGTTATTCGTTTCGAGCATCAGAACTGCGAAAATTTTGAGTTTCTCAAGCGTTTCTTACATCGAAACTGCCATATCTCGCGAACGGATTGACCGATCCGCAAAATTTCTGTTGCATCAGAAAGTAGAAACTCGCCCGATTACAACGGTATGCGCACATTTACCCTAGGCCGTTCTAGTTATTCGTTTCGAGCATCAGAGCTGCGCAAATTTTGAGTTTCTCAAGCGTTTCTTACCTCCAACCTGCCATATCTCGCGAACGGATTTACAAATCCGCAAAATTTCTGTTGCATCTGAAAGTAGAAACTCGCCCGATTACAACGGTATGCGTACTTTTCCCCTAGGCCGTCCTAGTTACTCGTTTCGAGCATCAGAACTGCGCAAATTTTGAGTTTCTCAAGCGTTTCTTACCTCCAAACTGCCATATCTCGCGAACGGATTGACCAATCCGCAAAATTTCTGTTGCATCTGAAAGTAGAAACTCGCCCGATTACAACGGTGTGCGTACCTTTCCCCTAGGCCGTTCTAGTTATTCGTTTCGAGCATCAGAACGGCGAAAATTTTGAGTTTCTCAAGCGTTTCTTACCTCCAAACTGCCATATCTCGCGAAGGGATTGACCAATCCGCAAAATTTCTGTTGGATCTGAAAGTAGAAACTCGCCCGATTACAACGGTATGCGTACTTTTCCCCTAGGCCGTTCTAGTTATTCGTTTCGAGCATCAGAACGGCGAAAATTTTGAGTTTCTCAAGCGTTTCTTACCTCCAAACTGCCATATCTCGCGAACGGATTGACTAATCCGCAAAATTTCTGTTGCATTTGAAAGTAGAAACTCGCCCGATTACAACGGTAGGTGTAGTTTTCCCCTAGGCCGTTCTAGTTATTCGTTTCGAGCATCAGAGCTGCGAAAATTTTGAGTTTCTCAAGCGTTTCTTACCTCCAAACTGCCATATCTCGCGAACGGATTGACCAACCCGCAAAATTTCTGTTGCATCTGAAAGTAGAAACTCGCCCGATTACAACGGTATGTGTAGTTTTCCCCTAGGCCGTTCCAGTTATTCATTTCGAGCATCAGAACTGCGAAAATTTGGGTTTCTCAAGCGTTTCTTACCTCCAAACTGCCATATCTCGCGAACGGATTGACCAATCCGCAAAATTTCTGTTGCTTCTGAAAGTAGAAACACTCCCGATTACAAGGGTATGCGCACTTTTCCCGTAGGCCGTTCTAGTTATTCGTTTCGAGCATCAGAACTGCGAAAATTTTGAGTTTCTCAAGCGTTTCTTACATCCAAACGGCCATATCTCGCGAACGGATTGACCAATCCGCATAATTTCTGTTGCATTTGAAAGTAGAATCTCGCCCGATTACAACGGTATGCGTACTTCTCCCCTAGGCCGTTCTAGTCATTCGTTTCGAGCATCAGAACTGCGAGAATTTTGAGTTTCTCAAGCGTTTCTTACATCCAAACTGCCATATCTCGCGAACGGATCGACCAATCCGCAAAATTTCTGTTGCATCTGAAAGTAGAAACTCGCCCGATTACATCGGTATGCGTACATTTCCCCTAGGCCGTTCTAGTTATTCGTTTCGAGCATCAGAACTGCGAAAATTTTGAGTTTCTCAAGCGTTTCTTACCTCCAAACTGCCATATCTCGCGAACGGATTGACCAATCCGCAAAATTTCTGTTGCTTCTGAAAGTAGAGACATGCCCGATTACAACGGTATGTGTAGTTTTCCCCTAGGCCGTTCCAGTTATTCGTTTCGAGCATCAGAACTGCGAAAATTTTGAGTTTCTCAAGCGTTTCTTACATCCAAACTGCCATATCTCGCGAACGGAATGACCGATCCGCAAAATTTCTGTTGCATCTGAAAGTAGAAACTCGCCCGATTACAACGGTATGTGTAGTTTTCCCCTAGGCCGTTCTAGTTATTCGTTTCGAGCATCAGAACTGCGCAAATTTTGAGTTTCTCAAGCGTTTCTTACATCCAAACTGCCATATCTCGCGAACGGATTGACCAATCCGCAAAATTTCTGTTGCATCTGAAAGTAGAAACTCGCCCGATTACAACGGTAATCGGACTTTTCCCCTAGGCCGTTCTAGTTACTCGTTTCGAGCATCAGAGCTGCGAAAATTTTGAGTTTCTCAAGCATTTCATATCTCCAAACTGCCATATCTCGCGAACGGATTGATCAATCCGCAAAATTTCTGTTGCATCTGAAAGTAGAAACTCGCCCGATTGCAACGGTATGCGTACTTTTCCCCTAGGCCGTTCTTGTTATTCGTTTCGAGCATCAGAACGGCGAAAATTTTGAGTTTCTCAAGCGTTTCTTACCTCCAAACTGCCATATCTCGCGAACGGAATGACCGATCCGCAAAATTTCTGTTGCATCAGAAAGTAGAAACTCGCCCGATTACAACGGTATGCGCACATTTACCCTAGGCCGTTCTAGTTATTCGTTTCGAGCATCAGAGCTGCGCAAATTTTGAGTTTCTCAAGCGTTTCTTACCTCCAAACTGCCATATCTCGCGAAGGGATTGACCAATCCGCAAAATTTCTGTTGCTTCTGAAAGTAGAGACATGCCCGATTACAACGGTATGCGTAGTTTTCCCCTAGGCCGTTCCAGTTATTCGTTTCGAGCATCAGAACTGCGCAAATTTTGAGTTTCTCAAGCGTTTCTTACCTCCAAACTGCCATATCTCGCGAACGGATTGACCAATCCGCAAAATTTCTGTTGCATCTGAAAGTAGAAACTCGCCCGATTACAACGGTATTCGCACTTTTCCCCTAGGCCGTTCTAGTTATTCGTGTCGAGCATCAGAACTGCGAAAATTTTGAGTTTCTCAAGCGTTTCTTACCTCCAAACTGCCATATCTCGCGAACGGATTGACCAATCCGGAAAATTTCTGTTGCATCTGAAAGTAGAAACTCGCTCGATTACAACGGTATGTGTAGTTTTCCCCTAGGCCGTTCCAGTTATTCGTTTCGAGCATCAGAACTGCGAAAATTTTGAGTTTCTCAAGCGTTTCTTACATCCAAACTGCCATATCTCGCGAACGGATTGACCGATCCGCAAAATTTCTGTTGCAACAGAAAGTAGAAACTCGCCCGATTACAACGGTATGCGCACATTTACCCTAGGCCGTTCTAGTTATTCGTTTCGAGCATCAGAGCTGCGCAAATTTTGAGTTTCTCAAGCGTTTCTTACCTCCAAACTGCCATATCTCGCGAAGGGATTGACCAATCCGCAAAATTTCTGTTGCATCTGAAAGTAGAAACTCGCCCGATTACAACGGTATGCGTACTTTTCCCCTAGGCCGTTCTAGTTATTCGTTTCGAGCATCAGAGCTGCGAAAATTTTGAGTTTCTCAAGCGTTTCTTACCTCCAAACTGCCATATCTCGCGAACGGATTGACCAATCCGCAAAATTTCTGTTGCTTCTGAAAGTAGAGACATGCCCGATTACAACGGTATGCGTAGTTTTCCCCTAGGCCGTTCCAGTTATTCGTTTCGAGCATCAGAACTGCGCAAATTTTGAGTTTCTCAAGCGTTTCTTACCTCCAAACTGCCATATCTCGCGAACGGATTGACCAATCCGCAAAATTTCTGTTGCATCTGAAAGTAGAAACTCGCCCGATTACAACGGTATTCGCACTTTTCCCCTAGGCCGTTCTAGTTATTCGTGTCGAGCATCAGAACTGCGAAAATTTTGAGTTTCTCAAGCGTTTCTTACCTCCAAACTGCCATATCTCGCGAACGGATTGACCAATCCGGAAAATTTCTGTTGCATCTGAAAGTAGAAACTCGCTCGATTACAACGGTATGTGTAGTTTCCCCTAGGCCGTTCCAGTTATTCGTTTCGAGCATCAGAACTGCGAAAATTTTGAGTTTCTCAAGCGTTTCTTACATCCAAACTGCCATATCTCGCGAACGGATTGACCGATCCGCAAAATTTCTGTTGCATCTGAAAGTAGAAACTCGCCCGATTACAACGGTATGCGTACTTTTCCCCTAGGCCGTTCTAGTTATTCGTTTCGAGCATCAGAGCTGCGAAAATTTTGAGTTTCTCAAGCGTTTCTTACCTCCAAACTGCCATATCTCGCGAACGGATTGACCAATCCGCAAAATTTCTGTTGCATCTGAAAGTAGAAACTCGCCCGATTACAACGGTATGCGTACTTTTCCCCTAGGCCGTTCTAGTTATTCGTTTTGAGCATCAGAACGGCGAATATCTTGAGTTTCTCAAGCGTTTCTTACCTCCAAACTGCCATATCTCGCGAACGGATTTACAAATCCGCAAAATTTCCGTTGCATCTGAAAGTAGAAACTCGCCCGATTACAACGGTATGCGAACTTTTCCCCTAGGCCGTTCTTGTTATTCGTTTCGAGCATCAGAACGGCGAAAATTTTGAGTTTCTCAAGCGTTTCTTACCTCCAAACTGCCATATCTCGCGAACGGATTGACTAATCCGCAAAATTTCTGTTGCATCTGAAAGTAGAAACTCGCCCGATTACAACGGTAGGTGTAGTTTTCCCCTAGGCCGTTCTAGTTATTCGTTTCGAGCATCAGAGCTGCGAAAATTTTGAGTTTCTCAAGCGTTTCTTACCTCCAAACTGCCATATCTCGCGAACGGATTGACTAATCCGCAAAATTTCTGTTGCATTTGAAAGTAGAAACTCGCCCGATTAGAACGGTAGGTGTAGTTTTCCCCTAGGCCGTTCTAGTTATTCGTTTCGAGCATCAGAGCTGCGAAAATTTTGAGTTTCTCAAGCGTTTCTTACATCCAAACTGCCATATCTCGCGAACGGAATGACCGATCCGCAAAATTTCTGTTGCATCTGAAAGTAGAAACTCGCCCGATTACAACGGTATGTGTAGTTTTCCCCTAGGCCGTTCCAGTTATTCGTTTCGAGCATCAGAACTGCGCAAATTTTGAGTTTCTCAAGTGTTTCTTACCTCCAAACTGCCATATCTCGCGAACGGATTGACCAATCCGCAAAATTTCTGTCGCATCTGAAAGAAGAAACCTGCCCGATTACAACGGTGTGCGTACTTTTCCCCTAGGCCGTTCTAGTTACTCCTTTCGAGCATCAGAACTGCGAAAATTTTGAGTTTCTCAAGCGTTTCTTACATCCAAACTGCCATATCTCGCGAAGGGATTGACCAATCCGCAAACTTTCTGTTGCATCTGAAAGTAGAAACTCGCCCGATTACAACGGTATGCGTACTTTTACCCTAGGCCGTTCTAGTTATTCGTTTCGAGCATCAGAACGGCGAAAATTTTGAGTTTCTCAAGCGTTTCTTACCTCCAAACTGCCATATCTCGCGAACGGATTGACTAATCCGCAAAATTTCTGTTGCATCTGAAAGTAGAAACTCGCCCGATTACAACGGTAGGTGTAGTTTTCCCCTAGGCCGTTCTAGTTATTCGTTTCGAGCATCAGAGCTGCGAAAATTTTGAGTTTCTCAAGCGTTTCTTACCTCCAAACTGCCATATCTCGCGAACGGATTGACCAACCCGCAAAATTTCTGTTGCATCTGAAAGTAGAAACTCGCCCGATTACAACGGTATGTGTAGTTTTCCCCTAGGCCGTTCCAGTTATTCATTTCGAGCATCAGAACAGCGAAAATTTGGGTTTCTCAAGCGTTTCTTACCTCCAAACTGCCATATCTCGCGAACGGATTGACCAATCCGCAAAATTTCTGTTGCTTCTGAAAGTAGAAACACTCCCGATTACAAGGGTATGCGCACTTTTCCCCTAGGCCGTTCTAGTTATTCGTTTCGAGCATCAGAACTGCGAAAATTTTGAGTTTCTCAAGCGTTTCTTACATCCAAACGGCCATATCTCGCGAACGGATTGACCAATCCGCATAATTTCTGTTGCATTTGAAAGTAGAATCTCGCCCGATTACAACGGTATGCGTACTTCTCCCCTAGGCCGTTCTAGTCATTCGTTTCGAGCATCAGAGCTGCGAGAATTTTGAGTTTCTCAAGCGTTTCTTACATCCAAACTGCCATATCTCGCGAACGGATCGACCAATCCGCAAAATTTCTGTTGCATCTGAAAGTAGAAACTCGCCCGATTACATCGGTATGCGTACATTTCCCCTAGGCCGTTCTAGTTATTCGTTTCGAGCATCAGAACTGCGAAAATTTTGAGTTTCTCAAGCGTTTCTTACCTCCAAACTGCCATATCTCGCGAACGGATTGACCAATCCGCAAAATTTCTGTTGCTTCTGAAAGTAGAGACATGCCCGATTACAACGGTATGTGTAGTTTTCCCCTAGTCCGTTCCAGTTATTCGTTTCGAGCATCAGAACTGCGAAAATTTTGAGTTTCTCAAGCGTTTCTTACATCCAAACTGCCATATCTCGCGAACGGAATGACCGATCCGCAAAATTTCTGTTGCATCTGAAAGTAGAAACTCGCCCGATTACAACGGTATGTGTAGTTTTCCCCTAGGCCGTTCTAGTTATTCGTTTCGAGCATCAGAACTGCGCAAATTTTGAGTTTCTCAAGCGTTTCTTACATCCAAACTGCCATATCTCGCGAACGGATTGACCAATCCGCAAAATTTCTGTTGCATCTGCAAGTAGAAACTCGCCCGATTACAACGGTAATCGGACTTTTCCCCTAGGCCGTTCTAGTTACTCGTTTCGAGCATCAGAACTGCGAAAATTTTGAGTTTCTCAAGCATTTCATATCTCCAAACTGCCATATCTCGCGAACGGATTGATCAATCCGCAAAATTTCTGTTGCATCTGAAAGTAGAAACTCGCCCGATTGCAACGGTATGCGTACTTTTCCCCTAGGCCGTTCTTGTTATTCGTTTCGAGCATCAGAACGGCGAAAATTTTGAGTTTCTCAAGCGTTTCTTACCTCCAAACTGCCATATCTCGCGAACGGATTGACCAATCCGCATAATTTCTGTTGCATCTGAAAGTAGAAACTCGCCCGATTACAACGGTATGCGTACTTCTCCCCTAGGCCGTTCCAGTTATTCGTTTCGAGCATCAGAACTGCGAAAATTTTGAGTTTCTCTAGCGTTTCTTACATCCAAACTGCCATATCTCGCGAACGGAATGACCGATCCGCAAAATTTCTGTTGCATCTGAAAGTAGAAACTCGCCCGATTACCACGGTATGTGTAGTTTTCCCCTAGGCCGTTCTAGTTATTCGTTTCGAGCATCAGAACTGCGCAAATTTTGAGTTTCTCAAGCGTTTCTTACATCCAAACTGCCATATCTCGCGAACGGATTGACCAATCCGCAAAATTTCTGTTGCATCTGAAAGTAGAAACTCGCCCGATTACAACGGTATGCGTACTTTTCCCCTAGGCCCTTCTAGTTATTCGTTTCGAGCATCAGAACGGCGAAAATTTTGAGTTTCTCAAGCGTTTCTTACATCCAAACTGCCATATCTCGCGAATGGATTGACCAATCCGCAAAATTTCTGTTGCATCTGAAAGTAGAAACTCGCCCGATTACAACGGTAATCGCACTTTTCCCCTAGGCCGTTCTAGTTATTCGTGTCGAGCATCAGAACTGCGAAAATTTTGAGTTTCTCAAGCGTTTCTTACCTCCAAACTGCCATATCTCGCGAAGGGTTTGACCAATCCGCAAAATTTCTGGTGGATCTGAAAGTAGAAACTCGCCCGATTACAACGGTATGCGTACTTTTCCCCTAGGCCGTTCTAGTTATTCGTTTCGAGCATCAGAACGGCGAAAATTTTGAATTTCTCAAGCGTTTCTTACCTCCAAACTGCCATATCTCGCGAACGGATTGACCAATCCGCAAAATTTCTGTTGCATCTGAAAGTAGAAACTCGCCCGATTACAACGGTATGTGTAGTTTTCCCCTAGGCCGTTCCAGTTATTCGTTTCGAGCATCAGAACTGCCCAAATTTTGAGTTTCTCAAGCGTTTCTTACCTCCAAACTGCCATATCTCGCGAACGGATTGACCAATCCGCAAAATTTCTTTTGCATCTGAAAGAAGAAACTCGCCCGATTACAACGGTATGCGTACTTTTCCCCTAGGCCGTTCTAGTTACTCGTTTCGAGCATCAGAACTGCGAAAATTTTGAGTTTCTCAAGCATTTCATATCTCCAAACTGCCATATCTCGCGAACGGATTGATCAATCCGCAAAATTTCTGTTGCATCTGAAAGTAGAAACTCGCCCGATTACAACGGTATTCGTACTTTTCCCCTAGGCCGTTCTTGTTATTCGTTTCGAGCATCAGAACGGCGAAAATTTTGAGTTTCTCGAGCGTTTCTTACCTCCAAACTGCCATATCTCGCGAACGGATTGACTAATCCGCAAAATTTCTGTTGCATCTGAAAGTAGAAACTCGCCCGATTACAACGGCAGGTGTAGTTTTCCCCTAGGCCGTTCTAGTTATTCGTTTCGAGCATCAGAGCTGCGAAAATTTTGAGTTTCTCAAGCGTTTCTTACCTCCAAACTGCCATATCTCGCGAACGGATTGACCAATCCGCAAAATTTCTGTTGCTTCTGAAAGTAGAGACATGCCCGATTACAACGGTATGCGTAGTTTTCCCCTAGGCCGTTCCAGTTATTCGTTTCGAGCATCAGAACTGCGCAAATTTTGAGTTTCTCAAGCGTTTCTTACCTCCAAACTGCCATATCTCGCGAACGGATTGACCAATCCGCAAAATTTCTGTTGCATCTGAAAGTAGAAACTCGCCCGATTACAACGGTATGCGTACTTTTCCCCTAGGCCGTTCTAGTTATTCGTTTCGAGCATCAGAACGGCGAAAATTTTGAGTTTCTCAAGCGTTTCTTACCTCCAAACTGCCATATCTCGCGAACGGATTGACCAATCCGGAAAATTTCTGTTGCATCTGAAAGTAGAAACTCGCTCGATTACAAGGGTATGTGTAGTTTTCCCCTAGGCCGTTCCAGTTATTCGTTTCGAGCATCAGAACTGCGAAAATTTTGAGTTTCTCAAGCGTTTCTTACATCGAAACTGCCATATCTCGCGAACGGATTGACCGATCCGCAAAATTTCTGTTGCATCAGAAAGTAGAAACTCGCCCGATTACAACGGTATGCGCACATTTACCCTAGGCCGTTCTAGTTATTCGTTTCGAGCATCAGAGCTGCGCAAATTTTGAGTTTCTCAAGCGTTTCTTACCTCCAAACTGCCATATCTCGCGAAGGGATTGACCAATCCGCAAAATTTCTGTTGCATCTGAAAGTAGAAACTCGCCCGATTACAACGGTATGCGTACTCTTCCCCTAGGCCGCTCTAGTTATTCGTTTCGACCATCAGAACGGCGAATATCTTGAGTTTCTCAAGCGTTTCTTACCTCCAACCTGCCATATCTCGCGAACGGATTTACAAATCCGCAAAATTTCTGTTGCATCTGAAAGTAGAAACTCGCCCGATTACAACGGTATGCGTACTTTTCCCCTAGGCCGTCCTAGTTACTCGTTTCGAGCATCAGAACTGCGCAAATTTTGAGTTTCTCAAGCGTTTCTTACCTCCAAACTGCCATATCTCGCGAACGGATTGACCAATCCGCAAAATTTCTGTTGCATCTGAAAGTAGAAACTCGCCCGATTACAACGGTGTGCGTACCTTTCCCCTAGGCCGTTCTAGTTATTCGTTTCGAGCATCAGAACGGCGAAAATTTTGAGTTTCTCAAGCGTTTCTTACCTCCAAACTGCCATATCTCGCGAACGGATTGACCGATCCGCAAAATTTCTGTTGCATCAGAAAGTAGAAACTCGCCCGATTACAACGGTATGCGCACATTTACCCTAGGCCGTTCTAGTTATTCGTTTCGAGCATCAGAACGGCGAAAATTTTGAGTTTCTCAAGCGTTTCTTACCTCCAAACTGCCATATCTCGCGAACGGATTGACCAATCCGGAAAATTTCTGTTGCATCTGAAAGTAGAAACTCGCTCGATTACAAGGGTATGTGTAGTTTTCCCCTAGGCCGTTCCAGTTATTCGTTTCGAGCATCAGAACTGCGAAAATTTTGAGTTTCTCAAGCGTTTCTTACATCGAAACTGCCATATCTCGCGAACGGATTGACCGATCCGCAAAATTTCTGTTGCATCAGAAAGTAGAAACTCGCCCGATTACAACGGTATGCGCACATTTACCCTAGGCCGTTCTAGTTATTCGTTTCGAGCATCAGAGCTGCGCAAATTTTGAGTTTCTCAAGCGTTTCTTACCTCCAAACTGCCATATCTCGCGAAGGGATTGACCAATCCGCAAAATTTCTGTTGCATCTGAAAGTAGAAACTCGCCCGATTACAACGGTATGCGTACTCTTCCCCTAGGCCGCTCTAGTTATTCGTTTCGACCATCAGAACGGCGAATATCTTGAGTTTCTCAAGCGTTTCTTACCTCCAACCTGCCATATCTCGCGAACGGATTTACAAATCCGCAAAATTTCTGTTGCATCTGAAAGTAGAAACTCGCCCGATTACAACGGTATGCGTACTTTTCCCCTAGGCCGTCCTAGTTACTCGTTTCGAGCATCAGAACTGCGCAAATTTTGAGTTTCTCAAGCGTTTCTTACCTCCAAACTGCCATATCTCGCGAACGGATTGACCAATCCGCAAAATTTCTGTTGCATCTGAAAGTAGAAACTCGCCCGATTACAACGGTGTGCGTACCTTTCCCCTAGGCCGTTCTAGTTATTCGTTTCGAGCATCAGAACGGCGAAAATTTTGAGTTTCTCAAGCGTTTCTTACCTCCAAACTGCCATATCTCGCGAAGGGATTGACCAATCCGCAAAATTTCTGTTGGATCTGAAAGTAGAAACTCGCCCGATTACAACGGTATGCGTACTTTTCCCCTAGGCCGTTCTAGTTATTCGTTTCGAGCATCAGAACGGCGAAAATTTTGAGTTTCTCAAGCGTTTCTTACCTCCAAACTGCCATATCTCGCGAACGGATTGACTAATCCGCAAAATTTCTGTTGCATTTGAAAGTAGAAACTCGCCCGATTACAACGGTAGGTGTAGTTTTCCCCTAGGCCGTTCTAGTTATTCGTTTCGAGCATCAGAGCTGCGAAAATTTTGAGTTTCTCAAGCGTTTCTTACCTCCAAACTGCCATATCTCGCGAACGGATTGACCAACCCGCAAAATTTCTGTTGCATCTGAAAGTAGAAACTCGCCCGATTACAACGGTATGTGTAGTTTTCCCCTAGGCCGTTCCAGTTATTCATTTCGAGCATCAGAACTGCGAAAATTTGGGTTTCTCAAGCGTTTCTTACCTCCAAACTGCCATATCTCGCGAACGGATTGACCAATCCGCAAAATTTCTGTTGCTTCTGAAAGTAGAAACACTCCCGATTACAAGGGTATGCGCACTTTTCCCGTAGGCCGTTCTAGTTATTCGTTTCGAGCATCAGAACTGCGAAAATTTTGAGTTTCTCAAGCGTTTCTTACATCCAAACGGCCATATCTCGCGAACGGATTGACCAATCCGCATAATTTCTGTTGCATTTGAAAGTAGAATCTCGCCCGATTACAACGGTATGCGTACTTCTCCCCTAGGCCGTTCTAGTCATTCGTTTCGAGCATCAGAACTGCGAGAATTTTGAGTTTCTCAAGCGTTTCTTACATCCAAACTGCCATATCTCGCGAACGGATCGACCAATCCGCAAAATTTCTGTTGCATCTGAAAGTAGAAACTCGCCCGATTACATCGGTATGCGTACATTTCCCCTAGGCCGTTCTAGTTATTCGTTTCGAGCATCAGAACTGCGAAAATTTTGAGTTTCTCAAGCGTTTCTTACCTCCAAACTGCCATATCTCGCGAACGGATTGACCAATCCGCAAAATTTCTGTTGCTTCTGAAAGTAGAGACATGCCCGATTACAACGGTATGTGTAGTTTTCCCCTAGGCCGTTCCAGTTATTCGTTTCGAGCATCAGAACTGCGAAAATTTTGAGTTTCTCAAGCGTTTCTTACATCCAAACTGCCATATCTCGCGAACGGAATGACCGATCCGCAAAATTTCTGTTGCATCTGAAAGTAGAAACTCGCCCGATTACAACGGTATGTGTAGTTTTCCCCTAGGCCGTTCTAGTTATTCGTTTCGAGCATCAGAACTGCGCAAATTTTGAGTTTCTCAAGCGTTTCTTACATCCAAACTGCCATATCTCGCGAACGGATTGACCAATCCGCAAAATTTCTGTTGCATCTGAAAGTAGAAACTCGCCCGATTACAACGGTAATCGGACTTTTCCCCTAGGCCGTTCTAGTTACTCGTTTCGAGCATCAGAACTGCGAAAATTTTGAGTTTCTCAAGCATTTCATATCTCCAAACTGCCATATCTCGCGAACGGATTGATCAATCCGCAAAATTTCTGTTGCATCTGAAAGTAGAAACTCGCCCGATTGCAACGGTATGCGTACTTTTCCCCTAGGCCGTTCTTGTTATTCGTTTCGAGCATCAGAACGGCGAAAATTTTGAGTTTCTCAAGCGTTTCTTACCTCCAAACTGCCATATCTCGCGAACGGATTGACCAATCCGCATAATTTCTGTTGCATCTGAAAGTAGAAACTCGCCCGATTACAACGGTATGCGTACTTCTCCCCTAGGCCGTTCCAGTTATTCGTTTCGAGCATCAGAACTGCGAAAATTTTGAGTTTCTCTAGCGTTTCTTACATCCAAACTGCCATATCTCGCGAACGGAATGACCGATCCGCAAAATTTCTGTTGCATCTGAAAGTAGAAACTCGCCCGATTACAACGGTATGTGTAGTTTTCCCGTAGGCCGTTCTAGTTATTCGTTTCGAGCATCAGAACTGCGCAAATTTTGAGTTTCTCAAGCGTTTCTTACATCCAAACTGCCATATCTCGCGAACGGATTGACCAATCCGCAAAATTTCTGTTGCATCTGAAAGTAGAAACTCGCCCGATTACAACGGTATGCGTACTTTTCCCCTAGGCCCTTCTAGTTATTCGTTTCGAGCATCAGAACGGCGAAAATTTTGAGTTTCTCAAGCGTTTCTTACATCCAAACTGCCATATCTCGCGAATGGATTGACCAATCCGCAAAATTTCTGTTGCATCTGAAAGTAGAAACTCGCCCGATTACAACGGTAATCGCACTTTTCCCCTAGGCCGTTCTAGTTATTCGTGTCGAGCATCAGAACTGCGAAAATTTTGAGTTTCTCAAGCGTTTCTTACCTCCAAACTGCCATATCTCGCGAAGGGTTTGACCAATCCGCAAAATTTCTGGTGGATCTGAAAGTAGAAACTCGCCCGATTACAACGGTATGCGTACTTTTCCCCTAGGCCGTTCTAGTTATTCGTTTCGAGCATCAGAACGGCGAAAATTTTGAATTTCTCAAGCGTTTCTTACCTCCAAACTGCCATATCTCGCGAAGGGATTCACAAATCCGCAAAATTTCTGTTGGATCTGAAAGTAGAAACTCGCCCGATTACAACGGTGTGCGTACTTTTCCCTTAGGCCGTTCTAGTTATTCGTTTCGAGCATCAGAACGGCGAAAATTTTGAGTTTCTCAAGCGTTTCTTACCTCCAAACTGCCATATCTCGCGAACGGATTGACCAATCCGGAAAATTTCTGTTGCATCTGAAAGTAGAAACTCGCTCGATTACAAGGGTATGTGTAGTTTTCCCCTAGGCCGTTCCAGTTATTCGTTTCGAGCATCAGAACTGCGAAAATTTTGAGTTTCTCAAGCGTTTCTTACATCGAAACTGCCATATCTCGCGAACGGATTGACCGATCCGCAAAATTTCTGTTGCATCAGAAAGTAGAAACTCGCCCGATTACAACGGTATGCGCACATTTACCCTAGGCCGTTCTAGTTATTCGTTTCGAGCATCAGAGCTGCGCAAATTTTGAGTTTCTCAAGCGTTTCTTACCTCCAAACTGCCATATCTCGCGAAGGGATTGACCAATCCGCAAAATTTCTGTTGCATCTGATAGTAGAAACTCGCCCGATTACAACGGTATGCGTACTTTTCCCCTAGGCCGCTCTAGTTATTCGTTTCGACCATCAGAACGGCGAATATCTTGAGTTTCTCAAGCGTTTCTTACCTCCAACCTGCCATATCTCGCGAACGGATTTACAAATCCGCAAAATTTCTGTTGCATCTGAAAGTAGAAACTCGCCCGATTACAACGGTATGCGTACTTTTCCCCTAGGCCGTTCTAGTTACTCGTTTCGAGCATCAGAACTGCGCAAATTTTGAGTTTCTCAAGCGTTTCTTACCTCCAAACTGCCATATCTCGCGAACGGATTGACCAATTCGCAAAATTTCTGTTGCATCCGAAAGTAGAAACTCGCCCGATTACAACGGTATGCGTACCTTTCCCCTAGGCCGTTCTAGTTATTCGTTTCGAGCATCAGAACGGCGAAAATTTTGAGTTTCTCAAGCGTTTCTTACCTCCAAACTGCCATATCTCGCGAACGGATTGACTAATCCGCAAAATTTCTGTTGCATTTGAAAGTAGAAACTCGCCCGATTACAACGGTAGGTGTAGTTTTCCCCTAGGCCGTTCTAGTTATTCGTTTCGAGCATCAGAGCTGCGAAAATTTTGAGTTTCTCAAGCGTTTCTTACTTCCAAACTGCCATATCTCGCGAACGGATTGACCAATCCGCAAAATTTCTGTTGCTTCTGAAAGTAGAGACTCGCCCGATTACAACGGTATGTGTAGTTTTCCCCTAGGCCGTTCCAGTTATTCGTTTCGAGCATCAGAACTGCGCAAATTTTGAGTTTCTCAAGTGTTTCTTACCTCCAAACTGCCATATCTCGCGAACGGATTGACCAATCCGCAAAATTTCTGTCGCATCTGAAAGAAGAAACTCGCCCGATTACAACGGTGTGCGTACTTTTCCCCTAGGCCGTTCTAGTTACTCCTTTCGAGCATCAGAACTGCGAAAATTTTGAGTTTCTCAAGCGTTTCTTACCTCCAAACTGCCATATCTCGCGAAGGGATTGACCAATCCGCAAAATTTCTGTTGCATCTGAAAGTAGAAACTCGCCCGATTACAACGGTATGCGTACTTTTCCCCTAGACCGTTCTAGTTATTCGTTTCGAGCATCAGAGCTGCGAATATCTTGAGTTTCTCAAGCGTTTCTTACCTCCAACCTGCCATATCTCGCGAACGGATTTACAAATCCGCAAAATTTCTGTTGCATCTGAAAGTAGAAACTCGCCCGATTACAACGGTATGCGTACTTTTCCCCTAGGCCGTTCTAGTTACTCGTTTCGAGCATCAGAACTGCGCAAATTTTGAGTTTCTCAAGCGTTTCTTACCTCCAAACTGCCATATCTCGCGAACGGATTGACCAATTCGCAAAATTTCTGTTGCATCCGAAAGTAGAAACTCGCCCGATTACAACGGTATGCGTACCTTTCCCCTAGGCCGTTCTAGTTATTCGTTTCGAGCATCAGAACGGCGAAAATTTTGAGTTTCTCAAGCGTTTCTTACCTCCAAACTGCCATACCTCGCGAAGGGATTGACCAATCCGCAAAATTTCTGTTGGATCTGAAAGTAGAAACTCGCCCGATTACAACGGTATGCGTACTTTTCCCCTAGGCCGTTCTAGTTATTCGTTTCGAGCATCAGAACGGCGAAAATTTTGAGTTTCTCAAGCGTTTCTTACCTCCAAACTGCCATATCTCGCGAACGGATTGACTAATCCGCAAAATTTCTGTTGCATTTGAAAGTAGAAACTCGCCCGATTACAACGGTAGGTGTAGTTTTCCCCTAGGCCGTTCTAGTTATTCGTTTCGAGCATCAGAGCTGCGAAAATTTTGAGTTTCTCAAGCGTTTCTTACTTCCAAACTGCCATATCTCGCGAACGGATTGACCAATCCGCAAAATTTCTGTTGCTTCTGAAAGTAGAGACTCGCCCGATTACAACGGTATGTGTAGTTTTCCCCTAGGCCGTTCCAGTTATTCGTTTCGAGCATCAGAACTGCGCAAATTTTGAGTTTCTCAAGTGTTTCTTACCTCCAAACTGCCATATCTCGCGAACGGATTGACCAATCCGCAAAATTTCTGTCGCATCTGAAAGAAGAAACTCGCCCGATTACAACGGTGTGCGTACTTTTCCCCTAGGCCGTTCTAGTTACTCCTTTCGAGCATCAGAACTGCGAAAATTTTGAGTTTCTCAAGCGTTTCTTACCTCCAAACTGCCATATCTCGCGAAGGGATTGACCAATCCGCAAAATTTCTGTTGCATCTGAAAGTAGAAACTCGCCCGATTACAACGGTATGCGTACTTTTCCCCTAGACCGTTCTAGTTATTCGTTTCGAGCATCAGAGCTGCGAAAATGTTGAGTTTCTCAAGCGTTTCTTACCTCCAAACTGCCATATCTCGCGCAACGGATTGACCAATCCGCATAATTTCTGTTGCATCTGAAAGTAGAAACTCGCTCGATTACAACGGTATGTGTAGTTTTCCCCTAGGCCGTTCCAGTTATTCATTTCGAGCATCAGAACTGCGAAAATTTGGGTTTCTCAAGCGTTTCTTACCTCCAAACTGCCATATCTCGCGAACGGATTGACCAATCCGCAAAATTTCTGTTGCTTCTGAAAGTAGAAACACTCCCGATTACAAGGGTATGCGCACTTTTCCCGTAGGCCGTTCTAGTTATTCGTTTCGAGCATCAGAACTGCGAAAATTTTGAGTTTCTCAAGCGTTTCTTACATCCAAACGGCCATATCTCGCGAACGGATTGACCAATCCGCATAATTTCTGTTGCATTTGAAAGTAGAATCTCGCCCGATTACAACGGTATGCGTACTTCTCCCCTAGGCCGTTCTAGTCATTCGTTTCGAGCATCAGAACTGCGAAAATTTTGAGTTTCTCAAGCGTTTCTTACTTCCAAACTGCCATATCTCGCGAACGGATCGACCAATCCGCAAAATTTCTGTTGCATCTGAAAGAAGAAACTCGCCCGATTACAACGGTGTGCGTACTTTTCCCCTAGGCCGTTCTAGTTACTCCTTTCGAGCATCAGAACTGCGAAAATTTTGAGTTTCTCAAGCGTTTCTTACCTCCAAACTGCCATATCTCGCGAAGGGATTGACCAATCCGCAAAATTTCTGTTGCATCTGAAAGTAGAAACTCGCCCCATTACAACGGTATGCGTACTTTTCCCCTAGACCGTTCTAGTTATTCGTTTCGAGCATCAGAGCTGCGAAAATGTTGAGTTTCTCAAGCGTTTCTTACCTCCAAACTGCCATATCTCGCGAACGGATTGACCAATCCGCATAATTTCTGTTGCATCTGAAAGTAGAAACTCGCCCGATTACAACGGTATGTGTAGTTTTCCCCTAGGCCGTTCCAGTTATTCATTTCGAGCATCAGAACTGCGAAAATTTGGGTTTCTCAAGCGTTTCTTACCTCCAAACTGCCATATCTCGCGAACGGATTGACCAATCCGCAAAATTTCTGTTGCTTCTGAAAGTAGAAACACTCCCGATTACAAGGGTATGCGCACTTTTCCCGTAGGCCGTTCTAGTTATTCGTTTCGAGCATCAGAACTGCGAAAATTTTGAGTTTCTCAAGCGTTTCTTACATCCAAACGGCCATATCTCGCGAACGGATTGACCAATCCGCATAATTTCTGTTGCATTTGAAAGTAGAATCTCGCCCGATTACAACGGTATGCGTACTTCTCCCCTAGGCCGTTCTAGTCATTCGTTTCGAGCATCAGAACTGCGAAAATTTTGAGTTTCTCAAGCGTTTCTTACTTCCAAACTGCCATATCTCGCGAACGGATCGACCAATCCGCAAAATTTCTGTTGCATCTGAAAGTAGAAACTCGCCCGATTACATCGGTATGCGTACACTTCCCCTAGGCCGTTCTAGTTATTCGTTTCGAGCATCAGAACTGCGAAAATTTTGAGTTTCTCAAGTGTTTCTTACCTCCAAACTGCCATATCTCGCGAACGGATTGACCAATCCGCAAAATTTCTTTCGCATCTGAAAGAAGAAACACTCCCGATTACAAGGGTATGCGCACTTTTCCCCTAGGCCGTTCCAGTTATTCATTTCGAGCATCAGAACTGCGAAAATTTGGGTTTCTCAAGCGTTTCTTACCTCCAAACTGCCATATCTCGCGAACGGATTGACCAATCCGCAAAATTTCTGTTGCTTCTGAAAGTAGAAACACTCCCGATTACAAGGGTATGCGCACTTTTCCCGTAGGCCGTTCTAGTTATTCGTTTCGAGCATCAGAACTGCGAAAATTTTGAGTTTCTCAAGCGTTTCTTACATCCAAACGGCCATATCTCGCGAACGGATTGACCAATCCGCAAAATTTCTGTTGCTTCTGAAAGTAGAGACATGCCCGATTACAACGGTATGTGTAGTTTTCCCCTAGGCCGTTCCAGTTATTCGTTTCGAGCATCAGAACTGCGAAAATTTTGAGTTTCTCAAGCGTTTCTTACATCCAAACTGCCATATCTCGCGAACGGAATGACCGATCCGCAAAATTTCTGTTGCATCTGAAAGTAGAAACTCGCCCGATTACAACGGTATGTGTAGTTTTCCCCTAGGCCGTTCTAGTTATTCGTTTCGAGCATCAGAACTGCGCAAATTTTGAGTTTCTCAAGCGTTTCTTACATCCAAACTGCCATATCTCGCGAACGGATTGACCAATCCGCAAAATTTCTGTTGCATCTGAAAGTAGAAACTCGCCCGATTACAACGGTAATCGCACTTTTCCCCTAGGCCGTTCTAGTTATTCGTGTCGAGCACCAGAACTGCGAAAATTTTGAGTTTCTCAAGCGTTTCTTACCTCCGAACTGCCATATCTCGCGAAGGGTTAGACCAATCCGCAAAATTTCTGGTGGATCTGAAAGTAGAAACTCGCCCGATTACAACGGAATGCGTACTTTTCCCCTAGGCCGTTCTAGTTATTCGTTTCGAGCATCAGAACGGCGAAAATTTTGAATTTCTCAAGCGTTTCTTACCTCCAAACTGCCATATCTCGCGAACGGATTGACCAATCCGCAAAATTTCTGTTGCATCTGAAAGTAGAAACTCGCCCGATTACAACGGTATGTGTAGTTTTCCCCTAGGCCGTTCCAGTTATTCGTTTCGAGCATCAGAACTGTCCAAATTTTGAGTTTCTCAAGCGTTTCTTACCTCCATACTGCCATATTTCGCGAACGGATTGACCAATCCGCAAAATTTCTGTTGCATCTGAAAGAAGAAACTCGCCCGATTACAACGGTATGCGTACTTTTCCCCGAGGCCGTTCTAGTTACTCGTTTCGAGCATCAGAACTGCGAAAATTTTGAGTTTCTCAAGCATTTCATATCTCCAAACTGCCATATCTCGCGAACGGATTGATCAATCCGCAAAATTTCTGTTGCATCTGAAAGTAGAAACTCGCCCGATTACAACGGTATGCGTACTTTTCCCCTAGGCCGTTCTTGTTATTCGTTTCGAGCATCAGAACGGCGAAAATTTTGAGTTTCTCAAGCGTTTCTTACCTCCAAACTGCCATATCTCGCGAACGGATTGACTAATCCGCAAAATTTCTGTTGCATCTGAAAGTAGAAACTCGCCCGATTACAACGGAAGGTGTAGTTTTCCCCTAGGCCGTTCTAGTTATTCGTTTCGAGCATCAGAGCTGCGAAAATTTTGAGTTTCTCAAGCGTTTCTTACCTCCAAACTGCCATATCTCGCGAACGGATTGACCAATCCGCAAAATTTCTGTTGCTTCTGAAAGTAGAGACATGCCCGATTACAACGGTATGCGTAGTTTTCCCCTAGGCCGTTCAAGTTATTCGTTTCGAGCATCAGAACTGCGAAAATTTTGAGTTTCTCAAGCGTTTCTTACATCCAAACGGCCATATCTCGCGAACGGATTGACCAATCCGCATAATTTCTGTTGCATTTGAAAGTAGAATCTCGCCCGATTACAACGGTATGCGTACTTCTCCCCTAGGCCGTTCTAGTCATTCGTTTCGAGCATCAGAACTGCGAAAATTTTGAGTTTCTCAAGCGTTTCTTACTTCCAAACTGCCATATCTCGCGAACGGATCGACCAATCCGCAAAATTTCTGTTGCATCTGAAAGTAGAAACTCGCCCGATTACATCGGTATGCGTACACTTCCCCTAGGCCGTTCTAGTTATTCGTTTCGAGCATCAGAACTGCGAAAATTTTGAGTTTCTCAAGTGTTTCTTACCTCCAAACTGCCATATCTCGCGAACGGATTGACCAATCCGCAAAATTTCTTTCGCATCTGAAAGAAGAAACACTCCCGATTACAAGGGTATGCGCACTTTTCCCCTAGGCCGTTCCAGTTATTCATTTCGAGCATCAGAACTGCGAAAATTTGGGTTTCTCAAGCGTTTCTTACCTCCAAACTGCCATATCTCGCGAACGGATTGACCAATCCGCAAAATTTCTGTTGCTTCTGAAAGTAGAAACACTCCCGATTACAAGGGTATGCGCACTTTTCCCGTAGGCCGTTCTAGTTATTCGTTTCGAGCATCAGAACTGCGAAAATTTTGAGTTTCTCAAGCGTTTCTTACATCCAAACGGCCATATCTCGCGAACGGATTGACCAATCCGCAAAATTTCTGTTGCTTCTGAAAGTAGAGACATGCCCGATTACAACGGTATGTGTAGTTTTCCCCTAGGCCGTTCCAGTTATTCGTTTCGAGCATCAGAACTGCGAAAATTTTGAGTTTCTCAAGCGTTTCTTACATCCAAACTGCCATATCTCGCGAACGGAATGACCGATCCGCAAAATTTCTGTTGCATCTGAAAGTAGAAACTCGCCCGATTACAACGGTATGTGTAGTTTTCCCCTAGGCCGTTCTAGTTATTCGTTTCGAGCATCAGAACTGCGCAAATTTTGAGTTTCTCAAGCGTTTCTTACATCCAAACTGCCATATCTCGCGAACGGATTGACCAATCCGCAAAATTTCTGTTGCATCTGAAAGTAGAAACTCGCCCGATTACAACGGTAATCGCACTTTTCCCCTAGGCCGTTCTAGTTATTCGTGTCGAGCACCAGAACTGCGAAAATTTTGAGTTTCTCAAGCGTTTCTTACCTCCGAACTGCCATATCTCGCGAAGGGTTAGACCAATCCGCAAAATTTCTGGTGGATCTGAAAGTAGAAACTCGCCCGATTACAACGGAATGCGTACTTTTCCCCTAGGCCGTTCTAGTTATTCGTTTCGAGCATCAGAACGGCGAAAATTTTGAATTTCTCAAGCGTTTCTTACCTCCAAACTGCCATATCTCGCGAACGGATTGACCAATCCGCAAAATTTCTGTTGCATCTGAAAGTAGAAACTCGCCCGATTACAACGGTATGTGTAGTTTTCCCCTAGGCCGTTCCAGTTATTCGTTTCGAGCATCAGAACTGTCCAAATTTTGAGTTTCTCAAGCGTTTCTTACCTCCATACTGCCATATTTCGCGAACGGATTGACCAATCCGCAAAATTTCTGTTGCATCTGAAAGAAGAAACTCGCCCGATTACAACGGTATGCGTACTTTTCCCCGAGGCCGTTCTAGTTACTCGTTTCGAGCATCAGAACTGCGAAAATTTTGAGTTTCTCAAGCATTTCATATCTCCAAACTGCCATATCTCGCGAACGGATTGATCAATCCGCAAAATTTCTGTTGCATCTGAAAGTAGAAACTCGCCCGATTACAACGGTATGCGTACTTTTCCCCTAGGCCGTTCTTGTTATTCGTTTCGAGCATCAGAACGGCGAAAATTTTGAGTTTCTCAAGCGTTTCTTACCTCCAAACTGCCATATCTCGCGAACGGATTGACTAATCCGCAAAATTTCTGTTGCATCTGAAAGTAGAAACTCGCCCGATTACAACGGAAGGTGTAGTTTTCCCCTAGGCCGTTCTAGTTATTCGTTTCGAGCATCAGAGCTGCGAAAATTTTGAGTTTCTCAAGCGTTTCTTACCTCCAAACTGCCATATCTCGCGAACGGATTGACCAATCCGCAAAATTTCTGTTGCTTCTGAAAGTAGAGACATGCCCGATTACAACGGTATGCGTAGTTTTCCCCTAGGCCGTTCAAGTTATTCGTTTCGAGCATCAGAACTGCGCAAATTTTGAGTTTCTCAAGCGTTTCTTACCTCCAAACTGCCATATCTCGCGAACGGATTGACCAATCCGCAAAATTTCTGTTGCATCTGAAAGTAGAAACTCGCCCGATTACAACGGTATTCGCACTTTTCCCCTAGGCCGTTCTAGTTATTCGTGTCGAGCATCAGAACTGCGAAAATTTTGAGTTTCTCAAGCGTTTCTTACCTCCAAACTGCCATATCTCGCGAAGGGATTGAACAATCCGCAAAATTTCTGTTGGATCTGAAAGTAGAAACTCGCCCGATTACAACGGTATGCGTACTTTTCCCCTAGGCCGTTCTAGTTATTCGTTTCGAGCATCAGAACGGCGAAAATTTTGAGTTTCTCAAGCGTTTCTTACCTCCAAACTGCCATATCTCGCGAACGGATTGACCAATCCGGAAAATTTCTGTTGCATCTGAAAGTAGAAACTCGCTCGATTACAACGGTATGTGTAGTTTTCCCCTAGGCCGTTCCAGTTATTCGTTTCGAGCATCAGAACTGCGAAAATTTTGAGTTTCTCAAGCGTTTCTTACATCCAAACTGCCATATCTCGCGAACGGATTGACCGATCCGCAAAATTTCTGTTGCATCAGAAAGTAGAAACTCGCCCGATTACAACGGTATGCGCACATTTACCCTAGGCCGTTCTAGTTATTCGTTTCGAGCATCAGAGCTGCGCAAATTTTGAGTTTCTCAAGCGTTTCTTACCTCCAAACTGCCATATCTCGCGAAGGGATTGACCAATCCGCAAAATTTCTGTTGCATCTGAAAGTAGAAACTCGCCCGATTACAATGGTATGCGTACTTTTCCCCTAGGCCGTTCTAGTTATTCGTTTCGAGCATCAGAACGGCGAATATCTTGAGTTTCTCAAACGTTTCTTACCTCCAACCTGCCATATCTCGCGAACGGATTTACAAATCCGCAAAATTTCTGTTGCATCTGAAAGTAGAAACTCGCCCGATTACAACGGTATGCGTACTTTTCCCCTAGGCCGTTCTAGTTACTCGTTTCGAGCATCAGAACTGCGCAAATTTTGAGTTTCTCAAGCGTTTCTTCCCTCCAAACTGCCATATCTCGCGAACGGATTGACCAATCCGCAATATTTCTGTTGCATCTGAAAGTAGAAACTCGCCCGATTACAACGGTATGCGTACCTTTCCCCTAGGCCGTTCTAGTTATTCGTTTCGAGCATCAGAACGGCGAAAATTTTGAGTTTCTCAAGCGTTTCTTACCTCCAAACTGCCATATCTCGCGAACGGATTGACTAATCCGCAAAATTTCTGTTGCATTTGAAAGTAGAAACTCGCCCGATTACAACGGTAGGTGTAGTTTTCCCCTAGGCCGTTCTAGTTATTCGTTTCGAGCATCAGAGCTGCGAAAATTTTGAGTTTCTCAAGCGTTTCTTACTTCCAAACTGCCATATCTCGCGAACGGATTGACCAATCCGCAAAATTTCTGTTGCTTCTGAAAGTAGAGACTCGCCCGATTACAACGGTATGTGTAGCTTTCCCCTAGGCCGTTCCAGTTATTCGTTTCGAGCATCAGAACTGCGCAAATTTTGAGTTTCTCAAGTGTTTCTTACCTCCAAACTGCCATATCTCGCGAACGGATTGACCAATCCGCAAAATTTCTGTCGCATCTGAAAGAAGAAACTCGCCCGATTACAACGGTGTGCGTACTTTTCCCCTAGGCCGTTCTAGTTACTCCTTTCGAGCATCAGAACTGCGAAAATTTTGAGTTTCTCAAGCGTTTCTTACCTCCAAACTGCCATATCTCGCGGAAGGGATTGACCAATCCGCAAAATTTCTGTTGCATCTGAAAGTAGAAGCTCGCCCGATTACATCGGTATGCGTACTTTTCCCCTAGGCCGTTCTAGTTATTCGTTTCGAGCATCAGAACGGCGAAAATTTTGAGTTTCTCAAGCGTTTCTTACCTCCAAACTGCCATATCTCGCGAACGGATTGACTAATCCGCAAAATTTCTGTTGCATCTGAAAGTAGAAACTCGCCCGATTACAACGGTAGGTGTAATTTTCCCCTAGGCCGTTCTAGTTATTCGTTTCGAGCATCAGAGCTGCGAAAATGTTGAGTTTCTCAAGCGTTTCTTACCTCCAAACTGCCATATCTCGCGAACGGATTGACCAATCCGCAAAATTTCTGTTGCTTCTGAAAGTAGAGCCATGCCCGATTACAACGGTATATGTAGTTTTCCCCTAGGCCGTTCCAGTTATTCGTTTCGAGCATCAGAACTGCGAAAATTTTGAGTTTCTCAAGCGTTTCTTACATCCAAACTGCCATATCTCGCGAACGGAATGACAGATCCGTAAAATTTCTGTTGCATCTGAAAGTAGAAACTCGCCCGATTACATCGGTATGCGTACTTTTCCCCTAGGCCGTTCTAGTTACTCGTTTCGAGCATCAGAACTGCGCAAATTTTGAGTTTCTCAAGCGTTTCTTACCTCCAAACTGCCATATCTCGCGAACGGATTGACCATTCCGCAAAATTTCTGTTGCATCTGAAAGTAGAAACTCGCCCGATTACAACGGTATGCGTACCTTTCCCCTAGGCCGTTCTAGTTATTCGTTTCGAGCATCAGAACGGCGAAAATTTTGAGTTTCTCAAGCGTTTCTTACCTCCAAACTGCAATATCTCGCGAACGGATTGACTAATCCGCAAAATTTCTGTTGCATTTGAAAGTAGAAACTCGCCCGATTACAACGGTAGGTGTAGTTTTCCCCTAGGCCGTTCTAGTTATTCGTTTCGAGCATCAGAGCTGCGAAAATTTTGAGTTTCTCAAGCGTTTCTTACTTCCAAACTGCCATATCTCGCGAACGGATTGACCAATCCGCAAAATTTCTGTTGCATCTGAAAGTAGAGACTTGCCCGATTACAACGGTATGTGTAGTTTTCCCCTAGGCCGTTCCAGTTATTCGTTTCGAGCATCAGAACTGCGAAAATTTTGAGTTTCTCAAGCGTTTCTTACATCCAAACTGCCATATCTCGCGAACGGATTGACCAATCCGCAAAACTTCTGTTGCATCTGAAAGTAGAAACTCGCCCGAATACAACGGTATTCGCACTTTTCCCCTAGGCCGTTCTAGTTATTCGTGTCGAGCATCAGAACTGCGAAAATTTTGAGTTGCTCAAGCGTTTCTTACCTCCAAACTGCCATATCTCGCGAAGGGATTGACCAATCCCCAAAATTTCTGTTGCATCTGAAAGTAGAAACTCGCCCGAGTACAACGGTATGCGTACTTTTCCCCTAGGCCGTTCTAGTTATTCGTTTCGAGCATCAGAACGGCGAAAATTTTGAGTTTCTCAAGCGTTTCTTACCTCGAAACTGCCATATCTCGCGAACGGATTGACTAATCCGCAAAATTTCTGTTGCATCTGAAAGTAGAAACTCGCCCGAATACAACGGTAGGTGTAGTTTTCCCCTAGGCCGTTCTAGTTATTCGTTTCGAGCATCAGAGCTGCGAAAATTTTGAGTTTCTCAAGCGTTTCTTACCTCCAAACTGCCATATCTCGCGAACGGATTGACCAATCCGCAAAATTTCTGTTGCTTCTGAAAGTAGAGACATGCCCGATTACAACGGTATGTGTAGTTTTCCCCTAGGCCGTTCCAGTTATTCGTTTCGAGCATCAGAACTGCGAAAATTTTGAGTTTCTCAAGCGTTTCTTACATCCAAACTGCCATATCTCGCGAACGGAATGACCGATCCGCAAAATTTCTGTTGCATCTGAAAGAAGGAACTCGCCCGATTACAACGGTATGCGTACTTTTCCCCTAGGCCGTTCTAGTTATTCGTTTCGAGCATCAGAACTGCGCAAATTTTGAGTTTCTCAAGCGTTTCTTACCTCCAAACTGCCATATCTCGCGAACGGATTGACCAATCCGCAAAATTTCTGTTGCATCTGAAAGAAGAAACTCGCCCGATTACAACGGTATGCGTACTTTTCCCCTAGGCCGTTCTAGTTACTCGTTTCGAGCATCAGAACTGCGAAAATTTTGAGTTTCTCAAGCATTTCATATCTCCAAACTGCCATATCTTGCGAACGGATTGATCAATCCGCAAAATTTCAGTTGCATCTGAAAGTAGACACTCGCCCGATTACAACGGTATGGGCACTTTTCCCCTAGGCCGTTCTAGTTATTCGTTTCGAGCATCAGAACTGCGAAAATTTTGGGTTTCTCAAGCGTTTCTTACCTCCAAACTGCCATATCTCGCGAACGGATTGACCAATCCGTAAAATTTCTGTTGCATCTGAAAGTAGAAACTCGCTCGATTACAACGGTATGTGTAGTTTTCCCCTAGGCCGTTCCAGTTATTCGTTTCGAGCATCAGAACTGCGAAAATTTTGAGTTTCTCAAGCGTTTCTTACATCCAAACTGCCATATCTCGCGAACGGATTGACCGATCCGCAAAATTTCTGTTGCATCAGAAAGTAGAAACTCGCCCGATTACAACGGTATGCGCACATTTACCCTAGGCCGTTCTAGTTATTCGTTTCGAGCATCAGAGCTGCGCAAATTTTGAGTTTCTCAAGCGTTTCTTACCTCCAAACTGCCATATCTCGCGAAGGGATTGACCAATCCGCAAAATTTCTGTTGCATCTGAAAGTAGAAACTCGCCCGATTACAACGGTAGGTGTAGTTTTCCCCTAGGCCGTTCTAGTTATTCGTTTCGAGCATCAGAGCTGCGAAAATTTTGAGTTTCTCAAGCGTTTCTTACTTCCAAACTGCCATATCTCGCGAAGGGATTGACCAATCCCCAAAATTTCTGTTGCATCTGAAAGTAGAAACTCGCCCGAGTACAACGGTATGCGTACTTTTCCCCTAGGCCGTTCTAGTTATTCGTTTCGAGCATCAGAACGGCGAAAATTTTGAATTTCTCAAGCGTTTCTTACCTCCAAACTGCCATATCTCGCGAACGGATTGACCAATCCGCAAAATTTCTGTTGCATCTGAAAGTAGAAACTCGCCCGATTACAACGGTATGTGTAGTTTTCCCCTAGGCCGTTCCAGTTATTCGTTTCGAGCATCAGAACTGTCCAAATTTTGAGTTTCTCAAGCGTTTCTTACCTCCAAACTGCCATATTTCGCGAACGGATTGACCAATCCGCAAAATTTCTGTTGCATCTGAAAGAAGAAACTCGCCCGATTACAACGGTATGCGTACTTTTCCCCGAGGCCGTTCTAGTTACTCGTTTCGAGCATCAGAACTGCGAAAATTTTGAGTTTCTCAAGCATTTCATATCTCCAAACTGCCATATCTCGCGAACGGATTGATCAATCCGCAAAATTTCTGTTGCATCTGAAAGTAGAAACTCGCCCGATTACAACGGTATGCGTACTTTTCCCCTAGGCCGTTCTTGTTATTCGTTTCGAGCATCAGAACGGCGAAAATTTTGAGTTTCTCAAGCGTTTCTTACCTCCAAACTGCCATATCTCGCGAACGGATTGACTAATCCGCAAAATTTCTGTTGCATCTGAAAGTAGAAACTCGCCCGATTACAACGGAAGGTGTAGTTTTCCCCTAGGCCGTTCTAGTTATTCGTTTCGAGCATCAGAGCTGCGAAAATTTTGAGTTTCTCAAGCGTTTCTTACCTCCAAACTGCCATATCTCGCGAACGGATTGACCAATCCGCAAAATTTCTGTTGCTTCTGAAAGTAGAGACATGCCCGATTACAACGGTATGCGTAGTTTTCCCCTAGGCCGTTCAAGTTATTCGTTTCGAGCATCAGAACTGCGCAAATTTTGAGTTTCTCAAGCGTTTCTTACCTCCAAACTGCCATATCTCGCGAACGGATTGACCAATCCGCAAAATTTCTGTTGCATCTGAAAGTAGAAACTCGCCCGATTACAACGGTATTCGCACTTTTCCCCTAGGCCGTTCTAGTTATTCGTGTCGAGCATCAGAACTGCGAAAATTTTGAGTTTCTCAAGCGTTTCTTACCTCCAAACTGCCATATCTCGCGAAGGGATTGAACAATCCGCAAAATTTCTGTTGGATCTGAAAGTAGAAACTCGCCCGATTACAACGGTATGCGTACTTTTCCCCTAGGCCGTTCTAGTTATTCGTTTCGAGCATCAGAACGGCGAAAATTTTGAGTTTCTCAAGCGTTTCTTACCTCCAAACTGCCATATCTCGCGAACGGATTGACCAATCCGGAAAATTTCTGTTGCATCTGAAAGTAGAAACTCGCTCGATTACAACGGTATGTGTAGTTTTCCCCTAGGCCGTTCCAGTTATTCGTTTCGAGCATCAGAACTGCGAAAATTTTGAGTTTCTCAAGCGTTTCTTACATCCAAACTGCCATATCTCGCGAACGGATTGACCGATCCGCAAAATTTCTGTTGCATCAGAAAGTAGAAACTCGCCCGATTACAACGGTATGCGCACATTTACCCTAGGCCGTTCTAGTTATTCGTTTCGAGCATCAGAGCTGCGCAAATTTTGAGTTTCTCAAGCGTTTCTTACCTCCAAACTGCCATATCTCGCGAAGGGATTGACCAATCCGCAAAATTTCTGTTGCATCTGAAAGTAGAAACTCGCCCGATTACAATGGTATGCGTACTTTTCCCCTAGGCCGTTCTAGTTATTCGTTTCGAGCATCAGAACGGCGAATATCTTGAGTTTCTCAAACGTTTCTTACCTCCAACCTGCCATATCTCGCGAACGGATTTACAAATCCGCAAAATTTCTGTTGCATCTGAAAGTAGAAACTCGCCCGATTACAACGGTATGCGTACTTTTCCCCTAGGCCGTTCTAGTTACTCGTTTCGAGCATCAGAACTGCGCAAATTTTGAGTTTCTCAAGCGTTTCTTCCCTCCAAACTGCCATATCTCGCGAACGGATTGACCAATCCGCAATATTTCTGTTGCATCTGAAAGTAGAAACTCGCCCGATTACAACGGTATGCGTACCTTTCCCCTAGGCCGTTCTAGTTATTCGTTTCGAGCATCAGAACGGCGAAAATTTTGAGTTTCTCAAGCGTTTCTTACCTCCAAACTGCCATATCTCGCGAACGGATTGACTAATCCGCAAAATTTCTGTTGCATTTGAAAGTAGAAACTCGCCCGATTACAACGGTAGGTGTAGTTTTCCCCTAGGCCGTTCTAGTTATTCGTTTCGAGCATCAGAGCTGCGAAAATTTTGAGTTTCTCAAGCGTTTCTTACTTCCAAACTGCCATATCTCGCGAACGGATTGACCAATCCGCAAAATTTCTGTTGCTTCTGAAAGTAGAGACTCGCCCGATTACAACGGTATGTGTAGCTTTCCCCTAGGCCGTTCCAGTTATTCGTTTCGAGCATCAGAACTGCGCAAATTTTGAGTTTCTCAAGTGTTTCTTACCTCCAAACTGCCATATCTCGCGAACGGATTGACCAATCCGCAAAATTTCTGTCGCATCTGAAAGAAGAAACTCGCCCGATTACAACGGTGTGCGTACTTTTCCCCTAGGCCGTTCTAGTTACTCCTTTCGAGCATCAGAACTGCGAAAATTTTGAGTTTCTCAAGCGTTTCTTACCTCCAAACTGCCATATCTCGCGAAGGGATTGACCAATCCGCAAAATTTCTGTTGCATCTGAAAGTAGAAGCTCGCCCGATTACATCGGTATGCGTACTTTTCCCCTAGGCCGTTCTAGTTATTCGTTTCGAGCATCAGAACGGCGAAAATTTTGAGTTTCTCAAGCGTTTCTTACCTCCAAACTGCCATATCTCGCGAACGGATTGACTAATCCGCAAAATTTCTGTTGCATCTGAAAGTAGAAACTCGCCCGATTACAACGGTAGGTGTAATTTTCCCCTAGGCCGTTCTAGTTATTCGTTTCGAGCATCAGAGCTGCGAAAATGTTGAGTTTCTCAAGCGTTTCTTACCTCCAAACTGCCATATCTCGCGAACGGATTGACCAATCCGCAAAATTTCTGTTGCTTCTGAATGTAGAGCCATGCCCGATTACAACGGTATATGTAGTTTTCCCCTAGGCCGTTCCAGTTATTCGTTTCGAGCATCAGAACTGCGAAAATTTTGAGTTTCTCAAGCGTTTCTTACATCCAAACTGCCATATCTCGCGAACGGAATGACAGATCCGTAAAATTTCTGTTGCATCTGAAAGTAGAAACTCGCCCGATTACAACGGTATGCGTACTTTTCCCCTAGGCCGTTCTAGTTACTCGTTTCGAGCATCAGAACTGCGCAAATTTTGAGTTTCTCAAGCGTTTCTTACCTCCAAACTGCCATATCTCGCGAACGGATTGACCAATCCGCAAAATTTCTGTTGCATCTGAAAGTAGAAACTCGCCCGATTACAACGGTATGCGTACCTTTCCCCTAGGCCGTTCTAGTTATTCGTTTCGAGCATCAGAACGGCGAAAATTTTGAGTTTCTCAAGCGTTTCTTACCTCCAAACTGCCATATCTCGCGAACGGATTGTCTAATCCGCAAAATTTCTGTTGCATTTGAAAGTAGAAACTCGCCCGATTACAACGGTAGGTGTAGTTTTCCCCTAGGCCGTTCTAGTTATTCGTTTCGAGCATCAGAGCTGCGAAAATTTTGAGTTTCTCAAGCGTTTCTTACTTCCAAACTGCCATATCTCGCGAACGGATTGACCAATTCGCAAAATTTCTGTTGCATCTGAAAGTAGAGACTTGCCCGATTACAACGGTATGTGTAGTTTTCCCCTAGGCCGTTCCAGTTATTCGTTTCGAGCATCAGAACTGCGAAAATTTTGAGTTTCTCAAGCGTTTCTTACATCCAAACTGCCATATCTCGCGAACGGATTGACCAATCCGCAAAACTTCTGTTGCATCTGAAAGTAGAAACTCGCCCGAATACAACGGTATTCGCACTTTTCCCCTAGGCCGTTCTAGTTATTCGTGTCGAGCATCAGAACTGCGAAAATTTTGAGTTGCTCAAGCGTTTCTTACCTCCAAACTGCCATATCTCGCGAAGGGATTGACCAATCCCCAAAATTTCTGTTGCATCTGAAAGTAGAAACTCGCCCGAGTACAACGGTATGCGTACTTTTCCCCTAGGCCGTTCTAGTTATTCGTTTCGAGCATCAGAACGGCGAAAATTTTGAGTTTCTCAAGCGATTCTTACCTCGAAACTGCCATATCTCGCGAACGGATTGACTAATCCGCAAAATTTCTGTTGCATCTGAAAGTAGAAACTCGCCCGAATACAACGGTAGGTGTAGTTTTCCCCTAGGCCGTTCTAGTTATTCGTTTCGAGCATCAGAGCTGCGAAAATTTTGAGTTTCTCAAGCGTTTCTTACCTCCAAACTGCCATATCTCGCGAACGGATTGACCAATCCGCAAAATTTCTGTTGCTTCTGAAAGTAGAGACATGCCCGATTACAACGGTATGTGTAGTTTTCCCCTAGGCCGTTCCAGTTATTCGTTTCGAGCATCAGAACTGCGAAAATTTTGAGTTTCTCAAGCGTTTCTTACATCCAAACTGCCATATCTCGCGAACGGAATGACCGATCCGCAAAATTTCTGTTGCATCTGAAAGAAGGAACTCGCCCGATTACAACGGTATGCGTACTTTTCCCCTAGGCCGTTCTAGTTATTCGTTTCGAGCATCAGAACTGCGCAAATTTTGAGTTTCTCAAGCGTTTCTTACCTCCAAACTGCCATATCTCGCGAACGGATTGACCAATCCGCAAAATTTCTGTTGCATCTGAAAGAAGAAACTCGCCCGATTACAACGGTATGCGTACTTTTCCCCTAGGCCGTTCTAGTTACTCGTTTCGAGCATCAGAACTGCGAAAATTTTGAGTTTCTCAAGCATTTCATATCTCCAAACTGCCATATCTTGCGAACGGATTGATCAATCCGCAAAATTTCAGTTGCATCTGAAAGTAGACACTCGCCCGATTACAACGGTATGGGCACTTTTCCCCTAGGCCGTTCTAGTTATTCGTTTCGAGCATCAGAACTGCGAAAATTTTGGGTTTCTCAAGCGTTTCTTACCTCCAAACTGCCATATCTCGCGAACGGATTGACCAATCCGTAAAATTTCTGTTGCATCTGAAAGTAGAAACTCGCTCGATTACAACGGTATGTGTAGTTTTCCCCTAGGCCGTTCCAGTTATTCGTTTCGAGCATCAGAACTGCGAAAATTTTGAGTTTCTCAAGCGTTTCTTACATCCAAACTGCCATATCTCGCGAACGGATTGACCGATCCGCAAAATTTCTGTTGCATCAGAAAGTAGAAACTCGCCCGATTACAACGGTATGCGCACATTTACCCTAGGCCGTTCTAGTTATTCGTTTCGAGCATCAGACCTGCGCAAATTTTGAGTTTCTCAAGCGTTTCTTACCTCCAAACTGCCATATCTCGCGAAGGGATTGACCAATCCGCAAAATTTCTGTTGCATCTGAAAGTAGAAACTCGCCCGATTACAACGGTAGGTGTAGTTTTCCCCTAGGCCGTTCTAGTTATTCGTTTCGAGCATCAGAGCTGCGAAAATTTTGAGTTTCTCAAGCGTTTCTTACTTCCAAACTGCCATATCTCGCGAACGGATTGACCAATCCGCAAAATTTCTGTTGCTTCTGAAAGTAGAGACTTGCCCGATTACAACGGTATATGTAGTTTTCCCCTAGGCCGTTCCAGTTATTCGTTTCGAGCATCAGAACTGCGAAAATTTTGAGTTTCTCAAGCGTTTCTTACATCCAAACTGCCATATCTCGCGAACGGATTGACCAATCCGCAAAACTTCTGTTGCATCTGAAAGTAGAAACTCGCCCGACTACAACGGTATTCGCACTTTTCCCCTAGGCCGTTCTAGTTATTCGTTTCGAGCATCAGAACGGCGAAAATTTTGAGTTTCTCAAGCGTTTCTTACCTCGAAACTGCCATATCTCGCGAACGGATTGACTAATCCGCAAAATTTCTGTTGCATCTGAAAGTAGAAACTCGCCCGAATACAACGGTAGGTGTAGTTTTCCCCTAGGCCGTTCTAGTTATTCGTTTCGAGCATCAGAGCTGCGAAAATTTTGAGTTTCTCAAGCGTTTCTTACCTCCAAACTGCCATATCTCGCGAACGGATTGACCAATCCGCAAAATTTCTGTTGCTTCTGAAAGTAGAGACATGCCCGATTACAACGGTATGTGTAGTTTTCCCCTAGGCCGTTCCAGTTATTCGTTTCGAGCATCAGAACTGCGAAAATTTTGAGTTTCTCAAGCGTTTCTTACATCCAAACTGCCATATCTCGCGAACGGATTGACCGATCCGCAAAATTTCTGTTGCATCTGAAAGAAGAAACTCGCCCGATTACAACGGTATGCGTACTTTTCCCCTAAGCCGTTCTAGTTACTCGTTTCGAGCATCAGAACTGCGAAAATTTTGAGTTTCTCAAGCATTTCATATCTCCAAACTGCCATATCTTGCGAACGGATTGATCAATCCGCAAAATTTCTGTTGCATCTGAAAGTAGAAACTCGCCCGATTACAACGGTATGGGCACTTTTCCCCTAGGCCGTTCTAGTTATTCGTTTCGAGCATCAGAACGGCGCAAATTTTGAGTTTCTCAAGCGTTTCTTATCTCCAAACTGCCATATCTCGCGAAGGGATTGACCAATCCGCAAAATTTCTGTTGCGTCTGAAAGTAGAGACCTGCCCGATTAGAACGGTATGTGTGGTTTTCCCCTAGGCCGTTCCAGTTATTCGTTTCGAGCATCAGAACTGCGCAAATTTTGAGTTTCTCAAGCGTTTCTTACCTCCAAACTGCCATATCTCGCGAACGGTTTGACCAATCCGCAAAATTTCTTTTGCATCTGAAAGAAGAAACTCGCCCGATTACAACGGTATGCGTACTTTTCCCCTAGTCCGTTCTAGTTATTCGTTTCGAGCATCAGAACTGCGCAAATTTTGAGTTTCTCAAGCGTTTCTTATCTCCAAACTGCCATATCTCGCGAACGGATTGACAAATCCGCAAAATTTCTGTTGCATCTGAAAGAAGAAACTCGCCCGATTACAACGGTATGCGTACTTTTCCCCTAGGCCCTTCTAGTTATTCGTTTCGAGCATCAGAACGGCGAAAATTTTGAGTTTCTAAAGCGTTTCTTACATCCAAACTGCCATATCTCGCGAATGGATTGACCAATCCGCAAAATTTCTGTTGCATCTGAAAGTAGAAACTCGCCCGATTACAACGGTATTCGCACTTTTCCCCTAGGCCGTTCTAGTTATTCGTGTCGAGCATCAGAACTGCGAAAATTTTGAGTTTCTCAAGCGTTTCTTACCTCCAAACTGCCATATCTCGCGAACGCATTGACCAATCCGCAAAATTTCTGTTGCATCTGAAAGTAGAAACTCGCCCGATTACAACGGTATGTGTAGTTTTCCCCTAGGCCGTTCCAGTTATTCGTTTCGAGCATCAGAACTGCGCAAATTTTGAGTTTCTCAAGCGTTTCTTACATCCAAACTGCCATATCTCGCTAACGGATTGACCAATCCGCAAAATTTCTGTTGCATCTGATAGAAGAAACTCGCCCGATTACAACGGTATGCGTACCTTTCCCCTAGGCCGTTCTAGTTATTCGTTTCGAGCATCAGAACGGCGAAAATTTTGAGTTTCTAAAGCGTTTCTTACATCCAAACTGCCATATCTCGCGAATGGATTGAACAATCCGCAAAATTTCTGTTGCATCTGAAAGTAGAAACTCGCCCGATTACAACGGTATTCGCACTTTTCCCCTAGGCCGTTCTAGTTATTCGTGTCGAGCATCAGAACGGCGAAAATTTTGAGTTTCTCAAGCGTTTCTTACCTCCAAACTGCCATATCTCGCGAACGGATTGACTAATCCGCAAAATTTCTGTTGCATTTGAAAGTAGAAACTCGCCCGATTACAACGGTAGGTGTAGTTTTCCCCTAGGCCGTTCTAGTTATTCGTTTCGAGCATCAGAGCTGCGAAAATTTTGAGTTTCTCAAGCGTTTCTTACTTCCAAACTGCCATATCTCGCGAACGGATTGACCAATCCGCAAAATTTCTGTTGCTTCTGAAAGTAGAGACTTGCCCGATTACAACGGTATGTGTAGTTTTCCCCTAGGCCGTTCCAGTTATTCGTTTCGAGCATCAGAACTGCGAAAATTTTGAGTTTCTCAAGCGTTTCTTACATCCAAACTGCCATATCTCGCGAACGGATTGACCAATCCGCAAAACTTCTGTTGCATCTGAAAGTAGAGACATGCCCGATTACAACGGTATGTGTAGTTTTCCCCTAGGCCGTTCCAGTTATTCGTTTCGAGCATCAGAACTGCGAAAATTTTGAGTTTCTCAAGCGTTTCTTACATCCAAACTGCCATATCTCGCGAACGGAATGACCGATCCGCAAAATTTCTGTTGCATCTGAAAGAAGGAACTCGCCCGATTACAACGGTATGCGTACTTTTCCCCTAGGCCGTTCTAGTTATTCGTTTCGAGCATCAGAACTGCGCAAATTTTGAGTTTCTCAAGCGTTTCTTACCTCCAAACTGCCATATCTCGCGAACGGATTGACCAATCCGCAAAATTTCTGTTGCATCTGAAAGAAGAAACTCGGCCGATTACAACGGTATGCGTACTTTTCCCCTAGGCCGTTCTAGTTACTCGTTTCGAGCATCAGAACTGCGAAAATTTTGAGTTTCTCAAGCATTTCATATCTCCAAACTGCCATATCTTGCGAACGGATTGATCAATCCGCAAAATTTCTGTTGCATCTGAAAGTAGAAACTCGCCCGATTACAACGGTATGGGCACTTTTCCCCTAGGCCGTTCTAGTTATTCGTTTCGAGCATCAGAACGGCGCAAATTTTGAGTTTCTCAAGCGTTTCTTATCTCCAAACTGCCATATCTCGCGAAGGGATTGACCAATCCGCAAAATTTCTGTTGCTTCTGAAAGTAGAGACCTGCCCGATTAGAACGGTATGTGTGGTTTTCCTCTAGGCCGTTCCAGTTATTCGTTTCGAGCATCAGAACTGCGCAAATTTTGAGTTTCTCAAGCGTTTCTTACCTCCAAACTGCCATATCTCGCGAACGGATTGACCAATCCGCAAAATTTCTGTTGCATCTGAAAGAAGAAACTCGCCCGATTACAACGGTATGCGTACTTTTCCCCTAGTCCGTTCTAGTTATTCGTTTCGAGCATCAGAACTGCGCAAATTTTGAGTTTCTCAAGCGTTTCTTATCTCCAAACTGCCATATCTCACGAACGGATTGACCAATCCGCAAGATTTCTGTTGCATCTGAAAGAAGAAACTCGCCCGATTACAACGGTATGCGTACTTTTCCCCTAGGCCGTTCTAGTTACTCGTTTCGAGCATCAGAACTGCGAAAATTTTGAGTTTCTCAAGCATTTCATATCTCCAAACTGCCATATCTCGCGAACGGATTGATCAATCCGCAAAATTTCTGTTGCATCTGAAAGTAGAAACTCGCCCGATTACAACGGTATGGGCACTTTTCCCCTAGGCCGTTCTAGTTATTCGTTTCGATCATCAGAACTGGGAAAATTTTGAGTTTCTCAAGCGTTTCTTATCTCCAAACTGCCATATCTCGCGAACAGATTGATCAATCCGCAAAATTTCTGTTGCATCTGAAAGTAGAAACTCGCCCGATTACAACGGTATGTGTAGTTTTCCCCTAGGCCGTTCCAGTTATTCGTTTCGAGCATCAGAACTGCGCAAATTTTGAGTTTCTCAAGCGTTTCTTACATCCAAACTGCCATATCTCGCTAACGGATTGACCAATCCGCAAATTTCTGTTGCATCTGAAAGTAGAAACTCGCCCGATTACAACGGTATGCGTACTTTTCCCCTAGGCCGTTCTAGTTACTCGTTTCGAGCATCAGAACTGCGAAAATTTTGAGTTTCTGAAGCGTTTCTTACCTCCAAACTGCCATATCTCGCGAACGGATTGATCAATCCGCAAAATTTCTGTTGCATCTGAAAGTAGAAACTCGCCCGATTACAACGGTATGGGCACTTTTCCCCTAGGCCGTTCTAGTTATTCGTGTCGATCATCAGAACTGCGAAAATTTTGAGTTTCTCAAGCGTTTCTTACCTCCAAACTGCCATATCTCGCGAACGGATTGACTAATCCGCAAAATTTCTGTTGCATCTGGAAGTAGAAACTCGCCCGATTACAACGGTATGCGTACTTTTCCCCTCGGCCGTTCTAGTTACTCGTTTCGAGCATCAGAACTGGGAAAATTTTGAGTTTCTCAAGCGTTTCTTATCTCCAAACTGCCATATCTCGCGAACAGATTGATCAATCCGCAAAATTTCTGTTGCATCTGAAAGTAGAAACTCGCCCGATTACAACGGTAGGTGTAGTTTTCCCCTAGACCGTTCTAGTTATTCGTTTCGAGCATCAGAACTGTGAAAATTTTGAGTTTCTCAAGCCTTTCTTACCTCCAAACTGCCATATCTCGCGAACGGATTGACCAATCCGCAAAATTTCTGTTGCATCTGAAAGTAGAAACTCGCCCGATTACAACGGTATGCGTACTTTTCCCCTAGGCCGTTCTAGTTACTCGTTTCGAGCATCAGAACTGCGAAAATTTTGAGTTTCTGAAGCGTTTCTTACCTCCAAACTGCCATATCTCGCGAACGGATTGATCAATCCGCAAAATTTCTGTTGCATCTGAAAGTAGAAACTCGCCCGATTACAACGGTATGGGCACTTTTCCCCTAGGCCGTTCTAGTTATTCGTGTCGATCATCAGAACTGCGAAAATTTTGAGTTTCTCAAGCGTTTCTTACCTCCAAACTGCCATATCTCGCGAACGGATTGACTAATCCGCAAAATTTCTGTTGCATCTGGAAGTAGAAACTCGCCCGATTACAACGGTATGCGTACTTTTCCCCTCGGCCGTTCTAGTTACTCGTTTCGAGCATCAGAACTGGGAAAATTTTGAGTTTCTCAAGCGTTTCTTATCTCCAAACTGCCATATCTCGCGAACAGATTGATCAATCCGCAAAATTTCTGTTGCATCTGAAAGTAGAAACTCGCCCGATTACAACGGTAGGTGTAGTTTTCCCCTAGACCGTTCTAGTTATTCGTTTCGAGCATCAGAACTGTGAAAATTTTGAGTTTCTCAAGCCTTTCTTACCTCCAAACTGCCATATCTCGCGAACGGATTGACCAATCCGCAAAATTTCTGTTGCATCTGAAAGTAGAAACTCGCCCGATTACAACGGTATGCGTACTTTTCCCCTAGTCCGTTCTAGTTATTCGTTTCGAGCATCAGAACTGCGCAAATTTTGAGTTTCTCAAGCGTTTCTTATCTCCAAACTGCCATATCTCGCGAACGGATTGACCAATCCGCAAAATTTCTGTTGCATCTGAAAGAAGAAACTCGCCCGATTACAACGGTATGCGTACTTTTCCCCTAGGCCCTTCTAGTTATTCGTTTCGAGCATCAGAACGGCGAAAATTTTGAGTTTCTAAAGCGTTTCTTACATCCAAACTGCCATATCTCGCGAATGGATTGACCAATCCGCAAAATTTCTGTTGCATCTGAAAGTAGAAACTCGCCCGATTACAACGGTATTCGCACTTTTCCCCTAGGCCGTTCTAGTTATTCGTGTCGAGCATCAGAACTGCGAAAATTTTGAGTTTCTCAAGCGTTTCTTACCTCCAAACTGCCATATCTCGCGAACGCATTGACCAATCCGCAAAATTTCTGTTGCATCTGAAAGTAGAAACTCGCCCGATTACAACGGTATGTGTAGTTTTCCCCTAGGCCGTTCCAGTTATTCGTTTCGAGCATCAGAACTGCGCAAATTTTGAGTTTCTCAAGCGTTTCTTACATCCAAACTGCCATATCTCGCTAACGGATTGACCAATCCGCAAAATTTCTGTTGCATCTGATAGAAGAAACTCGCCCGATTACAACGGTATGCGTACTTTTCCCCTAGGCCGTTCTAGTTACTCGTTTCGAGCATCAGAACTGCGAAAATTTTGAGTTTCTCAAGCATTTCATATCTCCAAACTGCCATATCTCGCGAACGGATTGATCAATCCGCAAAATTTCTGTTGCATCTGAAAGTAGAAACTCGCCCGATTACAACGGTATGGGCACTTTTCCCCTAGGCCGTTCTAGTTATTCGTTTCGAGCATCAGAACGGCGAAAATTTTGAGTTTCTCAAGCGTTTCTTACCTCCAAACTGCCATATCTCGCGAAGCGATTGACCAATCCGCAAAATTTCTGTTGCATCTGAAAGTAGAAACTCGCCCGATTACAACGGTATGCGTACTTTTCCCCTAGGCCGTTCTAGTTACTCGTTTCGAGCATCAGAACTGCGAAAATTTTGAGTTTCTGAAGCGTTTCTTACCTCCAAACTGCCATATCTCGCGAACGGATTGATCAATCCGCAAAATTTCTGTTGCATCTGAAAGTAGAAACTCGCCCGATTACAACGGTATGGTCACTTTTCCCCTAGGCCGTTCTAGTTATTCGTGTCGATCATCAGAACTGCGAAAATTTTGAGTTTCTCAAGCGTTTCTTACCTCCAAACTGCCATATCTCGCGAACGGATTGACTAATCCGCAAAATTTCTGTTGCATCTGGAAGTAGAAACTCGCCCGATTACAACGGTATGCGTACTTTTCCCCTAGGCCGTTCTAGTTACTCGTTTCGAGCATCAGAACTGGGAAAATTTTGAGTTTCTCAAGCGTTTCTTATCTCCAAACTGCCATATCTCGCGAACAGATTGATCAATCCGCAAAATTTCTGTTGTATCTGAAAGTAGAAACTCGCCCGATTACAACGGTAGGTGTAGTTTTCCCCTAGACCGTTCTAGTTATTCGTTTCGAGCATCAGAACTGCGAAAATTTTGAGTTTCTCAAGCCTTTCTTACCTCCAAACTGCCATATCTCGCGAACGGATTGACCAATCCGCAAAATTTCTGTTGCATCTGAAAGTAGAAACTCGCCCGATTACAACGGTATGTGTAGTTTTCCCCTAGGCCGTTCCAGTTATTCATTTCAAGCATCAGAACTGCGAAAATTTTGGGTTTCTCAAGCGTTTCTTTCCTCCAAACTGCCGTATCTCGCGAACGGATTGACCAATCCGCAAAATTTCTGTTGCTTCTGAAAGTAGAAACTCTCCCGATTACAAGTGTATGCGCACTTTTCCCGTAGGCCGTTCTAGTTATTCGTTTCGAGCATCAGAACTGCGAAAATTTTGAGTTTCTCAAGCGTTTCTTACATCCAAACGGCCATATCTCGCGAACGGATGGACCAATCCGAATAATTTCTGTTGCATCTGAAAGTAGAAACTCGCCCGATTACATCGGTATGCGTACTTTTCCCCTAGGCCGTTCTAGTTATTCGTTTCGAGCATCAGAACTGCGAAAATTTGGAGTTTCTCAAGCGTTTCTTACCTCCAAACTGCCACATCTCGCAAACGGATTGACCAATCCGCAAAATTTCTGTTGCATCTGAAAGTAGAAACTCGCCCGATTACAACGGTATGCGTACTTTTCCCCTAGTCCGTTCTAGTTATTCGTTTCGAGCATCAGAACTGCGCTAATTTTGAGTTTCTCAAGCGTTTCTTATCTCCAAACTGCCATATCTCGCGAACGGATTGACCAATCCGCAAAATTTCTGTTGCATCTGAAAGAAGAAACTCGCCCGATTACAACGGTATGCGTACTTTTCCCCTAGGCCCTTCTAGTTATTCGTTTCGAGCATCAGAACGGCGAAAATTTTGAGTTTCTAAAGCGTTTCTTACATCCAAACTGCCATATCTCGCGAATGGATTGACCAATCCGCAAAATTTCTGTTGCATCTGAAAGTAGAAACTCGCCCGATTACAACGGTATTCGCACTTTTCCCCTAGGCCGTTCTAGTTATTCGTGTCGAGCATCAGAACTGCGAAAATTTTGAGTTTCTCAAGCGTTTCTTACCTCCAAACTGCCATATCTCGCGAACGCATTGACCAATCCGCAAAATTTCTGTTGCATCTGAAAGTAGAAACTCGCCCGATTACAACGGTATGTGTAGTTTTCCCGTAGGCCGTTCCAGTTATTCGTTTCGAGCATCAGAACTGCGCAAATTTTGAGTTTCTCAAGCGTTTCTTACATCCAAACTGCCATATCTCGCTAACGGATTGACCAATCCGCAAAATTTCTGTTGCATCTGATAGAAGAAACTCGCCCGATTACAACGGTATGCGTACCTTTCCCCTAGGCCGTTCTAGTTATTCGTTTCGAGCATCAGAACGGCGAAAATTTTGAGTTTCTAAAGCGTTTCTTACATCCAAACTGCCATATCTCGCGAATGGATTGAACAATCCGCAAAATTTCTGTTGCATCTGAAAGTAGAAACTCGCCCGATTACAACGGTATTCGCACTTTTCCCCTAGGCCGTTCTAGTTATTCGTGTCGAGCATCAGAACGGCGAAAATTTTGAGTTTCTCAAGCGTTTCTTACCTCCAAACTGCCATATCTCGCGAACGGATTGACTAATCCGCAAAATTTCTGTTGCATTTGAAAGTAGAAACTCGCCCGATTACAACGGTAGGTGTAGTTTTCCCCTAGGCCGTTCTAGTTATTCGTTTCGAGCATCAGAGCTGCGAAAATTTTGAGTTTCTCAAGCGTTTCTTACTTCCAAACTGCCATATCTCGCGAACGGATTGACCAATCCGCAAAATTTCTGTTGCTTCTGAAAGTAGAGACTTGCCCGATTACAACGGTATGTGTAGTTTTCCCCTAGGCCGTTCCAGTTATTCGTTTCGAGCATCAGAACTGCGAAAATTTTGAGTTTCTCAAGCGTTTCTTACATCCAAACTGCCATATCTCGCGAACGGATTGACCAATCCGCAAAACTTCTGTTGCATCTGAAAGTAGAAACTCGCCCGACTACAACGGTATTCGCACTTTTCCCCTAGGCCGTTCTAGTTATTCGTGTCGAGCATCAGAACTGCGAAAATTTTGAGTTGCTCAAGCGTTTCTTACCTCCAAACTGCCATATCTCGCGAAGGGATTGACCAATCCGCAAAATTTCTGTTGCATCTGAAAGTAGAAACTCGCCCGATTACAACGGTATGCGTACTTTTCCCCTAGGCCGTTCTAGTTATTCGTTTCGAGCATCAGAACGGCGAAAATTTTGAGTTTCTCAAGCGTTTCTTACCTCGAAACTGCCATATCTCGCGAACGGATTGACTAATCCGCAAAATTTCTGTTGCATCTGAAAGTAGAAACTCGCCCGAATACAACGGTAGGTGTAGTTTTCCCCTAGGCCGTTCTAGTTATTCGTTTCGAGCATCAGAGCTGCGAAAATTTTGAGTTTCTCAAGCGTTTCTTACCTCCAAACTGCCATATCTCGCGAACGGATTGCCCAATCCGCAAAATTTCTGTTGCATCTGAAAGAAGAAACTCGCCCGATTACAACGGTATGCGTACTTTTCCCCTAGGCCCTTCTAGTTATTCGTTTCGAGCATCAGAACGGCAAAAATTTTGAGTTTCTAAAGCATTTCTTACATCCAAACTGCCATATCTCGCGAATCGATTGACCAATCCGCAAAATTTCTGTTGCATCTGAAAGTAGAAACTCGCCCGATTACAACGGTATTCGCACTTTTCCCCTAGGCCGTTCTAGTTATTCGTGTCGAGCATCAGAACTGCGAAAATTTTGAGTTTCTCAAGCGTTTCTTACCGCCAAACTGCCATATCTCGCGAACGGATTGACCAATCCGCAAAATTTCTGTTGCATCTGAAAGTAGAAACTCGCCCGATTACAACGGTATGTGTAGTTTTCCCCTAGGCCGTTCCAGTTATTCGTTTCGAGCATCAGAACTGCGCAAATTTTGAGTTTCTCAAGCGTTTCTTACATCCAAACTGCCATATCTCGCTAACGGATTGACCAATCCGCAAAATTTCTGTTGCATCTGATAGAAGAAACTCGCCCGATTACAACGGTATGCGTACTTTTCCCCTAGGCCGTTCTAGTTACTCGTTTCGAGCATCAGAACTGCGAAAATTTTGAGTTTCTCAAGCATTTCATATCTCCAAACTGCCATATCTCGCGAACGGATTGATCAATCCGCAAAATTTCTGTTGCATCTGAAAGTAGAAACTCGCCCGATTACAACGGTATGGGCCCTTTCCCCTAGGCCGTTCTAGTTATTCGTTTCGAGCATCAGAACGGCGAAAATTTTGAGTTTCTCAAGCGTTTCTTACCTCCAAACTGCCATATCTCGCGAAGCGATTGACCAATCCGCAAAATTTCTGTTGCATCTGAAAGTAGAAACTCGCCCGATTACAACGGTATGCGTACTTTTCCCCTAGGCCGTTCTAGTTACTCGTTTCGAGCATCAGAACTGCGAAAATTTTGAGTTTCTGAAGCGTTTCTTACCTCCAAACTGCCATATCTCGCGAACGGATTGATCAATCCGCACAATTTCTGTTGCATCTGAAAGTAGAAACTCGCCCGATTACAACGGTATGGGCACTTTTCCCCTAGGCCGTTCTAGTTATTCGTTTCGAGCATCAGAACTGCGCAAATTTTGAGTTTCTCAAGCGTTTCTTACCTCCAAACTGCCATATTTCGCGAACGGATTGACCAGTCCGCAAAATTTCTGGTGCATCTGAAAGAAGAAACTCGCCCGATTACAACGGTATGCGTGCTTTTCCCCTAGGCCGTTCCAGTTATTCGTTTCGAGCATCAGAACTGCGAAAATGTTGAGTTTCTCAAGCGTTTCTTACATCCAAACTGCCATATCTCGCGAACGGAATGACCGATCCGCAAAATTTCTGTTGCATCTGAAAGTAGAAACTCGCCCGATTACAACGGTATGTGTAGTTTTCCCCTAGGCCGTTCTAGTTATTCGTTTCGAGCATCAGAACTGCGCAAATTTTGAGTTTCTTAAGCGTTTCTTACATCCAAACTGCCATATCTCGCGAACGGATTGACCAATCCGCAAAATTTCTGTTGCATCTGAAAGTAGAGACACGCCCGATTACAACGGTATGCGTACTTTTCCCCTAGGCCCTTCTAGTTATTCGTTTCGAGCATCATAACGGCGAAAATGTTGAGTTTCTCAAGCGTTTCTTACATCCAAACTGCCATATCTCGCGAACGGATTGACCGATCCGCAAAATTTCTGTTGCATCTGAATGTAGAAACTCGCCCGATTACAACGGTATGCGCACTTTTCCCCTAGGCCGTTCTAGTTATTCGTGTCGAGCATCAGAACTGCGAAAATTTTGAGTTTCTCAAGCGTTTCTTACCTCCAAACTGCCATATCTCGCGAACGGATTGAATAATCCGCAAAATTTCTGTTGCATCTGAAAGTAGAAACTCGCCCGATTACAACGGTAGGTGTAGTTTTCCCCTAGGCCGTTCCAGTTATTCGTTTCGAGCATCAGAACTGCGAAAATGTTGAGTTTCTCAAGCGTTTCTTACATCCAAACTGCCATATCTCGCGAACGGAATGACCGATCCGCAAAATTTCTGTTGCATCTGAAAGTAGAAACTCGCCCGATTACAACGGTATGTGTAGTTTTCCCCTAGGCCGTTCTAGTTATTCGTTTCGAGCATCAGAACGGCGAAAATTTTGAGTTTCTCAAGCGTTTCTTACCTCCAAACTGCCATATCTCGCGAACGGATTGAATAATCCGCAAAATTTCTGTTGCATCTGAAAGTAGAAACTCGCCCGATTACAACGGTAGGTGTAGTTTTCCCCTAGGCCGTTCCAGTTATTCGTTTCGAGCATCAGAACTGCGAAAATGTTGAGTTTCTCAAGCGTTTCTTATATCCAAAATGCCATATCTCGCGAACGGAATGACCGATCCGCAAAATTTCTGTTGCATCTGAAAGAAGAAACTCGCCCGATTACAACGGTATGCGTACTTTTCCCCTAGGCCGTTCTAGTTACTCGTTTCGAGCATCAGAACTGCGAAAATTTTGAGTGTCTCAAGCATTTCATATCTCCAAACTGCCATATCTCGCGAACGGATTGATCAATCCGCAAAATTTCTGTTGCATCTGAAAGTAGAAACTCGCCCGATTACAACGGTATGGGCACTTTTCCCCTAGGCCGTTCTAGTTATTCATTTCGAGCATCAGAACTGCGAAAATTTTGAGTTTCTCAAGCGTTTCTTACCTCCAAACTGCCATATCTCGCGAAGGGAGTGACCAATCCGCAAAATTTCTGTTGCTTCTGAAAGTAGAGATCTGCCCGATTAGAACGGTATGTGTAGTTTTCCCCTAGGCCGTTCCAGTTATTCGTTTCGAGCATCAGAACTGCTCAAATTTTGAGTTTCTCAAGCGTTTCTTACCTCCAAACTGCCATATCTCGTGAACGGATTGACCAATCCGCAAAATTTCTATTGCATCTGAAAGAAGAAACTCGCCCGATTACAACGGTATGCGTACTTTTCCCCTTGGCCGTTCTAGTTATTCGTTTCGAGCATCAGAACTGCGCAAATTTTGAGTTTCACAAGCGTTTCTTACCTCCAAACTGCCATATCTCGTGAACGGATTGACCAATCCGCAAAATTTCTATTGCATCTGAAAGAAGAAACTCGCCCGATTACAACGGTATGCGTACTTTTCCCCTAGGCCGTTCTAGTTACTCGTTTCGAGCATCAGAACGGCGAAAATTTTGAGTTTCTCAAGCGTTTCTTACCTCCAAACTGCCATATCTCGCGAAGGGATTGACCAATCCGCAAAATTTCTGTTGCTTCTGAAAGTAGAGACCTGCCCGATTAGAACGGTGTGTGTAGTTTTCCCCTAGGCCGTTCCAGTTATTCGTTTCGAGCATCAGAACTGCGCAAATTTTGAGTTTCTCAAGCGTTTCTTACCTCCAAACTGCCATATCTCGCGAACGGATTGACCAATCCGCAAAATTTCTGTTCCATCTGAAAGAAGAAATTCGCCCGATTACAACGGTATGCGTACTTTTCCCCTAGTCCGTTCTAGTTATTCGTTTCGAGCATCAGATCTGCGCAAATTTTGAGTTTCTCAAGCGTTTCTTATCTCCAAACTGCCATATCTGGCGAACGGATTGACCAATCCGCAAAATTTCTGTTGCATCTGAAAGAAGAAACTCGCCCGATTACAACGGTATGCGTACTTTTCCCCTAGGCCGTTCTAGTTACTCGTTTCGAGCATCAGAACTGCGAAAATTTTGTGTTTCTCAAGCATTTCATATCTCCAAACTGCCATATCTCGCGAACGGATTGATCAATCCGCACAATTTCTGTTGCATCTGAAAGTAGAAACACGCCCGATTACAACGGTATGGGCACTTTTCCCCTAGGCCGTTCTAGTTATTCGTTTCGAGCATCAGAACTGCGCAAATTTTGAGTTTCTCAAGCGTTTCTTACCTCCAAACTGCCATATTTCGCGAACGGATTGACCAATCCGCAAAATTTCTGTTGCATCTGAAAGAAGAAACTCGCCCGATTACAACGGTATGCGTACTTTTCCCCTAGGCCGTTCTAGTTAGTCGTTTCGAGCATCAGAACGGCGAAAATTTTGAGTTTCTCAAGCGTTTCTTACCTCCAAACTGCCATATCTCGCGAAGCGATTGACCAATCCGCAAAATTTCTGTTGCATCTGAAAGTAGAAACTCGCCCGATTACAACGGTATGCGTACTTTTCCCCTAGGCCGTTCTTGTTATTCGTGTCGAGCATCAGAACGGCGAAAATTTTGAGTTTCTCAAGCGTTTCTTACCTCCAAACTGCCATATCTCGCGAATGGATTGACTAATCCGCAAAATTTCTGTTGCATTTGAAAGTAGAAACTCGCCCGATTACAACGGTAGGTGTAGTTTTCCCCTAGGCCGTTCTAGTTATTCGTTTCGAGCATCAGAGCTGCGAAAATTTTGAGTTTCTCAAGCGTTTCTTACTTCCAAACTGCCATATCTCGCGAACGGATTGACCAATCCGCAAAATTTCTGTTGCTTCTGAAAGTAGAGACTTGCCCGATTACAACGGTATGTGTAGTTTTCCCCTAGGCCGTTCCAGTTATTCGTTTCGAGCATCAGAACTGCGAAAATTTTGAGTTTCTCAAGCGTTTCTTACATCCAAACTGCCATATCTCGCGAACGGATTGACCAATCCGCAAAACTTCTGTTGCATCTGAAAGTAGAAACTCGCCCGACTACAACGGTATTCGCACTTTTCCCCTAGGCCGTTCTAGTTATTCGTGTCGAGCATCAGAACTGCGAAAATTTTGAGTTGCTCAAGCGTTTCTTACCTCCAAACTGCCATATCTCGCGAAGGGATTGACCAATCCGCAAAATTTCTGTTGCATCTGAAAGTAGAAACTCGCCCGATTACAACGGTATGCGTACTTTTCCCCTAGGCCGTTCTAGTTATTCGTTTCGAGCATCAGAACGGCGAAAATTTTGAGTTTCTCAAGCGTTTCTTACCTCGAAACTGCCATATCTCGCGAACGGATTGACTAATCCGCAAAATTTCTGTTGCATCTGAAAGTAGAAACTCGCCCGAATACAACGGTAGGTGTAGTTTTCCCCTAGGCCGTTCTAGTTATTCGTTTCGAGCATCAGAGCTGCGAAAATTTTGAGTTTCTCAAGCGTTTCTTACCTCCAAACTGCCATATCTCGCGAACGGATTGCCCAATCCGCAAAATTTCTGTTGCATCTGAAAGAAGAAACTCGCCCGATTACAACGGTATGCGTACTTTTCCCCTAGGCCCTTCTAGTTATTCGTTTCGAGCATCAGAACGGCAAAAATTTTGAGTTTCTAAAGCATTTCTTACATCCAAACTGCCATATCTCGCGAATCGATTGACCAATCCGCAAAATTTCTGTTGCATCTGAAAGTAGAAACTCGCCCGATTACAACGGTATTCGCACTTTTCCCCTAGGCCGTTCTAGTTATTCGTGTCGAGCATCAGAACTGCGAAAATTTTGAGTTTCTCAAGCGTTTCTTACCGCCAAACTGCCATATCTCGCGAACGGATTGACCAATCCGCAAAATTTCTGTTGCATCTGAAAGTAGAAACTCGCCCGATTACAACGGTATGTGTAGTTTTCCCCTAGGCCGTTCCAGTTATTCGTTTCGAGCATCAGAACTGCGAAAATTTTGAGTTTCTCAAGCATTTCATATCTCCAAACTGCCATATCTCGCGAACGGATTGATCAATCCGCAAAATTTCTGTTGCATCTGAAAGTAGAAACTCGCCCGATTACAACGGTATGGGCCCTTTCCCCAAGGCCGTTCTAGTTATTCGTTTCGAGCATCAGAACGGCGAAAATTTTGAGTTTCTCAAGCGTTTCTTACCTCCAAACTGCCATATCTCGCGAAGCGATTGACCAATCCGCAAAATTTCTGTTGCATCTGAAAGTAGAAACTCGCCCGATTACAACGGTATGCGTACTTTTCCCCTAGGCCGTTCTAGTTACTCGTTTCGAGCATCAGAACTGCGAAAATTTTGAGTTTCTGAAGCGTTTCTTACCTCCAAACTGCCATATCTCGCGAACGGATTGATCAATCCGCAAAATTTCTGTTGCATCTGAAAGTAGAAACTCGCCCGATTACAACGGTATGGGCACTTTTCCCCTAGGCCGTTCTAGTTATTCGTGTCGATCATCAGAACTGCGAAAATTTTGAGTTTCTCAAGCGTTTCTTACCTCCAAACTGACATATCTCGCGAACGGATTGACTAATCCGCAAAATTTCTGTTGCATCTGGAAGTAGAAACTCGCCCGATTACAACGGTATGCGTACTTTTCCCCTAGGCCGTTCTAGTTATTCGTTTCGAGCATCATAACGGCGAAAATGTTGAGTTTCTCAAGCGTTTCTTACATCCAAACTGCCATATCTCGCGAACGGATTGACCAATCCGCAAAATTTCTGTTGCATCTGAAAGTAGGAACTCGCCCGATTACAACGGTATGCGCACTTTTCCCCTAGGCCGTTCCAGTTATTCGTTTCGAGCATCAGAACTGCGCAAATTTTGAGTTTCTCAAGCGTTTCTTACATCCAAACTGCCATATCTCGCTAACGGATTGACCAATCCGCAAAATTTCTGTTGCATCTGAAAGAAGAATCTCGCCCGATTACAACGGTATGCGTACTTTTCCCCTAGGCCGTTCTAGTTACTCGTTTCGAGCATCAGAACTGCGAAAATTTTGAGTTTCTCAAGCATTTCATATCTCCAAACTGCCACATTTCGCGAACGGATTGATCAATCCGCAAAATTTCTGTTGCATCTGAAAGTAGAAACTCGCCCGATTACAACGGTATGGGCACTTTTCCCCTAGGCCGTTCTAGTTAGTCGTTTCGAGCATCAGAACGGCGAAAATTTTGAGTTTCTCAAGCGTTTCTTACCTCCAAACTGCCATATCTCGCGAAGCGATTGACCAATCCGCAAAATTTCTGTTGCATCTGAAAGTAGAAACTCGCCCGATTACAACGGTATGCGTACTTTTCCCCTAGGCCGTTCTAGTTACTCGTTTCGAGCATCAGAACTGCGAAAATTTTGAGTTTCTGAAGCGTTTCTTACCTCCAAACTGCCATATCTCGCGAACGGATTGATCAATCCGCAAAATTTCTGTTGCATCTGAAAGTAGAAACTCGCCCGATTACAACGGTATGGGCACTTTTCCCCTAGGCCGTTCTAGTTATTCGTGTCGATCATCATAACGGCGAAAATGTTGAGTTTCTCAAGCGTTTCTTACATCCAAACTGCCATATCTCGCGAACGGATTGACCAATCCGCAAAATTTCTGTTGCATCTGAAAGTAGGAACTCGCCCGATTACAACGGTATGCGCACTTTTCCCCTAGGCCGTTCCAGTTATTCGTTTCGAGCATCAGAACTGCGCAAATTTTGAGTTTCTCAAGCGTTTCTTACATCCAAACTGCCATATCTCGCTAACGGATTGACCAATCCGCAAAATTTCTGTTGCATCTGAAAGAAGAATCTCGCCCGATTACAACGGTATGCGTACTTTTCCCCTAGGCCGTTCTAGTTACTCGTTTCGAGCATCAGAACTGCGAAAATTTTGAGTTTCTCAAGCATTTCATATCTCCAAACTGCCACATCTCGCGAACGGATTGATCAATCCGCAAAATTTCTGTTGCATCTGAAAGTAGAAACTCGCCCGATTACAACGGTATGGGCACTTTTCCCCTAGGCCGTTCTAGTTAGTCGTTTCGAGCATCAGAACGGCGAAAATTTTGAGTTTCTCAAGCGTTTCTTACCTCCAAACTGCCATATCTCGCGAAGCGATTGACCAATCCGCAAAATTTCTGTTGCATCTGAAAGTAGAAACTCGCCCGATTACAACGGTATGCGTACTTTTCCCCTAGGCCGTTCTTGTTATTCGTTTCGAGCATCAGAACGGCGAAAATTTTGAGTTTCTCAAGCGTTTCTTACCTCCAAACTGCCATATCTCGCGAACGGATTGAATAATCCGCAAAATTTCTGTTGCATCTGAAAGTAGAAACTCGCCCGATTACAACGGTAGGTGTAGTTTTCCCCTAGGCCGTTCCAGTTATTCGTTTCGAGCATCAGAACTGCGAAAATGTTGAGTTTCTCAAGCGTTTCTTACATCCAAACTGCCATATCTCGCGAACGGAATGACCGATCCGCAAAATTTCTGTTGCATCTGAAAGTAGAAACTCGCCCGATTACAACGGTATGTGTAGTTTTCCCCTAGGCCGTTCTAGTTATTCGTTTCGAGCATCAGAACTGCGCAAATTTTGAGTTTCTCAAGCGTTTCTTACCTCCAAACTGCCACATCTCGCGAACGGATTGACCAATCCGCAAAATTTCTGTTGCATCTGAAAGTAGAAACTCGCCCGATTACAACGGTATGCGCACTTTTCACCTAGGCCGTTCTAGTTATTCGTTTCGAGCATCAGAACTTCGAAAATTTTGAGTTTCTCAAGCGTTTCTTACCTCCAAACTGCCATATCTCGCGAAGGGATTGACCAATCCGCAAAATTTCTGTTGCTTCTGAAAGTAGAGACCTGCCCGATTAGAACGGTGTGTGTAGTTTTCCCCTAGGCCGTTCCAGTTATTCGTTTCGAGCATCAGAACTGCGCAAATTTTGAGTTTCTCAAGCGTTTCTTACCTCCAAACTGCCATATCTCGCGAACGGATTGACCAATCCGCAAAATTTCTGTTCCATCTGAAAGAAGAAATTCGCCCGATTACAACGGTATGCGTTCTTTTCCCCTAGTCCGTTCTAGTTATTCGTTTCGAGCATCAGATCTGCGCAAATTTTGAGTTTCTCAAGCGTTTCTTATCTCCAAACTACCATATCTCGCGAACGGATTGACCAATCCGCAAAATTTCTGTTGCATCTGAAAGAAGAAACTCGCCCGATTACAACGGTGTGCGTACTTTTCCCCTAGGCCGTTCTAGTTACTCGTTTCGAGCATCAGAACTGCGAAAATTTTGTGTTTCTCAAGCATTTCATATCTCCAAACTGCCATATCTCGCGAACGGATTGATCAATCCGCACAATTTCTGTTGCATCTGAAAGTAGAAACTCGCCCGATTACAACGGTATGGGCACTTTTCCCCTAGGCCGTTCTAGTTATTCGTTTCGAGCATCAGAACTGCGCAAATTTTGAGTTTCTCAAGCGTTTCTTACCTCCAAACTGCCATATTTCGCGAACGGATTGACCAGTCCGCAAAATTTCTGGTGCATCTGAAAGAAGAAACTCGCCCGATTACAACGGTATGCGTGCTTTTCCCCTAGGCCGTTCCAGTTATTCGTTTCGAGCATCAGAACTGCGAAAATGTTGAGTTTCTCAAGCGTTTCTTACATCCAAACTGCCATATCTCGCGAACGGATTGACCAATCCGCAAAATTTCTGTTGCATCTGAAAGTAGAGACACGCCCGATTACAACGTTATGCGTACTTTTCCCCTAGGCCCTTCTAGTTATTCGTTTCGAGCATCATAACGGCGAAAATGTTGAGTTTCTCAAGCGTTTCTTACATCCAAACTGCCATATCTCGCGAACGGATTGACCGATCCGCAAAATTTCTGTTGCATCTGAATGTAGAAACTCGCCCGATTACAACGGTATGCGCACTTTTCCCCTAGGCCGTTCTAGTTATTCGTGTCGAGCATCAGAACTGCGAAAATTTTGAGTTTCTCAAGCGTTTCTTACCTCCAAACTGCCATATCTCGCGAACGGATTGAATAATCCGCAAAATTTCTGTTGCATCTGAAAGTAGAAACTCGCCCGATTACAACGGTAGGTGTAGTTTTCCCCTAGGCCGTTCCAGTTATTCGTTTCGAGCATCAGAACTGCGAAAATGTTGAGTTTCTCAAGCGTTTCTTACATCCAAACTGCCATATCTCGCGAACGGAATGACCGATCCGCAAAATTTCTGTTGCATCTGAAAGTAGAAACTCGCCCGATTACAACGGTATGTGTAGTTTTCCCCTAGGCCGTTCTAGTTATTCGTTTCGAGCATCAGAACGGCGAAAATTTTGAGTTTCTCAAGCGTTTCTTACCTCCAAACTGCCATATCTCGCGAACGGATTGAATAATCCGCAAAATTTCTGTTGCATCTGAAAGTAGAAACTCGCCCGATTACAACGGTAGGTGTAGTTTTCCCCTAGGCCGTTCCAGTTATTCGTTTCGAGCATCAGAACTGCGAAAATGTTGAGTTTCTCAAGCGTTTCTTATATCCAAAATGCCATATCTCGCGAACGGAATGACCGATCCGCAAAATTTCTGTTGCATCTGAAAGAAGAAACTCGCCCGATTACAACGGTATGCGTACTTTTCCCCTAGGCCGTTCTAGTTACTCGTTTCGAGCATCAGAACTGCGAAAATTTTGAGTGTCTCAAGCATTTCATATCTCCAAACTGCCATATCTCGCGAACGGATTGATCAATCCGCAAAATTTCTGTTGCATCTGAAAGTAGAAACTCGCCCGATTACAACGGTATGGGCACTTTTCCCCTAGGCCGTTCTAGTTATTCATTTCGAGCATCAGAACGGCGAAAATTTTGAGTTTCTCAAGCGTTTCTTACCTCCAAACTGCCATATCTCGCGAAGGGAGTGACCAATCCGCAAAATTTCTGTTGCTTCTGAAAGTAGAGATCTGCCCGATTAGAACGGTATGTGTAGTTTTCCCCTAGGCCGTTCCAGTTATTCGTTTCGAGCATCAGAACTGCTCAAATTTTGAGTTTCTCAAGCGTTTCTTACCTCCAAACTGCCATATCTCGTGAACGGATTGACCAATCCGCAAAATTTCTATTGCATCTGAAAGAAGAAACTCGCCCGATTACAACGGTATGCGTACTTTTCCCCTTGGCCGTTCTAGTTATTCGTTTCGAGCATCAGAACTGCGCAAATTTTGAGTTTCACAAGCGTTTCTTACCTCCAAACTGCCATATCTCGTGAACGGATTGACCAATCCGCAAAATTTCTATTGCATCTGAAAGAAGAAACTCGCCCGATTACAACGGTATGCGTACTTTTCCCCTAGGCCGTTCTAGTTACTCGTTTCGAGCATCAGAACGGCGAAAATTTTGAGTTTCTCAAGCGTTTCTTACCTCCAAACTGCCATATCTCGCGAAGGGATTGACCAATCCGCAAAATTTCTGTTGCTTCTGAAAGTAGAGACCTGCCCGATTAGAACGGTGTGTGTAGTTTTCCCCTAGGCCGTTCCAGTTATTCGTTTCGAGCATCAGAACTGCGCAAATTTTGAGTTTCTCAAGCGTTTCTTACCTCCAAACTGCCATATCTCGCGAACGGATTGACCAATCCGCAAAATTTCTGTTCCATCTGAAAGAAGAAATTCGCCCGATTACAACGGTATGCGTACTTTTCCCCTAGTCCGTTCTAGTTATTCGTTTCGAGCATCAGATCTGCGCAAATTTTGAGTTTCTCAAGCGTTTCTTATCTCCAAACTGCCATATCTGGCGAACGGATTGACCAATCCGCAAAATTTCTGTTGCATCTGAAAGAAGAAACTCGCCCGATTACAACGGTATGCGTACTTTTCCCCTAGGCCGTTCTAGTTACTCGTTTCGAGCATCAGAACTGCGAAAATTTTGTGTTTCTCAAGCATTTCATATCTCCAAACTGCCATATCTCGCGAACGGATTGATCAATCCGCACAATTTCTGTTGCATCTGAAAGTAGAAACACGCCCGATTACAACGGTATGGGCACTTTTCCCCTAGGCCGTTCTAGTTATTCGTTTCGAGCATCAGAACTGCGCAAATTTTGAGTTTCTCAAGCGTTTCTTACCTCCAAACTGCCATATTTCGCGAACGGATTGACCAATCCGCAAAATTTCTGTTGCATCTGAAAGAAGAAACTCGCCCGATTACAACGGTATGCGTACTTTTCCCCTAGGCCGTTCTAGTTAGTCGTTTCGAGCATCAGAACGGCGAAAATTTTGAGTTTCTCAAGCGTTTCTTACCTCCAAACTGCCATATCTCGCGAAGCGATTGACCAATCCGCAAAATTTCTGTTGCATCTGAAAGTAGAAACTCGCCCGATTACAACGGTATGCGTACTTTTCCCCTAGGCCGTTCTTGTTATTCGTTTCGAGCATCAGAACGGCGAAAATTTTGAGTTTCTCAAGCGTTTCTTACCTCCAAACTGCCATATCTCGCGAACGGATTGAATAATCCGCAAAATTTCTGTTGCATCTGAAAGTAGAAACTCGCCCGATTACAACGGTAGGTGTAGTTTTCCCCTAGGCCGTTCCAGTTATTCGTTTCGAGCATCAGAACTGCGAAAATGTTGAGTTTCTCAAGCGTTTCTTACATCCAAACTGCCATATCTCGCGAACGGAATGACCGATCCGCAAAATTTCTGTTGCATCTGAAAGTAGAAACTCGCCCGATTACAACGGTATGTGTAGTTTTCCCCTAGGCCGTTCTAGTTATTCGTTTCGAGCATCAGAACTGCGCAAATTTTGAGTTTCTTAAGCGTTTCTTACATCCAAACTGCCATATCTCGCGAACGGATTGACCAATCCGCAAAATTTCTATTGCATCTGAAAGAAGAAACTCGCCCGATTACAACGGTATGCGTACTTTTCCCCTTGGCCGTTCTAGTTATTCGTTTCGAGCATCAGAACTGCGCAAATTTTGAGTTTCACAAGCGTTTCTTACCTCCAAACTGCCATATCTCGTGAACGGATTGACCAATCCGCAAAATTTCTATTGCATCTGAAAGAAGAAACTCGCCCGATTACAACGGTATGCGTACTTTTCCCCTAGGCCGTTCTAGTTACTCGTTTCGAGCATCAGAACGGCGAAAATTTTGAGTTTCTCAAGCGTTTCTTACCTCCAAACTGCCATATCTCGCGAAGGGATTGACCAATCCGCAAAATTTCTGTTGCTTCTGAAAGTAGAGACCTGCCCGATTAGAACGGTGTGTGTAGTTTTCCCCTAGGCCGTTCCAGTTATTCGTTTCGAGCATCAGAACTGCGCAAATTTTGAGTTTCTCAAGCGTTTCTTACCTCCAAACTGCCATATCTCGCGAACGGATTGACCAATCCGCAAAATTTCTGTTCCATCTGAAAGAAGAAATTCGCCCGATTACAACGGTATGCGTACTTTTCCCCTAGTCCGTTCTAGTTATTCGTTTCGAGCATCAGATCTGCGCAAATTTTAAGTTTCTCAAGCGTTTCTTATCTCCAAACTGCCATATCTGGCGAACGGATTGACCAATCCGCAAAATTTCTGTTGCATCTGAAAGAAGAAACTCGCCCGATTACAACGGTATGCGTACTTTTCCCCTAGGCCGTTCTAGTTACTCGTTTCGAGCATCAGAACTGCGAAAATTTTGTGTTTCTCAAGCATTTCATATCTCCAAACTGCCATATCTCGCGAACGGATTGATCAATCCGCACAATTTCTGTTGCATCTGAAAGTAGAAACACGCCCGATTACAACGGTATGGGCACTTTTCCCCTAGGCCGTTCTAGTTATTCGTTTCGAGCATCAGAACTGCGCAAATTTTGAGTTTCTCAAGCGTTTCTTACCTCCAAACTGCCATATTTCGCGAACGGATTGACCAATCCGCAAAATTTCTGTTGCATCTGAAAGAAGAAACTCGCCCGATTACAACGGTATGCGTACTTTTCCCCTAGGCCGTTCTAGTTAGTCGTTTCGAGCATCAGAACGGCGAAAATTTTGAGTTTCTCAAGCGTTTCTTACCTCCAAACTGCCATATCTCGCGAAGCGATTGACCAATCCGCAAAATTTCTGTTGCATCTGAAAGTAGAAACTCGCCCGATTACAACGGTATGCGTACTTTTCCCCTAGGCCGTTCTTGTTATTCGTTTCGAGCATCAGAACGGCGAAAATTTTGAGTTTCTCAAGCGTTTCTTACCTCCAAACTGCCATATCTCGCGAACGGATTGAATAATCCGCAAAATTTCTGTTGCATCTGAAAGTAGAAACTCGCCCGATTACAACGGTAGGTGTAGTTTTCCCCTAGGCCGTTCCAGTTATTCGTTTCGAGCATCAGAACTGCGAAAATGTTGAGTTTCTCAAGCGTTTCTTACATCCAAACTGCCATATCTCGCGAACGGAATGACCGATCCGCAAAATTTCTGTTGCATCTGAAAGTAGAAACTCGCCCGATTACAACGGTATGTGTAGTTTTCCCCTAGGCCGTTCTAGTTATTCGTTTCGAGCATCAGAACTGCGCAAATTTTGAGTTTCTTAAGCGTTTCTTACATCCAAACTGCCATATCTCGCGAACGGATTGACCAATCCGCAAAATTTCTGTTGCATCTGAAAGTAGAGACACGCCCGATTACAACGGTATGCGTACTTTTCCCCTAGGCCCTTCTAGTTATTCGTTTCGAGCATCATAACGGCGAAAATGTTGAGTTTCTCAAGCGTTTCTTACATCCAAACTGCCATATCTCGCGAACGGATTGACCAATCCGCAAAATTTCTGTTGCATCTGAAAGTAGGAACTCGCCCGATTACAACGGTATGCGCACTTTTCCCCTAGGCCGTTCTAGTTATTCGTGTCGAGCATCAGAACTGCGAAAATTTTGAGTTTCTCAAGCGTTTCTTACCTCCAAACTGCCATATCTCGCGAACGGATTGAATAATCCGCAAAATTTCTGTTGCATCTGAAAGTAGAAACTCGCCCGATTACAACGGTAGGTGTAGTTTTCCCCTAGGCCGTTCCAGTTATTCGTTTCGAGCATCAGAACTGCGAAAATGTTGAGTTTCTCAAGCGTTTCTTACATCCAAACTGCCATATCTCGCGAACGGAATGACCGATCCGCAAAATTTCTGTTGCATCTGAAAGTAGAAACTCGCCCGATTACAACGGTATGTGTAGTTTTCCCCTAGGCCGTTCTAGTTATTCGTTTCGAGCATCAGAACGGCGAAAATTTTGAGTTTCTCAAGCGTTTCTTACCTCCAAACTGCCATATCTCGCGAACGGATTGAATAATCCGCAAAATTTCTGTTGCATCTGAAAGTAGAAACTCGCCCGATTACAACGGTAGGTGTAGTTTTCCCCTAGGCCGTTCCAGTTATTCGTTTCGAGCATCAGAACTGCGAAAATGTTGAGTTTCTCAAGCGTTTCTTACATCCAAACTGCCATATCTCGCGAACGGAATGACCGATCCGCAAAATTTCTGTTGCATCTGAAAGAAGAAACTCGCCCGATTACAACGGTATGCGTACTTTTCCCCTAGGCCGTTCTAGTTACTCGTTTCGAGCATCAGAACTGCGAAAATTTTGAGTTTCTCAAGCATTTCATATCTCCAAACTGCCATATCTCGCGAACGGATTGATCAATCCGCAAAATTTCTGTTGCATCTGAAAGTAGAAACTCGCCCGATTACAACGGTATGGGCACTTTTCCCCTAGGCCGTTGTAGTTATTCATTTCGAGCATCAGAACGGCGAAAATTTTGAGTTTCTCAAGCGTTTCTTACCTCCAAACTGCCATATCTCGCGAAGGGAGTGACCAATCCGAAAAATTTCTGTTGCTTCTGAAAGTAGAGACCTGCCCGATTAGAACGGTATGTGTAGTTTTCCCCTAGGCCGTTCCAGTTATTCGTTTTGAGCATCAGAACTGCTCAAATTTTGAGTTTCTCAAGCGTTTCTTACCTCCAAACTACCATATCTCGCGAACGGTTTGACCAATCCGCAAAATTTCTGTTGCATCTGAAAGAAGAAACTCGCCCGATTACAACGGCATGCGTACTTTTCCCCTAGGCCGTTCTAGTTACTCGTTTCGAGCATCAGAACTGCGCAAATTTTGAGTTTCTCAAGCGTTTCTTACATCCAAACTGCCATATCTCGCGAACGGATTGACCAATCCGCAAAATTTCTGTTGCATCTGAAAGTAGGAACTCGCCCGATTACAACGGTATGCGCACTTTTCCCCTAGGCCGTTCTAGTTATTCGTGTCGAGCATCAGAACTGCGCAAATTTTGAGTTTCTCAAGCGTTTCTTACCTCCAAACTGCCATATCTCGCGAACGGATTGACCAATCCGCAAAATTTCTGTTGCATCTGAAAGAAGAAACTCGCCCGATTACAACGGTATGCGTACTTTTCCCCTAGTCCGTTCTAGTTATTCGTTTCGAGCATCAGAACTGCGCAAATTTTGAGTTTCTCAAGCGTTTCTTATCTCCAAACTGCCATATCTCGCGAACGGATTGACCTATCCGCAAAATTTCTGTTGCATCTGAAAGAAGAAACTCGCCCGATTACAACGGTACGCGTACTTTTCCCCTAGGCCGTTCTAGTTACTCGTTTCGAGCATCAGAACTGCGAAAATTTTGTGTTTCTCAAGCATTTCATATCTCCAAACTGCCATATCTCGCGAACGGATTGATCAATCCGCACAATTTCTGTTGCATCTGAAAGTAGAAACTCGCCCGATTACAACGGTATGGGCACTTTTCCCCTAGGCCGTTCTAGTTATTCGTTTCGAGCATCAGAACTGCGCAAATTTTGAGTTTCTCAAGCGTTTCTTACCTCCAAACTGCCATATCTCGCGAACGGATTGACCAATCCGCAAAATTTCTGTTGCATCTGAAAGAAGAAACTCGCCCGATTACAACGGTATGCGTACTTTTCCCCTAGGCCGTTCTAGTTACTCGTTTCGAGCATCAGAACTGCGAAAATTTTGAGTTTCTCAAGCATTTCATATCTCCAAACTGCCATATCTCGCGAACGGATTGATCAATCCGCACAATTTCTGTTGCATCTGAAAGTAGAAACTCGCCCGATTACAACGGTATGGGCACTTTTCCCCTAGGCCGTTCTAGTTACTCGTTTCGAGCATCAGAACTGCGCAAATTTTGAGTTTCTCAAGCGTTTCTTACCTCCAAACTGCCATATTTCGCGAACGGATTGACCAATCCGCAAAATTTCTGTTGCATGTGAAAGAAGAAACTCGCCCGATTACAACGGTATGGGCACTTTTCCCCTAGGCCTTTCGAGTTATTCGTTTCGAGCATCAGAACGGCGAAAATTTTGAGTTTCTCAAGCGTTTCTTACCTCCAAACTGCCATATCTCGAGAAGGGATTGAACAATCCGCAAAATTTTTGTTGCTTCTGAAAGTAGAGACCTGCCCGATTACAACGGTATGTGTAGTTTTCCCCTAGGCCGTTCCAGTCATTCGTCAGAACTGCGAAAATTTTGTGTTTCTCAAGCGTTTCTTACATCCAAACTGCCATATCTCGCGAACGGAATGACCGATCCGCAAAATTTCTGTTGCTTCTGAAAGTAGAGACCTGCCCGATTACAACGGTATGTGTAGTTTTCCCCTAGGCCGTTCCAGTTATTCGTTTCGAGCATCAGAACTGCGCAAATTTTGAGTTTCTCAAGCGTTTCTTACCTCCAAACTGCCATATCTCGCGAACGGATTGACCAATCCGCAAAATTTCTGTTGCATCTGAAAGAAGAAACTCGCCCGATTACAACGGTATGCGCACTTTTCGCCTAGGCCGTTCTAGTTATTCGTTTCGAGCATCAGAACGGCGAAAATTTTGAGTTTCTCAAGCGTTTCTTACCTCCAAACTGCCATATCTCGCGAACGGATTGACCAATCCGCAAAATGTCTGTTGCATTTCAAAGTAGAATCTCGCCCGATTACAACGGTATGCGCACTTTTCCCCTGGGCCGTTCTAGTTATTCGTTTCGAGCATCAGAAGTGCGCAAATTTTGAGTTTCTCAAGCGTTTCTTACCTCCAAACTGCCATATCTTGCGAACGGATTGACCAATCCGCAAAATTTCCGTTGCATCTGAAAGAAGAAACTCGCCCGATTACAACGGTATGCGCACTTTTCGCCTAGGCCGTTCTAGTTATTCGTTTCGAGCATCAGAACGGCGAAAATTTTGAGTTTCTCAAGCGTTTCTTACCTCCAAACTGCCATATCTCGCGAACGGATTGACCAATCCGCAAAATTTCTGTTGCATTTCAAAGTAGAATCTCGCCCGATTACAACGGTATGCGCACTTTTCCCCTGGGCCGTTCTAGTTATTCGTTTCGAGCATAAGAAGTGCGCAAATTTTGAGTTTCTCAAGCGTTTCTTACCTCCAAACTGCCATATCTTGCGAACGGATTGACCAATCCGCAAAATTTCCGTTGCATCTGAAAGTAGAAACTCGCCCGATTACAACGGTATGCGTACTTTTCCCCTAGGCCGTTCTAGTTATTCGTTTCGAGTATCAGAACGGCGAAAATTTTGAGTTTCTCAAGCGTTTCTTACCTCCAAACTGCCATATCTCGCGAACGAATTGACCACTCCGCAAAATTTCTGTTGCATCTGAAAGTAGAAACTCGCCCGGTTACAACGGTGTGCGTACTTTTCCCCTAGGCCGTACTAGTTATTCGTTTCGAGCATCAGAACGGCGAAAATTTTGAGTTTCTCAAGCGTTTCTTACGTCCAAACTGCCATATCTCGCGAACGGATTGACCAATCCGCAAAATTTCTATAGCATCTGAAAGTAGAAACTCGCCCGATTACAACGGTATGCGTACTTTTCCCCTAGGCCGCTCTAGTTACTCGTTTCGAGCATCAGAACTGCGAAAATTTTGAGTTTCTCAAGCGTTTCTAATCTCCAAACTGCCATATCTCGCGAACGGATTGATCAATCCGCAAAATTTCTGTTGCATCTGAAAGTAGAAACTCGCCCGATTACAAAGGTATGCGCACTTTTCCCCTAGGCCGTTCTAGTTATTCGTTTCGAGCATCAGAACTGCGCAAATTTTGAGTTTCTCAAGCGTTTCTTACCTCCAAACTGCCTTATCTCGCGAAGGGATTGACCAATCCGCAAAATTTCTGTTGCATTTGAAAGTAGAAACTCGCCCGATTACAACGGTTAGCGTACCTTTCCCCTAGGCCGTACTAGTTATTCGTATCGAGCATCAGAGCGGCGAAAATTTTGAGTTTCTCAAGCGTTTCTTACCTCCAAACTGCCATATCTCGCGAACGGATTGATCAATCCGCAAAATTTCTGTTGCATCTGAAAGTAGAAACTCGCCCGATTACAAAGGTATGCGCACTTTTCCCCTAGGCTGTTCTAGTTATTCGTTTCGAGCATCAGAACTGCGCAAATTTTGAGTTTCTCAAGCGTTTCTTACCTCCAAACTGCCTTATCTCGCGAAGGGATTGACCAATCCGCAAATTTTCTATAGCATCTGAAAGTAGAAACTCGCCCGATTACAACGGTATGTGTACTTTTCCCCTAGGCCGCTCTAGTTACTCGTTTCGAGCATCAGAACTGCGAAAATTTTGAGTTTCTCAAGCGTTTCTTATCTCCAAACTGCCATATCTCGCGAACGGATTGATCAATCCGCAAAATTTCTGTTGCATCTGAAAGAAGAAACTCGCCCGATTACAACGGTATGCGTACTTTTCCCCTAGGCCGTTCTAGTTACTCGTTTCGAGCATCAGAACGGCGAAAATTTTGAGTTTCTCAAGCGTTTCTTACATCCAAACTGCCATATCTCGCGAACGGATTGACCAATCCGCAAAATTTCAATTGCATCTGAAAGTAGAAACTCGCCCGATTACAACGGTATGTGTGCTTTTCCCCTAGGCCGCTCTAGTTACTCGTTTCGAGCATCAGAACTGCGAAAATTTTGAGTTTCTCAAGCGTTTCTTATCTCCAAACTGCCATATCTCGCGAACGGATTGATCAATCCGCAAAATTTCTGTTGCATCTGAAAGTAGAAACTCGCCCGGTTACAACGGTATGCGCACTTTTCCCCTAGGCCGTTCTAGTTATTCGTTTCGAGCATCAGAACTGCGCAAATTTTGAGTTTCTCAAGCGTTTCTTGCCTCCAAACTGCCTTATCTCGCGAAGGGAATGACCAATCCGCAAAGTTTCTGTTGCATCTGAAAGAAGAAACTCGCCCGATTACAACGGTATGCGTACTTTTCCCCTAGGCCGTTCTAGTTGCTCGTTTCGAGCATCAGAACTGCGAAAATTTTGAGTTTCTCAAGCGTTTCTTATGTCCAAACTGCCATATCTCGCGAACGGATTGATGAATCCGCAAAATTTCTGTTGCATCTGAAAGTAGAAACTCGCCCGGTTACAACGGTATGCGCACTTTTCCCCTGGGCCGTTCTAGTTATTCGTTTCGAGCATCAGAAGTGCGCAAATTTTGAGTTTCTCAAGCGTTTCTTACCTCCAAACTGCCATATCTTGCGAACGGATTGACCAATCCGCAAAATTTCCGTTGCATCTGAAAGAAGAAACTCGCCCGATTACAACGGTATGCGCACTTTTCGCCTAGGCCGTTCTAGTTATTCGTTTCGAGCATCAGAACGGCGAAAATTTTGAGTTTCTCAAGCGTTTCTTACCTCCAAACTGCCATATCTCGCGAACGGATTGACCAATCCGCAAAATTTCTGTTGCATTTCAAAGTAGAATCTCGCCCGATTACAACGGTATGCGCACTTTTCCCCTGGGCCGTTCTAGTTATTCGTTTCGAGCATAAGAAGTGCGCAAATTTTGAGTTTCTCAAGCGTTTCTTACCTCCAAACTGCCATATCTTGCGAACGGATTGACCAATCCGCAAAATTTCCGTTGCATCTGAAAGTAGAAACTCGCCCGATTACAACGGTATGCGTACTTTTCCCCTAGGCCGTTCTAGTTATTCGTTTCGAGTATCAGAACGGCGAAAATTTTGAGTTTCTCAAGCGTTTCTTACCTCCAAACTGCCATATCTCGCGAACGAATTGACCACTCCGCAAAATTTCTGTTGCATCTGAAAGTAGAAACTCGCCCGGTTACAACGGTGTGCGTACTTTTCCCCTAGGCCGTACTAGTTATTCGTTTCGAGCATCAGAACGGCGAAAATTTTGAGTTTCTCAAGCGTTTCTTACGTCCAAACTGCCATATCTCGCGAACGGATTGACCAATCCGCAAAATTTCTATAGCATCTGAAAGTAGAAACTCGCCCGATTACAACGGTATGCGTACTTTTCCCCTAGGCCGCTCTAGTTACTCGTTTCGAGCATCAGAACTGCGAAAATTTTGAGTTTCTCAAGCGTTTCTAATCTCCAAACTGCCATATCTCGCGAACGGATTGATCAATCCGCAAAATTTCTGTTGCATCTGAAAGTAGAAACTCGCCCGATTACAAAGGTATGCGCACTTTTCCCCTAGGCCGTTCTAGTTATTCGTTTCGCGCATCAGAACTGCGCAAATTTTGAGTTTCTCAAGCGTTTCTTACCTCCAAACTGCCTTATCTCGCGAAGGGATTGACCAATCCGCAAAATTTCTGTTGCATTTGAAAGTAGAAACTCGCCCGATTACAACGGTTAGCGTACTTTTCCCCTAGGCCGTACTAGTTATTCGTATCGAGCATCAGAGCGGCGAAAATTTTGAGTTTCTCAAGCGTTTCTTACCTCCAAACTGCCATATCTCGCGAACGGATTGATCAATCCGCAAAATTTCTGTTGCATCTGAAAGTAGAAACTCGCCCGATTACAAAGGTATGCGCACTTTTCCCCTAGGCCGTTCTAGTTATTCGTTTCGAGCATCAGAACTGCGAAAATTTTGAGTTTCTCAAGCGTTTCTTATGTCCAAACTGCCATATCTCGCGAACGGATTGATCAATCTGCAAAATTTCTGTTGCATCTGAAAGTAGAAACTCGCCCGATTACAACGGTATGCGTACTTTTCCCCTAGGCCGTTCTAGTTATTCGTTTCGAGTATCAGAACGGCGAAAATTTTGAGTTTCTCAAGCGTTTCTTACCTCCAAACTGCCATATCTCGCGAACGAATTGACCACTCCGCAAAATTTCTGTTGCATCTGAAAGTAGAAACTCGCCCGGTTACAACGGTGTGCGTACTTTTCCCCTAGGCCGTACTAGTTATTCGTTTCGAGCATCAGAACGGCGAAAATTTTGAGTTTCTCAAGCGTTTCTTACGTCCAAACTGCCATATCTCGCGAACGGATTGACCAATCCGCAAAATTTCTATAGCATCTGAAAGTAGAAACTCGCCCGATTACAACGGTATGCGTACTTTTCCCCTAGGCCGCTCTAGTTACTCGTTTCGAGCATCAGAACTGCGAAAATTTTGAGTTTCTCAAGCGTTTCTAATCTCCAAACTGCCATATCTCGCGAACGGATTGATCAATCCGCAAAATTTCTGTTGCATCTGAAAGTAGAAACTCGCCCGATTACAAAGGTATGCGCACTTTTCCCCTAGGCCGTTCTAGTTATTCGTTTCGCGCATCAGAACTGCGCAAATTTTGAGTTTCTCAAGCGTTTCTTACCTCCAAACTGCCTTATCTCGCGAAGGGATTGACCAATCCGCAAAATTTCTGTTGCTTCTGAAAGTAGAGACCTGCCCGATTACAACGGTATGTGTAGTTTTCCCCTAGGCCGTTCCAGTTATTCGTTTCGAGCATCAGAACTGCGCAAATTTTGAGTTTCTCAAGCGTTTCTTACCTCCAAACTGCCATATCTCGCGAACGGATTGACCAATCCGCAAAATTTCTGTTGCATCTGAAAGAAGAAACTCGCCCGATTACAACGGTATGCGTACTTTTCCCCTAGGCCGTTCTAGTTGCTCGTTTCGAGCATCAGAACTGCGAAAATTTTGAGTTTCTCAAGCGTTTCTTATGTCCAAACTGCCATATCTCGCGAACGGATTGATCAATCTGCAAAATTTCTGTTGCATCTGAAAGTAGAAACTCGCCCGGTTACAACGGTATGCGCACTTTTCCCCTAGGCCGTTCTAGTTATTCGTTTCGAGCATCAGAACTGCGCAAATTTTGAGTTTCTCAAGCGTTTCTTGCCTCCAAACTGCCTTATCTCGCGAAGGGAATGACCAATCCGCAAAGTTTCTGTTGCATCTGAAAGAAGAAACTCGCCCGATTACAACGGTATGCGTACTTTTCCCCTAGGCCGTTCTAGTTATTCGTTTCGAGCATCAGAACGGCGAAAATTTTGAGTTTCTCAAGCGTTTCTTACCTCCAAACTGCCATATCTCGCGAACGGATTGACCAATCCGCAAAATTTCTGTTGCGTTTCAAAGTAGAATCTCGCCCGATTACAACGGTATGCGCACTTTTGCCCTGGGCCGTTCTAGTTATTCGTTTCGAGCATAAGAAGTGCGCAAATTTTGAGTTTCTCAAGCGTTTCTTACCTCCAAACTGCCATATCTTGCGAACGGATTGACCAATCCGCAAAATTTCCGTTGCATCTGAAAGTAGAAACTCGCCCGATTACAACGGTAAGCGTACTTTTCCCCTAGGCCGTTCTAGTTATTCGTTTCGAGCATCAGAACTGCGCAAATTTTGAGTTTCTCAAGCGTTTCTTACCTCCAAACTGCCTTATCTCGCGAAGGGATTAACCAATCCGCAAAATTTCTGTTGCACTTGAAAGTAGAAACTCGCCCGATTACAAAGGTTAGCGTACTTTTCCCCTAGGCAGTACTAGTTATTCGTATCGAGCATCAGAACGGCGAAAATTTTGAGTTTCTCAAGCGTTTCTTACATCCAAACTGCCATATCTCGCGAACGGATTGACCAATCCGCAAAATTTCAATTGCATCTGAAAGTAGAAACTCGCCCGATTACAACGGTATGTGTGCTTTTCCCCTAGGCCGCTCTAGTTACTCGTTTCGAGCATCAGAACTGCGAAAATTTTGAGTTTCTCAAGCGTTTCTTATATCCAAACTGCCATATCTCGCGAACGGATTGATCAATCCGCAAAATTTCTGTTGCATCTGAAAGTAGAAACTCGCCCGATTACAACGGTATGAGTAGTTTTCCCCTAGGCCGTTCCAGTTATTCGTTTCGAGCATCAGAACTGCGCATATTTTGAGTTTCTCAAGCGTTTCTTACCTCCAAACTGCCATATCTCGCGAACGGATTGACCAATCCGCAAAATTTCTGTTGCATCTGAAAGAAGAAACTCGCCCGATTACAACGGTATGCGTACTTTTCCCCTAGGCCGTTCTAGTTGCTCGTTTCGAGCATCAGAACTGCGAAAATTTTGAGTTTCTCAAGCGTTTCTTATGTCCAAACTGCCATATCTCGCGAACGGATTGATCAATCTGCAAAATTTCTGTTGCATCTGAAAGTAGAAACTCGCCCGGTTACAACGGTATGCGCACTTTTCCCCTAGGCCGTTCTAGTTATTCGTTTCGAGCATCAGAACTGCGCAAATTTTGAGTTTCTCAAGCGTTTCTTGCCTCCAAACTGCCTTATCTCGCGAAGGGAATGACCAATCCGCAAAGTTTCTGTTGCATCTGAAAGAAGAAACTCGCCCGATTACAACGGTATGCGTACTTTTCCCCTAGGCCGTTCTAGTTGCTCGTTTCGAGCATCAGAACTGCGAAAATTTTGAGTTTCTCAAGCGTTTCTTATGTCCAAACTGCCATATCTCGCGAACGGATTGATCAATCAGCAAAATTTCTGTTGCATCTGAAAGTAGAAACTCGCCCGGTTACAACGGTATGCGTACTTTTCCCCTAGGCCGTTCTAGTTATTCGTTTCGAGTATCAGAACGGCGAAAATTTTGAGTTTCTCAAGCGTTTCTTACCTCCAAACTGCCATATCTCGCGAACGAATTGACCACTCCGCAAAATTTCTGTTGCATCTGAAAGTAGAAACTCGCCCGGTTACAACGGTGTGCGTACTTTTCCCCTAGGCCGTACTAGTTATTCGTTTCGAGCATCAGAACGGCGAAAATTTTGAGTTTCTCAAGCGTTTCTTACGTCCAAACTGCCATATCTCGCGAACGGATTGACCAATCCGCAAAATTTCTATAGCATCTGAAAGTAGAAACTCGCCCGATTACAACGGTATGCGTACTTTTCCCCTAGGCCGCTCTAGTTACTCGTTTCGAGCATCAGAACTGCGAAAATTTTGAGTTTCTCAAGCGTTTCTAATCTCCAAACTGCCATATCTCGCGAACGGATTGATCAATCCGCAAAATTTCTGTTGCATCTGAAAGTAGAAACTCGCCCGATTACAAAGGTATGCGCACTTTTCCCCTAGGCCGTTCTAGTTATTCGTTTCGCGCATCAGAACTGCGCAAATTTTGAGTTTCTCAAGCGTTTCTTACCTCCAAACTGCCTTATCTCGCGAAGGGATTGACCAATCCGCAAAATTTCTGTTGCATTTGAAAGTAGAAACTCGCCCGATTACAACGGTTAGCGTACTTTTCCCCTAGGCCGTACTAGTTATTCGTATCGAGCATCAGAGCGGCGAAAATTTTGAGTTTCTCAAGCGTTTCTTACCTCCAAACTGCCATATCTCGCGAACGGATTGATCAATCCGCAAAATTTCTGTTGCATCTGAAAGTAGAAACTCGCCCGATTACAAAGGTATGCGCACTTTTCCCCTAGGCCGTTCTAGTTATTCGTTTCGAGCATCAGAACTGCGCAAATTTTGAGTTTCTCAAGCGTTTCTTACCTCCAAACTGCCTTATCTCGCGAAGGGATTAACCAATCCGCAAAATTTCTGTTGCATTTGAAAGTAGAAACTCGCCCGATTACAACGGTTAGCGTACTTTTCCCCTAGGCAGTACTCGTTATTCGTATCGAGCATCAGAACGGCGAAAATTTTGAGTTTGTCAAGCGTTTCTTACCTCCAAACTGCCATATCTCGCGAACGGATTGACCAATCCGCAAAATTTCAATTGCATCTGAAAGTAGAAACTCGCCCGATTACAACGGTATGTGTGCTTTTCCCCTAGGCCGCTCTAGTTACTCGTTTCGAGCATCAGAACTGCGAAAATTTTGAGTTTCTCAAGCGTTTCTTATCTCCAAACTGCCATATCTCGCGAACGGATTGATCAATCCGCAAAATTTCTGTTGCATCTGAAAGTAGAAACTCGCCCGATTACAACGGTATGAGTAGTTTTCCCCTAGGCCGTTCCAGTTATTCGTTTCGAGCATCAGAACTGCGCAAATTTTGAGTTTCTCAAGCGTTTCTTACCTCCAAACTGCCATATCTCGCGAACGGATTGACCAATCCGCAAAATTTCTGTTGCATCTGAAAGAAGAAACTCGCCCGATTACAACGGTATGCGTACTTTTCCCCTAGGCCGTTCTAGTTGCTCGTTTCGAGCATCAGAACTGCGAAAATTTTGAGTTTCTCAAGCGTTTCTTATGTCCAAACTGCCATATCTCGCGAACGGATTGATCAATCTGCAAAATTTCTGTTGCATCTGAAAGTAGAAACTCGCCCGGTTACAACGGTATGCGCACTTTTCCCCTAGGCCGTTCTAGTTATTCGTTTCGAGCATCAGAACTGCGCAAATTTTGAGTTTCTCAAGCGTTTCTTGCCTCCAAACTGCCTTATCTCGCGAAGGGAATGACCAATCCGCAAAGTTTCTGTTGCATCTGAAAGAAGAAACTCGCCCGATTACAACGGTATGCGTACTTTTCCCCTAGGCCGTTCTAGTTATTCGTTTCGAGCATCAGAACGGCGAAAATTTTGAGTTTCTCAAGCGTTTCTTACCTCCAAACTGCCATATCTCGCGAACGGATTGACCAATCCGCAAAATTTCTGTTGCATTTCAAAGTAGAATCTCGCCCGATTACAACGGTATGCGCACTTTTCCCCTGGGCCGTTCTAGTTATTCGTTTCGAGCATAAGAAGTGCGCAAATTTTGAGTTTCTCAAGCGTTTCTTACCTCCAAACTGCCATATCTTGCGAACGGATTGACCAATCCGCAAAATTTCCGTTGCATCTGAAAGTAGAAACTCGCCCGATTACAACGGTATGCGTACTTTTCCCCTAGGCCGTTCTAGTTATTCGTTTCGAGTATCAGAACGGCGAAAATTTTGAGTTTCTCAAGCGTTTCTTACGTCCAAACTGCCATATCTCGCGAACGGATTGACCAATCCGCAAAATTTCTATAGCATCTGAAAGTAGAAACTCGCCCGATTACAACAGTATGCGTACTTTTCCCCTAGGCCGCTCTAGTTACTCGTTTCGAGCATCAGAACTGCGAAAATTTTGAGTTTCTCAAGCGTTTCTAATCTCCAAACTGCCATATCTCGCGAACGGATTGATCAATCCGCAAAATTTCTGTTGCATCTGAAAGTAGAAACTCGCCCGATTACAAAGGTATGCGCACTTTTCCCCTAGGCCGTTCTAGTTATTCGTTTCGAGCATCAGAACTGCGCAAATTTTGAGTTTCTCAAGCGTTTCTTACCTCCAAACTGCCTTATCTCGCGAAGGGATTGACCAATCCGCAAAATTTCTGTTGCATTTGAAAGTAGAAACTCGCCCGATTACAACGGTTAGCGTACTTTTCCCCTAGGCCGTACTAGTTATTCGTATCGAGCATCAGAGCGGCGAAAATTTTGAGTTTCTCAAGCGTTTCTTACCTCCAAACTGCCATATCTCGCGAACGGATTGATCAATCCGCAAAATTTCTGTTGCATCTGAAAGTAGAAACTCGCCCGATTACAAAGGTATGCGCACTTTTCCCCTAGGCCGTTCTAGTTATTCGTTTCGAGCATCAGAACTGCGCAAATTTTGAGTTTCTCAAGCGTTTCTTACCTCCAAACTGCCTTATCTCGCGAAGGGATTGACCAATCCGCAAATTTTCTATAGCATCTGAAAGTAGAAACTCGCCCGATTACAACGGTATGTGTACTTTTCCCCTAGGCCGCTCTAGTTACTCGTTTCGAGCATCAGAACTGCGAAAATTTTGAGTTTCTCAAGCGTTTCTTATCTCCAAACTGCCATATCTCGCGAACGGATTGATCAATCCGCAAAATTTCTGTTGCATCTGAAAGTAGAAACTCGCCCGATTACAACGGTATGTGTAGTTTTCCCCTAGGCCGTTCCAGTTATTCGTTTCGAGCATCAGAACTGCGCAAATTTTGAGTTTCTCAAGCGTTTCTTACCTCCAAACTGCCATATCTCGCGAACGGATTGACCAATCCGCAAAATTTCTGTTGCATCTGAAAGAAGAAACTCGCCCGATTACAACGGTATGCGTACTTTTCCCCTAGGCCGTTCTAGTTACTCGTTTCGAGCATCAGAACTGCGAAAATTTTGAGTTCTCAAGCGTTTCTTACCTCCAAACTGCCATATCTCGCGAACGGATTGACCAATCCGCAAATTTTCTATAGCATCTGAAAGTAGAAACTCGCCCGATTACAACGGTATGCATACTTTTCCCCTAGGCCGTTCTAGTTATTCGTTTCGAGCATCAGAACTGCGCAAATTTTGAGTTTCTCAAGCGTTTCTTACCTCCAAACTGCCTTATCTCGCGAAGGGATTAACCAATCCGCAAAATTTCTGTTGCATTTGAAAGTAGAAACTCGCCCGATTACAACGGTTAGCGTACTTTTCCCCTAGGCAGTACTAGTTATTCGTATCGAGCATCAGAACGGCGAAAATTTTGAGTTTCTCAAGCGTTTCTTACCTCCAAACTGCCATATCTCGCGAACGGATTGACCAATCCGCAAAATTTCAATTGCATCTGAAAGTAGAAACTCGCCCGATTACAACGGTATGTGTGCTTTTCCCCTAGGCCGCTCTAGTTACTCGTTTCGAGCATCAGAACTGCGAAAATTTTGAGTTTCTCAAGCGTTTCTTATCTCCAAACTGCCATATCTCGCGAACGGATTGATCAATCCGCAAAATTTCTGTTGCATCTGAAAGTAGAAACTCGCCCGATTACAACGGTATGAGTAGTTTTCCCCTAGGCCGTTCCAGTTATTCGTTTCGAGCATCAGAACTGCGCAAATTTTGAGTTTCTCAAGCGTTTCTTACCTCCAAACTGCCATATCTCGCGAACGGATTGACCAATCCGCAAAATTTCTGTTGCATCTGAAAGAAGAAACTCGCCCGATTACAACGGTATGCGTACTTTTCCCCTAGGCCGTTCTAGTTGCTCGTTTCGAGCATCAGAACTGCGAAAATTTTGAGTTTCTCAAGCGTTTCTTATGTCCAAACTGCCATATCTCGCGAACGGATTGATCAATCTGCAAAATTTCTGTTGCATCTGAAAGTAGAAACTCGCCCGGTTACAACGGTATGCGCACTTTTCCCCTAGGCCGTTCTAGTTATTCGTTTCGAGCATCAGAACTGCGCAAATTTTGAGTTTCTCAAGCGTTTCTTGCCTCCAAACTGCCTTATCTCGCGAAGGGAATGACCAATCCGCAAAGTTTCTGTTGCATCTGAAAGAAGAAACTCGCCCGATTACAACGGTATGCGTACTTTTCCCCTAGGCCGTTCTAGTTATTCGTTTCGAGCATCAGAACGGCGAAAATTTTGAGTTTCTCAAGCGTTTCTTACCTCCAAACTGCCATATCTCGCGAACGGATTGACCAATCCGCAAAATTTCTGTTGCATTTCAAAGTAGAATATCGCCCGATTACAACGGTATGCGCACTTTTCCCCTGGGCCGTTCTAGTTATTCGTTTCGAGCATAAGAAGTGCGCAAATTTTGAGTTTCTCAAGCGTTTCTTACCTCCAAACTGCCATATCTTGCGAACGGATTGACCAATCCGCAAAATTTCCGTTGCATCTGAAAGTAGAAACTCGCCCGATTACAACGGTATGCGCACTTTTCCCCTAGGCCGTTCTAGTTATTCGTTTCGAGCATCAGAACTGCGCAAATTTTGAGTTTCTCAAGCGTTTCTTACCTCCAAACTGCCTTATCTCGCGAAGGGATTGACCAATCCGCAAAATTTCTGTTGCATTTGAAAGTAGAAACTCGCCCGATTACAACGGTTAGCGTACTTTTCCCCTAGGCCGTACTAGTTATTCGTATCGAGCATCAGAGCGGCGAAAATTTTGAGTTTCTCAAGCGTTTCTTACCTCCAAACTGCCATATCTCGCGAACGGATTGATCAATCCGCAAAATTTCTGTTGCATCTGAAAGTAGAAACTCGCCCGATTACAAAGGTATGCGCACTTTTCCCCTAGGCCGTTCTAGTTATTCGTTTCGAGCATCAGAACTGCGCAAATTTTGAGTTTCTCAAGCGTTTCTTACCTCCAAACTGCCTTATCTCGCGAAGGGATTGACCAATCCGCAAATTTTCTATAGCATCTGAAAGTAGAAACTCGCCCGATTACAACGGTATGTGTACTTTTCCCCTAGGCCGCTCTAGTTACTCGTTTCGAGCATCAGAACTGCGAAAATTTTGAGTTTCTCAAGCGTTTCTTATCTCCAAACTGCCATATCTCGCGAACGGATTGATCAATCCGCAAAATTTCTGTTGCATCTGAAAGTAGAAACTCGCCCGATTACAACGGTATGTGTAGTTTTCCCCTAGGCCGTTCCAGTTATTCGTTTCGAGCATCAGAACTGCGCAAATTTTGAGTTTCTCAAGCGTTTCTTACCTCCAAACTGCCATATCTCGCGAACGGATTGACCAATCCGCAAAATTTCTGTTGCATCTGAAAGAAGAAACTCGCCCGATTACAACGGTATGCGTACTTTTCCCCTAGGCCGTTCTAGTTACTCGTTTCGAGCATCAGAACTGCGAAAATTTTGAGTTCTCAAGCGTTTCTTACCTCCAAACTGCCATATCTCGCGAACGGATTGACCAATCCGCAAATTTTCTATAGCATCTGAAAGTAGAAACTCGCCCGATTACAACGGTATGCGTACTTTTCCCCTAGGCCGTTCTAGTTATTCGTTTCGAGCATCAGAACTGCGCAAATTTTGAGTTTCTCAAGCGTTTCTTACCTCCAAACTGCCTTATCTCGCGAAGGGATTAACCAATCCGCAAAATTTCTGTTGCATTTGAAAGTAGAAACTCGCCCGATTACAACGGTTAGCGTACTTTTCCCCTAGGCAGTACTAGTTATTCGTATCGAGCATCAGAACGGCGAAAATTTTGAGTTTCTCAAGCGTTTCTTACCTCCAAACTGCCATATCTCGCGAACGGATTGACCAATCCGCAAAATTTCAATTGCATCTGAAAGTAGAAACTCGCCCGATTACAACGGTATGTGTGCTTTTCCCCTAGGCCGCTCTAGTTACTCGTTTCGAGCATCAGAACTGCGAAAATTTTGAGTTTCTCAAGCGTTTCTTATCTCCAAACTGCCATATCTCGCGAACGGATTGATCAATCCGCAAAATTTCTGTTGCATCTGAAAGTAGAAACTCGCCCGATTACAACGGTATGAGTAGTTTTCCCCTAGGCCGTTCCAGTTATTCGTTTCGAGCATCAGAACTGCGCAAATTTTGAGTTTCTCAAGCGTTTCTTACCTCCAAACTGCCATATCTCGCGAACGGATTGACCAATCCGCAAAATTTCTGTTGCATCTGAAAGAAGAAACTCGCCCGATTACAACGGTATGCGTACTTTTCCCCTAGGCCGTTCTAGTTGCTCGTTTCGAGCATCAGAACTGCGAAAATTTTGAGTTTCTCAAGCGTTTCTTATGTCCAAACTGCCATATCTCGCGAACGGATTGATCAATCTGCAAAATTTCTGTTGCATCTGAAAGTAGAAACTCGCCCGGTTACAACGGTATGCGCACTTTTCCCCTAGGCCGTTCTAGTTATTCGTTTCGAGCATCAGAACTGCGCAAATTTTGAGTTTCTCAAGCGTTTCTTGCCTCCAAACTGCCTTATCTCGCGAAGGGAATGACCAATCCGCAAAGTTTCTGTTGCATCTGAAAGAAGAAACTCGCCCGATTACAACGGTATGCGTACTTTTCCCCTAGGCCGTTCTAGTTGCTCGTTTCGAGCATCAGAACTGCGAAAATTTTGAGTTTCTCAAGCGTTTCTTATGTCCAAACTGCCATATCTCGCGAACGGATTGATCAATCCGCAAAATTTCTGTTGCATCTGAAAGTAGAAACTCGCCCGGTTACAACGGTATGCGCACTTTTCCCCTAGGCCGTTCTAGTTATTCGTTTCGAGGATCAGAACTGCGCAAATTTTGAGTTTCTCAAGCGTTTCTTGCCTCCAAACTGCCTTATCTCGCGAATGGAATGACCAATCCGCAAAATTTCTGTTGCATCTGAAAGTAGAAACTCGCCCGATTACAACGGTTAGCGTACTTTTCCCCTAGGCCGTTCTAGTTATTCGTTTCGAGCATCAGAACGGCGAAAATTTTGAGTTTCTCAAGCGTTTCTTACTTCCAAACTGCCATATCTCGCGAACGGATTGACAAATCCGCAAAATTTCTGTTGCATCTGAAAGTAGAAACTCGCCCAATTACAACGGTATGCGTACTTTTCCCCTAGGCCGTTCTAGTTGCTCGTTTCGAGCATCAGAACTGCGAAAATTTTGAGTTTCTCAAGCGTTTCTTATGTCCAAACTGCCATATCTCGCGAACGGATTGATCAATCCGCAAAATTTCTGTTGCATCTGAAAGTAGAAACTCGCCCGATTACAACGGTTAGCGTACTTTTCCCCTAGGCCGTTCTAGTTATTCGTTTCGAGCATCAGAACGGCGAAAATTTTGAGTTTCTCAAGCGTTTCTTACTTCCAAACTGCCATATCTCGCGAACGGATTGACAAATCCGCAAAATTTCTGTTGCATCTGAAAGTAGAAACTCGCCCAATTACAACGGTATGTGTACTTTTCCCCTAGGCCGCTCTAGTTACTCGTTTCGAGCATCAGAACTGCGAAAATTTTGAGTTTCTCAAGCGTTTCTTATCTCCAAACTGCCATATCTCGCGAACGGATTGATCAATCCGCAAAATTTCTGTTGCATCTGAAAGTAGAAACTCGCCCGATTACAACGGTATGTGTAGTTTTCCCCTAGGCCGTTCCAGTTATTCGTTTCGAGCATCAGAACTGCGCAAATTTTGAGTTTCTCAAGCGTTTCTTACCTCCAAACTGCCATATCTCGCGAACGGATTGACCAATCCGCAAAATTTCTGTTGCATCTGAAAGAAGAAACTCGCCCGATTACAACGGTATGCGTACTTTTCCCCTAGGCCGATCTAGTTGCTCGTTTCGAGCATCAGAACTGCGAAAATTTTGAGTTTCTCAAGTGTTTCTTGCCTCCAAACTGCCTTATCTCGCGAAGGGAATGACCAATCCGCAAAATTTCTGTTGCATCTGAAAGTAGAAACTCGCCCGATTGCAACGGTTAGCGTACTTTTCCCCTAGGCCGTCCTAGTTATTCGTTTCGAGCATCAGAACGGCGAAAATTTTGAGTTTCTCAAGCGTTTCTTACTTCCAAACTGCCATATCTCGCGAACGGATTGACAAATCCGCAAAATTTCTGTTGCATCTGAAAGTAGAAACTCGCCCGATTACAACGGTATGCGTACTTTTCCCCTAGGCCGTTCTAGTTGCTCGTTTCGAGCATCAGAACTGCGAAAATTTTGAGTTTCTCAAGCGTTTCTTATGTCCAAACTGCCATATCTCGCGAACGGATTGATCAATCCGCAAAATTTCTGTTGCATCTGAAAGTAGGAACTCGCCCGGTTACAACGGTATGCGCACTTTTCCCCTAGGCCTTTCTAGTTATTCATTTCGAGCATCAGAACTGCGAAAATTTTGAGTTTCTCAAGCGTTTCTTACTTCCAAACTGCCATATCTCGCGAACGGATTGACCAATCCGCAAAATTTCTGTTGCATCTGAAAGAAGAAACTCGCCCGATTACAACGGTATGCGTACTTTTCCCCTAGGCCGTTCTAGTTGCTGGTTTCGAGCATCAGAACTGCGAAAATTTTGAGTTTCTCAAGCGTTTCTTATGTCCAAACTGCCATATCTCGCGAACGGATTGATCAATCCGCAAAATTTCTGTTGCATCTGAAAGTAGAAACTCGCCCGGTTACAACGGTATGCGCACTTTTCCCCTAGGCCGTTCTAGTTATTCGTTTCGAGCATCAGAACTGCGCAAATTTTGAGTTTCTCAAGCGTTTCTTGCCTCCAAACTGCCTTATCTCGCGAAGGGAATGACCAATCCGCAAAATTTCTGTTGCATCTGAAAGTAGAAACTCGCCCGATTACAACGGTTAGCGTACTTTTCCCCTAGGCCGTTCTAGTTATTCGTTTCGAGCATCAGAACGGCGAAAATTTTGAGTTTCTCAAGCGTTTCTTACTTCCAAACTGCCATATCTCGCGAACGGATTGACTAATCCGCAAAATTTCTGTTGCATCTGAAAGTAGAAACTCGCCCGATTACAACGGTATGCGTACTTTTCCCCTAGGCCGTTCTAGTTGCTCGTTTCGAGCATCAGAACTGCGAAAATTTTGAGTTTCTCAAGCGTTTCTGATGTCCAAACAGCCATATCTCGCGAACGGATCGATCAATCCGCAAAATTTCTGTTGCATCTGAAAGTTGAAACTCGCCCGGTTACAACGGTATGCGCACTTTTCCCCTAGGCCTTTCTAGTTATTCATTTCGAGCATCAGAACTGCGAAAATATTGAGTTTCTCAAGCGTTTCTAATCTCCAAACTGCCATATCTCGCGAACGGATTGATCAATCCGCAAAATTTCTGTTGCATCTGAAAGTAGAAACTCGCCCGATTACAACGGTATGCGCACTTTTCTCCTAGGCCGTTCTAGTTGCTCGTTTCGAGCATCAGAACTGCGCAAATTTTGAGTTTCGCAAGCGTTTCTTACCTCCAAACTGCCTTATCTCGCGAAGGGATTGACCAATCCGCAAAATTTCTGTTGCATTTGAAAGTAGAAACTCGCCCGATTACAACGGTTAGCGTACTTTTCCCCTAGGCCGTTCTAGTTATTCGTTTCGAGCATCAGAACGGCGAAAATTTTGAGTTTCTCAAGCGTTTCTTACCTCCAAACTGCCATATCTCGCGAACGGATTGACCAATCCGCAAAATTTCTATTGCATCTGAAAGTAGAAACTCGCCCGATTACAACGGTATGTGTACTTTTCCCCTAGGCCGCTCTAGTTACTCGTTTCGAGCATCAGAACGGCGAAAATTTTGAGTTTCTCAAGCGTTTCTTACCTCCAAACTGCCATATCTCGCGAACGGATTGACCAATCCGCAAAATTTCTGTTGCATTTCAAAGTAGAATCTCGCCCGATTACAACGGTATGCGCACTTTTCCCCTGGGCCGTTCTAGTTATTCGTTTCGAGCATAAGAAGTGCGAAAATTTTGAGTTTCTCAAGCGTTTCTTACTTCCAAACTGCCATATCTCGCGAACGGATTGACAAATCCGCAAAATTTCTGTTGCATCTGAAAGTAGAAACTCGCCCAATTACAACGGTATGCGTACTTTTCCCCTAGGCCGTTCTAGTTGCTCGTTTCGAGCATCAGAACTGCGAAAATTTTGAGTTTCTCAAGCGTTTCTTATGTCCAAACTGCCATATCTCGCGAACGGATTGATCAATCCGCAAAATTTCTGTTGCATCTGAAAGTAGAAACTCGCCCGATTACAACGGTATGCGCACTTTTCCCCTAGGCCGTTCTAGTTATTCGTTTCGAGCATCAGAACTGCGCAAATTTTGAGTTTCGCAAGCGTTTCTTACCTCCAAACTGCCATATCTCGCGAACGGATTGACAAATCCGCAAAATTTCTGTTGCATCTGAAAGTAGAAACTCGCCCAATTACAACGGTATGCGTACTTTTCCCCTAGGCCGTTCTAGTTGCTCGTTTCGAGCATCAGAACTGCGAAAATTTTGAGTTTCTCAAGCGTTTCTTATGTCCAAACTGCCATATCTCGCGAACGGATTGATCAATCCGCAAAATTTCTGTTGCATCTGAAAGTAGAAACTCGCCCGATTACAACGGTATGCGCACTTTTCCCCTAGGCCGTTCTAGTTATTCGTTTCGAGCATCAGAACTGCGCAAATTTTGAGTTTCGCAAGCGTTTCTTACCTCCAAACTGCCATATCTTGCGAATGGATTGACCAATCCGCAAAATTTCCGTTGCATCTGAAAGTAGAAACTCGCCCGATTACAACGGTATGCGTACTTTTCCCCTAGGCCGTTCTAGTTATTCGTTTCGAGTATCAGAACGGCGAAAATTTTGAGTTTCTCAAGCGTTTCTTACCTCCAAACTGCCATATCTCGCTAACGAATTGACCACTCCGCAAAATTTCTGTTGCATCTGAAAGTAGAAACTCGCCCGGTTACAACGGTGTGCGTACTTTTCCCCTAGGCCGTACTAGTTATTCGTTTCGAGCATCAGAACGGCGAAAATTTTGAGTTTCTCAAGCGTTTCTTACGTCCAAACTGCCATATCTCGCGAACGGATTGACCAATCCGCAAAATTTCTATAGCATCTGAAAGTAGAAACTCGCCCGATTACAACGGTATGCGTACTTTTCCCCTAGGCCGCTCTAGTTACTCGTTTCGAGCATCAGAACTGCGAAAATTTTGAGTTTCTCAAGCGTTTCTAATCTCCAAACTGCCATATCTCGCGAACGGATTTATCAATCCGCAAAATTTCTGTTGCATCTGAAAGTAGAAACTCGCCCGATTACAAAGGTATGCGCACTTTTCCCCTAGGCCGTTCTAGTTATTCGTTTCGCGCATCAGAACTGCGCAAATTTTGAGTTTCTCAAGCGTTTCTTACCTCCAAACTGCCTTATCTCGCGAAGGGATTGACCAATCTGCAAAATTTCTGTTGCATTTGAAAGTAGAAACTCGCCCGATTACAACGGTTAGCGTACTTTTCCCCTAGGCAGTACTAGTTATTCGTATCGAGCATCAGAACGGCGAAAATTTTGAGTTTCTCAAGCGTTTCTTACCTCCAAACTGCCATATCTCGCGAACGGATTGACCAATCCGCAAAATTTCTGTTGCATTTGAAAGTAGAAACTCGCCCGATTACAACGGTTAGCGTACTTTTCCCCTAGGCCGTACTAGTTATTCGTATCGAGCATCAGAGCGGCGAAAATTTTGAGTTTCTCAAGCGTTTCTTACCTCCAAACTGCCATATCTCGCGAACGGATTGATCAATCCGCAAAATTTCTGTTGCATCTGAAAGTAGAAACACGCCCGATTACAAAGGTATGCGCACTTTTCCCCTAGGCCGTTCTAGTTATTCGTTTCGAGCATCAGAACTGCGCAAATTTTGAGTTTCTCAAGCGTTTCTTACCTCCAAACTGCCTTATCTCGCGAAGGGATTAACCAATCCGCAAAATTTCTGTTGCATTTGAAAGTAGAAACTCGCCCGATTACAACGGTTAGCGTACTTTTCCCCTAGGCAGTACTAGTTATTCGTATCGAGCATCAGAACGGCGAAAATTTTGAGTTTCTCAAGCGTTTCTTACCTCCAAACTGCCATATCTCGCGAACGGATTGACCAATCCGCAAAATTTCAATTGCATCTGAAAGTAGAAACTCGCCCGATTGCAACGGTATGTGTGCTTTTCCCCTAGGCCGCTCTAGTTACTCGTTTCGAGCATCAGAACTGCGAAAATTTTGAGTTTCTCAAGCGTTTCTTATCTCCAAACTGCCATATCTCGCGAACGGATTGATCAATCCGCAAAATTTCTGTTGCATCTGAAAGTAGAAACTCGCCCGATTACAACGGTATGAGTAGTTTTCCCCTAGGCCGTTCCAGTTATTCGTTTCGAGCATCAGAACTGCGCAAATTTTGAGTTTCTCAAGCGTTTCTTACCTCCAAACTGCCATATCTCGCGAACGGATTGACCAATCCGCAAAATTTCTGTTGCATCTGAAAGAAGAAACTCGCCCGATTACAACGGTATGCGTACTTTTCCCCTAGGCCGTTCTAGTTGCTCGTTTCGAGCATCAGAACTGCGAAAATTTTGAGTTTCTCAAGCGTTTCTTATGTCCAAACTGCCATATCTCGCGAACGGATTGATCAATCTGCAAAATTTCTGTTGCATCTGAAAGTAGAAACTCGCCCGGTTACAACGGTATGCGCACTTTTCCCCTAGGCCGTTCTAGTTATTCGTTTCGAGCATCAGAACTGCGCAAATTTTGAGTTTCTCAAGCGTTTCTTGCCTCCAAACTGCCTTATCTCGCGAAGGGAATGACCAATCCGCAAAGTTTCTGTTGCATCTGAAAGAAGAAACTCGCCCGATTACAACGGTATGCGTACTTTTCCCCTAGGCCGTTCTAGTTATTCGTTTCGAGCATCAGAACGGCGAAAATTTTGAGTTTCTCAAGCGTTTCTTACCTCCAAACTGCCATATCTCGCGAACGGATTGACCAATCCGCAAAATTTCTGTTGCATTTCAAAGTAGAATCTCGCCCGATTACAACGGTATGCGCACTTTTCCCCTGGGCCGTTCTAGTTATTCGTTTCGAGCATAAGAAGTGCGCAAATTTTGAGTTTCTCAAGCGTTTCTTACCTCCAAACTGCCATATCTTGCGAACGGATTGACCAATCCGCAAAATTTCCGTTGCATCTGAAAGTAGAAACTCGCCCGATTACAACGGTATGCGTGCTTTTCCCCTAGGCCGTTCTAGTTATTCGTTTCGAGTATCAGAACGGCGAAAATTTTGAGTTTCTCAAGCGTTTCTTACGTCCAAACTGCCATATCTCGCGAACGGATTGACCAATCCGCAAAATTTCTATAGCATCTGAAAGTAGAAACTCGCCCGATTACAACGGTATGCGTACTTTTCCCCTAGGCCGCTCTAGTTACTCGTTTCGAGCATCAGAACTGCGAAAATTTTGAGTTTCTCAAGCGTTTCTAATCTCCAAACTGCCATATCTCGCGAACGGATTGATCAATCCGCAAAATTTCTGTTGCATCTGAAAGTAGAAACTCGCCCGATTACAAAGGTATGCGCACTTTTCCCCTAGGCCGTTCTAGTTATTCGTTTCGAGCATCAGAACTGCGCAAATTTTGAGTTTCTCAAGCGTTTCTTACCTCCAAACTGCCTTATCTCGCGAAGGGATTGACCAATCCGCAAAATTTCTGTTGCATTTGAAAGTAGAAACTCGCCCGATTACAACGGTTAGCGTACTTTTCCCCTAGGCCGTACTAGTTATTCGTATCGAGCATCAGAGCGGCGAAAATTTTGAGTTTCTCAAGCGTTTCTTACCTCCAAACTGCCATATCTCGCGAACGGATTGATCAATCCGCAAAATTTCTGTTGCATCTGAAAGTAGAAACTCGCCCGATTACAAAGGTATGCGCACTTTTCCCCTAGGGCGTTCTAGTTATTCGTTTCGAGCATCAGAACTGCGCAAATTTTGAGTTTCTCAAGCGTTTCTTACCTCCAAACTGCCTTATCTCGCGAAGGGATTGACCAATCCGCAAATTTTCTATAGCATCTGAAAGTAGAAACTCGCCCGATTACAACGGTATGTGTACTTTTCCCCTAGGCCGCTCTAGTTACTCGTTTCGAGCATCAGAACTGCGAAAATTTTGAGTTTCTCAAGCGTTTCTTATCTCCAAACTGCCATATCTCGCGAACGGATTGATCAATCCGCAAAATTTCTGTTGCATCTGAAAGTAGAAACTCGCCCGATTACAACGCTATGTGTAGTTTTCCCCTAGGCCGTTCCAGTTATTCGTTTCGAGCATCAGAACTGCGCAAATTTTGAGTTTCTCAAGCGTTTCTTACCTCCAAACTGCCATATCTCGCGAACGGATTGACCAATCCGCAAAATTTCTGTTGCATCTGAAAGAAGAAACTCGCCCGATTACAAAGGTATGCGCACTTTTCCCCTAGGCCGTTCTAGTTATTCGTTTCGAGCATCAGAACTGCGCAAATTTTGAGTTTCTCAAGCGTTTCTTACCTCCAAACTGCCTTATCTCGCGAAGGGATTGACCAATCCGCAAAATTTCTGTTGCATTTGAAAGTAGAAACTCGCCCGATTACAACGGTTAGCGTACTTTTCCCCTAGGCCGTACTAGTTATTCGTATCGAGCATCAGAGCGGCGAAAATTTTGAGTTTCTCAAGCGTTTCTTACCTCCAAACTGCCATATCTCGCGAACGGATTGATCAATCCGCAAAATTTCTGTTGCATCTGAAAGTAGAAACTCGCCCGATTACAAAGGTATGCGCACTTTTCCCCTAGGCCGTTCTAGTTATTCGTTTCGAGCATCAGAACTGCGCAAATTTTGAGTTTCTCAAGCGTTTCTTACCTCCAAACTGCCTTATCTCGCGAAGGGATTGACCAATCCGCAAATTTTCTATAGCATCTGAAAGTAGAAACTCGCCCGATTACAACGGTATGTGTACTTTTCCCCTAGGCCGCTCTAGTTACTCGTTTCGAGCATCAGAACTGCGAAAATTTTGAGTTTCTCAAGCGTTTCTTATCTCCAAACTGCCATATCTCGCGAACGGATTGATCAATCCGCAAAATTTCTGTTGCATCTGAAAGTAGAAACTCGCCCGATTACAACGGTATGTGTAGTTTTCCCCTAGGCCGTTCCAGTTATTCGTTTCGAGCATCAGAACTGCGCAAATTTTGAGTTCCCTCAAGCGTTTCTTACCTCCAAACTGCCATATCTCGCGAACGGATTGACCAATCCGCAAAATTTCTGTTGCATCTGAAAGAAGAAACTCGGCCGATTACAACGGTATGCGTACTTTTCCCCTAGGCCGTTCTAGTTACTCGTTTCGAGCATCAGAACTGCGAAAATTTTGAGTTCTCAAGCGTTTCTTACCTCCAAACTGCCATATCTCGCGAACGGATTGACCAATCCGCAAATTTTCTATAGCATCTGAAAGTAGAAACTCGCCCGATTACAACGGTATGCGTACTTTTCCCCTAGGCCGTTCTAGTTATTCGTTTCGAGCATCAGAACTGCGCAAATTTTGAGTTTCTCAAGCGTTTCTTACCTCCAAACTGCCTTATCTCGCGAAGGGATTAACCAATCCGCAAAATTTCTGTTGCATTTGAAAGTAGAAACTCGCCCGATTACAACGGTTAGCGTACTTTTCCCCTAGGCAGTACTAGTTATTCGTATCGAGCATCAGAACGGCGAAAATTTTGAGTTTCTCAAGCGTTTCTTACCTCCAAACTGCCATATCTCGCGAACGGATTGACCAATCCGCAAAATTTCAATTGCATCTGAAAGTAGAAACTCGCCCGATTACAACGGTATGTGTGCTTTTCCCCTAGGCCGCTCTAGTTACTCGTTTCGAGCATCAGAACTGCGAAAATTTTGAGTTTCTCAAGCGTTTCTTATCTCCAAACTGCCATATCTCGCGAACGGATTGATCAATCCGCAAAATTTCTGTTGCATCTGAAAGTAGAAACTCGCCCGATTACAACGGTATGAGTAGTTTTCCCCTAGGCCGTTCCAGTTATTCGTTTCGAGCATCAGAACTGCGCAAATTTTGAGTTTCTCAAGCGTTTCTTACCTCCAAACTGCCATATCTCGCGAACGGATTGACCAATCCGCAAAATTTCTGTTGCATCTGAAAGAAGAAACTCGCCCGATTACAACGGTATGCGTACTTTTCCCCTAGGCCGTTCTAGTTGCTCGTTTCGAGCATCAGAACTGCGAAAATTTTGAGTTTCTCAAGCGTTTCTTATGTCCAAACTGCCATATCTCGCGAACGGATTGATCAATCTGCAAAATTTCTGTTGCATCTGAAAGTAGAAACTCGCCCGGTTACAACGGTATGCGCACTTTTCCCCTAGGCCGTTCTAGTTATTCGTTTCGAGCATCAGAACTGCGCAAATTTTGAGTTTCTCAAGCGTTTCTTGCCTCCAAACTGCCTTATCTCGCGAAGGGAATGACCAATCCGCAAAGTTTCTGTTGCATCTGAAAGAAGAAACTCGCCCGATTACAACGGTATGCGTACTTTTCCCCTAGGCCGTTCTAGTTGCTCGTTTCGAGCATCAGAACTGCGAAAATTTTGAGTTTCTCAAGCGTTTCTTATGTCCAAACTGCCATATCTCGCGAACGGATTGATCAATCCGCAAAATTTCTGTTGCATCTGAAAGTAGAAACTCGCCCGGTTACAACGGTATGCGCACTTTTCCCCTAGGCCGTTCTAGTTATTCGTTTCGAGGATCAGAACTGCGCAAATTTTGAGTTTCTCAAGCGTTTCTTGCCTCCAAACTGCCTTATCTCGCGAAGGGAATGACCAATCCGCAAAATTTCTGTTGCATCTGAAAGTAGAAACTCGCCCGATTACAACGGTTAGCGTACTTTTCCCCTAGGCCGTTCTAGTTATTCGTTTCGAGCATCAGAACGGCGAAAATTTTGAGTTTCTCAAGCGTTTCTTACTTCCAAACTGCCATATCTCGCGAACGGATTGACAAATCCGCAAAATTTCTGTTGCATCTGAAAGTAGAAACTCGCCCAATTACAACGGTATGCGTACTTTTCGCCTAGGCCGTTCTAGTTGCTCGTTTCGAGCATCAGAACTGCGAAAATTTTGAGTTTCTCAAGCGTTTCTTATGTCCAAACTGCCATATCTCGCGAACGGATTGATCAATCCGCAAAATTTCTGTTGCATCTGAAAGTAGAAACTCGCCCGGTTACAACGGTATGCGCACTTTTCCCCTAGGCCTTTCTAGTTATTCATTTTGAGCATCAGAACTGCGAAAATTTTGAGTTTCTCAAGCGTTTCTTACCTCCAAACTGCCATATCTCGCGAACGGTTTGACCAATCCGCAAAATTTCAATTGCATCTGAAAGTAGAAACTCGCCCGATTACAACGGTATGTGTACTTTTCCCCTAGGCCGCTCTAGTTACTCGTTTCGAGCATCAGAACTGCGAAAATTTTGAGTTTCTCAAGCGTTTCTTATCTCCAAACTGCGATATCTCGCGAACGGATTGATCAATCCGCAAAATTTCTGTTGCATCTGAAAGTAGAAACTCGCCCGATTACAACGGTATGTGTAGTTTTCCCCTAGGCCGTTCCAGTTATTCGTTTCGAGCATCAGAACTGCGCAAATTTTGAGTTTCTCAAGCGTTTCTTACCTCCAAACTGCCATATCTCGCGAACGGATTGACCAATCCGCAAAATTTCTGTTGCATCTGAAAGAAGAAACTCGCCCGATTACAACGGTATGCGTACTTTTCCCCTAGGCCGATCTAGTTGCTCGTTTCGAGCATCAGAACTGCGAAAATTTTGAGTTTCTCAAGCGTTTCTTGCCTCCAAACTGCCTTATCTCGCGAAGGGAATGACCAATCCGCAAAATTTCTGTTGCATCTGAAAGTAGAAACTCGCCCGATTGCAACGGTTAGCGTACTTTTCCCCTAGGCCGTTCTAGTTATTCGTTTCGAGCATCAGAACGGCGAAAATTTTGAGTTTCTCAAGCGTTTCTTACTTCCAAACTGCCATATCTCGCGAACGGATTGACAAATCCGCAAAATTTCTGTTGCATCTGAAAGTAGAAACTCGCCCGATTACAACGGTATGCGTACTTTTCCCCTAGGCCGTTCTAGTTGCTCGTTTCGAGCATCAGAACTGCGAAAATTTTGAGTTTCTCAAGCGTTTCTTATGTCCAAACTGCCATATCTCGCGAACGGATTGATCAATCCGCAAAATTTCTGTTGCATCTGAAAGTAGGAACTCGCCCGGTTACAACGGTATGCGCACTTTTCCCCTAGGCCTTTCTAGTTATTCATTTCGAGCATCAGAACTGCGAAAATTTTGAGTTTCTCAAGCGTTTCTTACCTCCAAACTGCCATATCTCGCGAACGGATTGACCAATCCGCAAAATTTCAATTGCATCTGAAAGTAGAAACTCGCCCGATTACAACGGTATGTGTACTTTTCCCCTAGGCCGCTCTAGTTACTCGTTTCGAGCATCAGAACTGCGAAAATTTTGAGTTTCTCAAGCGTTTCTTATCTCCAAACTGCCATATCTCGCGAACGGATTGATCAATCCGCAAAATTTCTGTTGCATCTGAAAGTAGAAACTCGCCCGATTACAACGGTATGTGTAGTCTTCCCCTAGGCCGTTCCAGTTATTCGTTTCGAGCATCAGAACTGCGCAAATTTTGAGTTTCTCAAGCGTTTCTTACCTCCAAACTGCCATATCTCGCGAACGGATTGACCAATCCGCAAAATTTCTGTTGCATCTGAAAGAAGAAACTCGCCCGATTACAACGGTGTGCGTACTTTTCCCCTAGGCCGTTCTAGTTGCTGGTTTCGAGCATCAGAACTGCGAAAATTTTGAGTTTCTCAAGCGTTTCTTATGTCCAAACTGCCATATCTCGCGAACGGATTGATCAATCCGCAAAATTTCTGTTGCATCTGAAAGTAGAAACTCGCCCGGTTACAACGGTATGCGCACTTTTCCCCTAGGCCGTTCTAGTTATTCGTTTCGAGCATCAGAACTGCGCAAATTTTGAGTTTCTCAAGCGTTTCTTGCCTCCAAACTGCCTTATCTCGCGAAGGGAATGACCAATCCGCAAAATTTCTGTTGCATCTGAAAGTAGAAACTCGCCCGATTACAACGGTTAGCGTACTTTTCCCCTAGGCCGTTCTAGTTATTCGTTTCGAGCATCAGAACGGCGAAAATTTTGAGTTTCTCAAGCGTTTCTTACTTCCAAACTGCCATATCTCGCGAACGGATTGACTAATCCGCAAAATTTCTGTTGCATCTGAAAGTAGAAACTCGCCCGATTACAACGGTATGCGTACTATTCCCCTAGGCCGTTCTAGTTGCTCGTTTCGAGCATCAGAACTGCGAAAATTTTGAGTTTCTCAAGCGTTTCTTATGTCCAAACTGCCATATCTCGCGAACGGATCGATCAATCCGCAAAATTTCTGTTGCATCTGAAAGTAGAAACTCGCCCGGTTACAACGGTATGCGCACTTTTCCCCTAGGCCTTTCTAGTTATTCATTTCGAGCATCAGAACTGCGAAAATATTGAGTTTCTCAAGCGTTTCTAATCTCCAAACTGCCATATCTCGCGAACGGATTGATCAATCCGCAAAATTTCTGTTGCATCTGAAAGTAGAAACTCGCCCGATTACAACGGTATGCGCACTTTTCCCCTAGGCCGTTCTAGTTATTCGTTTCGAGCATCAGAACTGCGCAAATTTTGAGTTTCGCAAGCGTTTCTTACCTCCAAACTGCCTTATCTCGCGAAGGGATTGACCAATCCGCAAAATTTCTGTTGCATTTGAAAGTAGAAACTCGCCCGATTACAACGGTTAGCGTACTTTTCCCCTAGGCCGTTCTAGTTATTCGTTTCGAGCATCAGAACGGCGAAAATTTTGAGTTTCTCAAGCGTTTCTTACCTCCAAACTGCCATATCTCGCGAACGGATTGACCAATCCGCAAAATTTCTATTGCATCTGAAAGTAGAAACTCGCCCGATTACAACGGTATGTGTACTTTTCCCCTAGGCCGCTCTAGTTACTCGTTTCGAGCATCAGAACTGCGAGAATTTTGAGTTTCTCAAGCGTTTCTTATCTCCAAACTGCCATATCTCGCGAACGGATTGATCAATCCGCAAAATTTCTGTTGCATCTGAAAGTAGAAACTAGCCCGATTACAACGGTATGTGTAGTTTTCCCCTAGGCCGTTCCAGTTATTCGTTTCGAGCATCAGAACTGCGCAAATTTTGAGTTTCTCAAGCGTTTCTTACATCCAAACTGCCATATCTCGCGAACGGATTGAACAATCCGCAAAATTTCTGTTGCATCTGAAAGAAGAAACTCGCCCGATTACAACGGTATGCGTACTTTTCCCCTAGGCCGTTCTAGTTGCTCGTTTCGAGCATCAGAACTGCGAAAATTTTGAGTTTCTCAAGCGTTTCGTATGTCCAAACTGCCATATCTCGCGAACGGATCGATCAATCCGCAAAATTTCTGTTGCATCTGAAAGCAGAAACTCGCCCGGTTACAACGGTATGCGCACTTTTCCCCTAGGCCTTTCTAGTTATTCATTTCGAGCATCAGAACTGCGAAAATATTGAGTTTCTCAAGCGTTTCTAATCTCCAAACTGCCATATCTCGCGAACGGATTGATCAATCCGCAAAATTTCTGTTGCATCTGAAAGTAGAAACTCGCCCGATTACAACGGTATGCGCACTTTTCCCCTAGGCCATTCTAGTTATTCGTTTCGAGCATCAGAACTGCGCAAATTTTGAGTTTCGCAAGCGTTTCTTATCTCCAAACTGCCATATCTCGCGAACGGATTGACCAATCCGCAAAATTTCTGTTGCATTTGAAAGTAGAAACTCGCCCGATTACAACGGTTAGCGTACTTTTCCCCTAGGCCGTTCTAGTTATTCGTTTCGAGCATCAGAACGGCGAAAATTTTGAGTTTCTCAAGCGTTTCTTACCTCCAAACTGCCATATCTCGCGAACGGATTGACCAATCCGCAAAATTTCTATTGCATCTGAAAGTAGAAACTCGCCCGATTACAACGGTATGTGTACTTTTCCCCTAGGCCGCTCTAGTTACTCGTTTCGAGCATCAGAACTGCGAGAATTTTGAGTTTCTCAAGCGTTTCTTATCTCCAAACTGCCATATCTCGCGAACGGATTGATCAATCCGCAAAATTTCTGTTGCATCTGAAAGTAGAAACTAGCCCGATTACAACGGTATGTGTAGTTTTCCCCTAGGCCGTTCCAGTTATTCGTTTCGAGCATCAGAACTGCGCAAATTTTGAGTTTCTCAAGCGTTTCTTACATCCAAACTGCCATATCTCGCGAACGGATTGAACAATCCGCAAAATTTCTGTTGCATCTGAAAGAAGAAACTCGCCCGATTACAACGGTATGCGTACTTTTCCCCTAGGCCGTTCTAGTTGCTCGTTTCGAGCATCAGAACTGCGAAAATTTTGAGTTTCTCAAGCGTTTCGTATGTCCAAACTGCCATATCTCGCGAACGGATTGATCAATCCGCAAAATTTCTGTTGCATCTGAAAGCAGAAACTCGCCCGGTTACAACGGTATGCGCTCTTTTCCCCTAGGCCGTTCTAGTTATTCGTTTCGAGCATCAGAACTGCGCAAATTTTGAGTTTCTCAAGCGTTTCTTACATCCAAACTGCCATATCTAGCGAACGGAATGACCGATCCGCAAAATTTCTGTTGCATCTGAAAGTAGAAACTCGCCCGATTACAACGGTATGTGTAGTTTTCCCCTAGGCCGTTCCAGTTATTCGTTTCGAGCATCAGAACTGCGAAAATTTTGAGTTTCTCAAGCGTTTCTTATGTCCAAACTGCCATATCTCGCGAACGGATTGATCAATCCGCAAAATTTCTGTTGCATCTGAAAGTAGAAACTCGCCCGGTTACAACGGTATGCGCTCTTTTCCCCTAGGCCGTTCTAGTTATTCGTTTCGAGCATCAGAACTGCGCAAATTTTGAGTTTCTCAAGCGTTTCTTACATCCAAACTGCCATATCTAGCGAACGGAATGACCGATCCGCAAAATTTCTGTTGCATCTGAAAGTAGAAACTCGCCCGATTACAACGGTATGTGTAGTTTTCCCCTAGGCCGTTCTAGTTATTCGTTTCGAGCATCAGAACTGCGCAAATTTTGAGTTTCTCAAGCGTTTCTTACCTCCAAACTGCCATATCTCGCGAAGGGATTGACCAATCCGCAAAATTTCTGTTGCATCTGAAAGTAGAAACTCGCCCGATTACAACGGTATGTGTAGTTTTCCCCTAGGCCGTTCCAGTTATTCGTTTCGAGCATCAGAACTGCTCAAATTTTGAGTTTCTCAAGCGTTTCTTACCTCCAAACTGCCATATCTCGCGAAGGGATTGACCAATCCGCAAAATTTCTGTTGCTTCTGAAAGTAGAGACCTGCCCGATTACAACGGTATGTGTAGTTTTCCCCTAGGCCGTTCCAGTTATTCGTTTCGAGCATCAGAACTGCGCAAATTTTGAGTTTCTCAAGCGTTTCTTACCTCCAAACTGCCATATCTCGCGAACGGATTGACCAATCCGCAAAATTTCTGTTGCATCTGAAAGAAGAAACTCGCCCGATTACAACGGTATGGGCACCTTTCCCCTAGGCCTTTCTAGTTATTCGTTTCGAGCATCAGAACGGCGAAAATTTTGAGTTTCTCAAGCGTTTCTTACCTCCAAACTGCCATATCTCGCGAAGGGATTGACCAATCCGCAAAATTTCTGTTGCTTCTGAAAGTAGAGACCTGCCCGATTACAACGGTATGTGTAGTTTTCCCCTAGGCCGTTCCAGTTATTCGTTTCGAGCATCAGAACTGCGAAAATTTTGTGTATCACAAGCGTTTCTTATGTCCAAACTGCCATATCTCGCGAACGGATTGATCAATCCGCAAAATTTCTGTTGCATCTGAAAGTAGAAACTCGCCCGGTTACAACGGTATGCGCTCTTTTCCCCTAGGCCGTTCTAGTTATTCGTTTCGAGCATCAGAACTGCGCAAATTTTGAGTTTCTCAAGCGTTTCTTACATCCAAACTGCCATATCTAGCGAACGGAATGACCGATCCGCAAAATTTCTGTTGCATCTGAAAGTAGAAACTCGCCCGATTACAACGGTATGTGTAGTTTTCCCCTAGGCCGTTCTAGTTATTCGTTTCGAGCATCAGAACTGCGCAAATTTTGAGTTTCTCAAGCGTTTCTTACCTCCAAACTGCCATATCTCGCGAAGGGATTGACCAATCCGCAAAATTTCTGTTGCATCTGAAAGTAGAAACTCGCCCGATTACAACGGTATGTGTAGTTTTCCCCTAGGCCGTTCCAGTTATTCGTTTCGAGCATCAGAACTGCTCAAATTTTGAGTTTCTCAAGCGTTTCTTACCTCCAAACTGCCATATCTCGCGAAGGGATTGACCAATCCGCAAAATTTCTGTTGCTACTGAAAGTAGAGACCTGCCCGATTACAACGGTATGTGTAGTTTTCCCCTAGGCCGTTCCAGTTATTCGTTTCGAGCATCAGAACTGCGCAAATTTTGAGTTTCTCAAGCGTTTCTTACCTCCAAACTGCCATATCTCGCGAACGGATTGACCAATCCGCAAAATTTCTGTTGCATCTGAAAGAAGAAACTCGCCCGATTACAACGGTATGGGCACCTTTCCCCTAGGCCTTTCTAGTTATTCGTTTCGAGCATCAGAACGGCGAAAATTTTGAGTTTCTCAAGCGTTTCTTACCTCCAAACTGCCATATCTCGCGAAGGGATTGACCAATCCGCAAAATTTCTGTTGCTTCTGAAAGTAGAGACCTGCCCGATTACAACGGTATGTGTAGTTTTCCCCTAGGCCGTTCCAGTTATTCGTTTCGAGCATCAGAACTGCGAAAATTTTGTGTATCTCAAGCGTTTCTTACATCCAAACTGCCATATCTCGCGAACGGAATGACCGATCCGCAAAATTTCTGTTGCATCTGAATGTAGGAACTTGCCCGATTACAACGGTATGCGTACTTTTCCCCTAGGCCGTTCTAGTTATTCGTTTCGAGCATCAGAACGGCGAAAATTTTGAGTTTCTCAAGCGTTTCTTACTTCCAAACTGCCATATCTCGCGAACGGATTGACCAATCCGCAAAATTTCTGTTGCTTCTGAAAGTAGAGACCTGCCCGATTACAACGGTATGTGTCGTTTTCCCCTAGGCCGTTCCAGTTATTCGTTTCGAGCATTAGAACTGCGAAAATTTTTAGTTTCTCAAGCGTTTCTTACCTCCAAACTGCCATATGTCGCGAACGGATGGACCAATCCGAATAATTTCTGTTGCATCTGAAAGTAGAAACTCGCCCGATTACAAGGGTATGCGCACTTTTCCCGTAGGCCGTTCTAGTTATTCGTTTCGAGCATCAGAACTGCGAAAATATTGAGTTTCTCAAGCGTTTCTTACATCCAAACGGCCATATCTCGCGAACGGATGGACCAATCCGAATAATTTCCGTTGCATCTGAAAGTAGAAACTCGCCCGATTACAACGGTATGCGCACTTTTCCCCTAGGCCGTTCTAGTTATTCGTTTCGAGCATCAGAACTGCGCAAATTTTGAGTTTCTCAAGCGTTTCTTACCTCCAAACTGCCTTATCTCGCGAAGGGATTGACCAATCCGCAAAATTTCTGTTGCATTTGAAAGTAGAAACTCGCCCGATTACAACGGTTAGCGTACTCTTCCCCTAGGCCGTTCTAGTTATTCGTTTCGAGCATCAGAACGGCGAAAATTTTGAGTTTCTCAAGCGTTTCTTACCTCCAAACTGCCATATCTCGCGAACGGATTGACCAATCCGCAAAATTTCTATTGCATCTGAAAGTAGAAACTCGCCCGATTACAACGGTATGTGTACTTTTCCCCTAGGCCGCTCTAGTTACTCGTTTCGAGCATCAGAACTGCGAAAATTTTGAGTTTCTCAAGCGTTTCTTATCTCCAAACTGCCATATCTCGCGAACGGATTGATCAATCCGCAAAATTTCTGTTGCATCTGAAAGTAGAAACTCGCCCGATTACAACGGTATGTGTAGTTTTCCCCTAGGCCGTTCCAGTTATTCGTTTCGAGCATCAGAACTGCGCAAATTTTGAGTTTCTCAAGCGTTTCTTACCTCCAAACTGCCATATCTCGCGAACGGATTGAACAATCCGCAAAATTTCTGTTGCATCTGAAAGTAGAAACTCGCCCGATTACAACGGTATGTGTAGTTTTCCCCTAGGCCGTTCTAGTTATTCGTTTCGAGCATCAGAACTGCGCAAATTTTGAGTTACTCAAGCGTTTCTTACCTCCAAACTGCCATATCTCGCGAAGGGATTGACCAATCCGCAAAATTTCTGTTGCATCTGAAAGTAGAAACTCGCCCGATTACAACGGTATGTGTAGTTTTCCCCTAGGCCGCTCCAGTTATTCGTTTCGAGCATCAGAACTGCGCAAATTTTGAGTTTCTCAAGCGTTTCTTACATCCAAACTGCCATATCTGGCGAACGGAATGACCGATCCGCAAAATTTCTGTTGCATCTGAAAGTAGAAACTCGCCCGATTACAACGGTATGCGTACTTTTCCCCTAGGCCGTTCTAGTTACTCGTTTCGAGCATCAGAACTGCGAAAATTTTGAGTTCTCAAGCGTTTCTTACCTCCAAACTGCCATATCTCGCGAACGGATTGACCACTCCGCAAAATTTCTGTTGCATCTGAAAGTAGAAACTCGCCCGATTACAACGGTATGCGCACTTTTCCCCTAGGCCGTTCTAGTTATTCGTTTCGAGCATCAGAACTTTGCAAATTTTGAGTTTCGCAAGCGTTTCTTACCTCCAAACTGCCTTATCTCGCGAAGGGATTGACCAATCCGCAAAATTTCTGTTGCATTTGAAAGTAGAAACTCGCCCGATTACAACGGTTAGCGTACTTTTCCCCTAGGCCGTTCTAGTTATTCGTTTCGAGCATCAGAACGGCGAAAATTTTGAGTTTCTCAAGCGTTTCTTACCTCCAAACTGCCATATCTCGCGAACGGATTGACCAATCCGCAAAATTTCTGTTGCATTTGAAAGTAGAAACTCGCCCGATTACAACGGTTAGCGTACTTTTCCCCTAGGCCGTTCTAGTTATTCGTTTCGAGCATCAGAACGGCGCAAATTTTGAGTTTCTCAAGCGTTTCTTACCTCCAAACTGCCATATCTCGCGAACGGATTGAACAATCCGCAAAATTTCTGTTGCATCTGAAAGAAGAAACTCGCCCGATTACAACGGTATGCGTACTTTTCCCCTAGGCCGTTCTAGTTGCTCGTTTCGAGCATCAGAACTGCGAAAATTTTGAGTTTCTCAAGCGTTTCTTATGTCCAAACTGCCATATCTCGCGAACGGATTGATCAATCCGCAAAATTTCTGTTGCATCTGAAAGAAGAAACTCGCCCGGTTACAACGGTATGCGCTCTTTTCCCCTAGGCCGTTCTAGTTATTCGTTTCGAGCATCAGAACTGCGCAAATTTTGAGTTTCTCAAGCGTTTCTTACATCCAAACTGCCATATCTAGCGAACGGAATGACCGATCCGCAAAATTTCTGTTGCATCTGAAAGTAGAAACTCGCCCGATTACAACGGTATGTGTACTTTTCCCCTAGGCCGTTCCAGTTATTCGTTTCGAGCATCAGAACTGCTCAAATTTTGAGTTTCTCAAGCGTTTCTTACCTCCAAACTGCCATATCTCGCGAAGGGATTGACCAATCCGCAAAATTTCTGTTGCTTCTGAAAGTAGAAACTCGCCCGATTACAACGGTATGTGTAGTTTTCCCCTAGGCCGTTCCAGTTATTCGTTTCGAGCATCAGAACTGCTCAAATTTTGAGTTTCTCAAGCGTTTCTTACCTCCAAACTGCCATATCTCGCGAACGGATTGACCAATCCGCAAAATTTCTGTTGCATCTGAATGAAGAAACTCGCCCGATTACAACGGTATGGGCACCTTTCCCCTAGGCCTTTCTAGTTATTCGTTTCGAGCATCAGAACGGCGAAAATTTTGAGTTTCTCAAGCGTTTCTTACCTCCAAACTGCCATATCTCGCGAAGCGATTGACAAATCCGCAAAATTTCTGTTGCTTCTGAAAGTAGAGACCTGCCCGATTACAACGGTATGTGTAGTTTTCCCCTAGGCCGTTCCAGTTATTCGTTTCGAGCATCAGAACTGCGAAAATTTTGTGTATCTCAAGCGTTTCTTACATCCAAACTGCCATATCTCGCGAACGGAATGACCGATCCGCAAAATTTCTGTTGCATCTGAATGTAGGAACTTGCCCGATTACAACGGTATGCGTACTTTTCCCCTAGGCCGTTCTAGTTATTCGTTTCGAGCATCAGAACGGCGAAAATTTTGAGTTTCTCAAGCGTTTCTTACTTCCAAACTGCCATATCTCGCGAACGGATTGACCAATCCGCAAAATTTCTGTTGCTTCTGAAAGTAGAGACCTGCCCGATTACAACGGTATGTGTCGTTTTCCCCTAGGCTGCTCTAGTTACTCGTTTCGAGCATCAGAACTGCGAGAATTTTGAGTTTCTCAAGCGTTTCTTATCTCCAAACTGCCATATCTCGCGAACGGATTGATCAATCCGCAAAATTTCTGTTGCATCTGAAAGTAGAAACTAGCCCGATTACAACGGTATGTGTAGTTTTCCCCTAGGCCGTTCCAGTTATTCGTTTCGAGCATCAGAACTGCGCAAATTTTGAGTTTCTCAAGCGTTTCTTACCTCCAAACTGCCATATCTCGCGAACGGATTGAACAATCCGCAAAATTTCTGTTGCATCTGAAAGAAGAAACTCGCCCGATTACAACGGTATGCGTACTTTTCCCCTAGGCCTTTCTAGTTATTCGTTTCGAGCATCAGAACGGCGAAAATTTTGAGTTTCTCAAGCGTTTCTTACCTCCAAACTGCCATATCTCGCGAAGGGATTGACCAATCCGCAAAATTTCTGTTGCTTCTGAAAGTAGAGACCTGCCCGATTACAACGGTATGTGTAGTTTTCCCCTAGGCCGTTCCAGTTATTCGTTTCGAGCATCAGAACTGCGAAAATTTTGTGTATCTCAAGCGTTTCTTATGTCCAAACTGCCATATCTCGCGAACGGATTGATCAATCCGCAAAATTTCTGTTGCATCTGAAAGTAGAAACTCGCCCGGTTACAACGGTATGCGCTCTTTTCCCCTAGGCCGTTCTAGTTATTCGTTTCGAGCATCAGAACTGCGCAAATTTTGAGTTTCTCAAGCGTTTCTTACATCCAAACTGCCATATCTAGCGAACGGAATGACCGATCCGCAAAATTTCTGTTGCATCTGAAAGTAGAAACTCGCCCGATTACAACGGTATGTGTAGTTTTCCCCTAGGCCGTTCTAGTTATTCGTTTCGAGCATCAGAACTGCGCAAATTTTGAGTTTCTCAAGCGTTTCTTACCTCCAAACTGCCATATCTCGCGAAGGGATTGACCAATCCGCAAAATTTCTGTTGCATCTGAAAGTAGAAACTCGCCCGATTACAACGGTATGTGTAGTTTTCCCCTAGGCCGTTCCAGTTATTCGTTTCGAGCATCAGAACTGCTCAAATTTTGAGTTTCTCAAGCGTTTCTTACCTCCAAACTGCCATATCTCGCGAAGGGATTGACCAATCCGCAAAATTTCTGTTGCTACTGAAAGTAGAGACCTGCCCGATTACAACGGTATGTGTAGTTTTCCCCTAGGCCGTTCCAGTTATTCGTTTCGAGCATCAGAACTGCGCAAATTTTGAGTTTCTCAAGCGTTTCTTACCTCCAAACTGCCATATCTCGCGAAGGGATTGACCAATCCGCAAAATTTCTGTTGCATCTGAAAGTAGAAACTCGCCCGATTACAACGGTATGTGTAGTTTTCCCCTAGGCCGTTCCAGTTATTCGTTTCGAGCATCAGAACTGCTCAAATTTTGAGTTTCTCAAGCGTTTCTTACCTCCAAACTGCCATATCTCGCGAAGGGATTGACCAATCCGCAAAATTTCTGTTGCTTCTGAAAGTAGAGACCTGCCCGATTACAACGGTATGTGTAGTTTTCCCCTAGGCCGTTCCAGTTATTCGTTTCGAGCATCAGAACTGCGAAAATTTTGTGTATCTCAAGCGTTTCTTACATCCAAACTGCCATATCTCGCGAACGGAATGACCGATCCGCAAAATTTCTGTTGCATCTGAATGTAGGAACTTGCCCGATTACAACGGTATGCGTACTTTTCCCCTAGGCCGTTCTAGTTATTCGTTTCGAGCATCAGAACGGCGAAAATTTTGAGTTTCTCAAGCGTTTCTTACTTCCAAACTGCCATATCTCGCGAACGGATTGACCAATCCGCAAAATTTCTGTTGCTTCTGAAAGTAGAGACCTGCCCGATTACAACGGTATGTGTCGTTTTCCCCTAGGCCGTTCCAGTTATTCGTTTCGAGCATTAGAACTGCGAAAATTTTTAGTTTCTCAAGCGTTTCTTACCTCCAAACTGCCATATGTCGCGAACGGATGGACCAATCCGAATAATTTCTGTTGCATCTGAAAGTAGAAACTCGCCCGATTACAAGGGTATGCGCACTTTTCCCGTAGGCCGTTCTAGTTATTCGTTTCGAGCATCAGAACTGCGAAAATATTGAGTTTCTCAAGCGTTTCTTACATCCAAACGGCCATATCTCGCGAACGGATGGACCAATCCGAATAATTTCCGTTGCATCTGAAAGTAGAAACTCGCCCGATTACAACGGTATGCGCACTTTTCCCCTAGGCCGTTCTAGTTATTCGTTTCGAGCATCAGAACTGCGCAAATTTTGAGTTTCTCAAGCGTTTCTTACCTCCAAACTGCCTTATCTCGCGAAGGGATTGACCAATCCGCAAAATTTCTGTTGCATTTGAAAGTAGAAACTCGCCCGATTACAACGGTTAGCGTACTCTTCCCCTAGGCCGTTCTAGTTATTCGTTTCGAGCATCAGAACGGCGAAAATTTTGAGTTTCTCAAGCGTTTCTTACCTCCAAACTGCCATATCTCGCGAACGGATTGACCAATCCGCAAAATTTCTATTGCATCTGAAAGTAGAAACTCGCCCGATTACAACGGTATGTGTACTTTTCCCCTAGGCCGCTCTAGTTACTCGTTTCGAGCATCAGAACTGCGAAAATTTTGAGTTTCTCAAGCGTTTCTTATCTCCAAACTGCCATATCTCGCGAACGGATTGATCAATCCGCAAAATTTCTGTTGCATCTGAAAGTAGAAACTCGCCCGATTACAACGGTATGTGTAGTTTTCCCCTAGGCCGTTCCAGTTATTCGTTTCGAGCATCAGAACTGCGCAAATTTTGAGTTTCTCAAGCGTTTCTTACCTCCAAACTGCCATATCTCGCGAACGGATTGAACAATCCGCAAAATTTCTGTTGCATCTGAAAGTAGAAACTCGCCCGATTACAACGGTATGTGTAGTTTTCCCCTAGGCCGTTCTAGTTATTCGTTTCGAGCATCAGAACTGCGCAAATTTTGAGTTACTCAAGCGTTTCTTACCTCCAAACTGCCATATCTCGCGAAGGGATTGACCAATCCGCAAAATTTCTGTTGCATCTGAAAGTAGAAACTCGCCCGATTACAACGGTATGTGTAGTTTTCCCCTAGGCCGTTCCAGTTATTCGTTTCGAGCATCAGAACTGCGCAAATTTTGAGTTTCTCAAGCGTTTCTTACATCCAAACTGCCATATCTGGCGAACGGAATGACCGATCCGCAAAATTTCTGTTGCATCTGAAAGTAGAAACTCGCCCGATTACAACGGTATGCGTACTTTTCCCCTAGGCCGTTCTAGTTACTCGTTTCGAGCATCAGAACTGCGAAAATTTTGAGTTCTCAAGCGTTTCTTACCTCCAAACTGCCATATCTCGCGAACGGATTGACCACTCCGCAAAATTTCTGTTGCATCTGAAAGTAGAAACTCGCCCGATTACAACGGTATGCGCACTTTTCCCCTAGGCCGTTCTAGTTATTCGTTTCGAGCATCAGAACTTTGCAAATTTTGAGTTTCGCAAGCGTTTCTTACCTCCAAACTGCCTTATCTCGCGAAGGGATTGACCAATCCGCAAAATTTCTGTTGCATTTGAAAGTAGAAACTCGCCCGATTACAACGGTTAGCGTACTTTTCCCCTAGGCCGTTCTAGTTATTCGTTTCGAGCATCAGAACGGCGAAAATTTTGAGTTTCTCAAGCGTTTCTTACCTCCAAACTGCCATATCTCGCGAACGGATTGACCAATCCGCAAAATTTCTGTTGCATTTGAAAGTAGAAACTCGCCCGATTACAACGGTTAGCGTACTTTTCCCCTAGGCCGTTCTAGTTATTCGTTTCGAGCATCAGAACGGCGCAAATTTTGAGTTTCTCAAGCGTTTCTTACCTCCAAACTGCCATATCTCGCGAACGGATTGAACAATCCGCAAAATTTCTGTTGCATCTGAATGAAGAAACTCGCCCGATTACAACGGTATGCGTACTTTTCCCCTAGGCCGTTCTAGTTGCTCGTTTCGAGCATCAGAACTGCGAAAATTTTGAGTTTCTCAAGCGTTTCTTATGTCCAAACTGCCATATCTCGCGAACGGATTGATCAATCCGCAAAATTTCTGTTGCATCTGAAAGTAGAAACTCGCCCGGTTACAACGGTATGCGCTCTTTTCCCCTAGGCCGTTCTAGTTATTCGTTTCGAGCATCAGAACTGCGCAAATTTTGAGTTTCTCAAGCGTTTCTTACATCCAAACTGCCATATCTAGCGAACGGAATGACCGATCCGCAAAATTTCTGTTGCATCTGAAAGTAGAAACTCGCCCGATTACAACGGTATGTGTACTTTTCCCCTAGGCCGTTCCAGTTATTCGTTTCGAGCATCAGAACTGCTCAAATTTTGAGTTTCTCAAGCGTTTCTTACCTCCAAACTGCCATATCTCGCGAAGGGATTGACCAATCCGCAAAATTTCTGTTGCTTCTGAAAGTAGAAACTCGCCCGATTACAACGGTATGTGTAGTTTTCCCCTAGGCCGTTCCAGTTATTCGTTTCGAGCATCAGAACTGCTCAAATTTTGAGTTTCTCAAGCGTTTCTTACCTCCAAACTGCCATATCTCGCGAACGGATTGACCAATCCGCAAAATTTCTGTTGCATCTGAATGAAGAAACTCGCCCGATTACAACGGTATGGGCACCTTTCCCCTAGGCCTTTCTAGTTATTCGTTTCGAGCATCAGAACGGCGAAAATTTTGAGTTTCTCAAGCGTTTCTTACCTCCAAACTGCCATATCTCGCGAAGCGATTGACAAATCCGCAAAATTTCTGTTGCTTCTGAAAGTAGAGACCTGCCCGATTACAACGGTATGTGTAGTTTTCCCCTAGGCCGTTCCAGTTATTCGTTTCGAGCATCAGAACTGCGAAAATTTTGTGTATCTCAAGCGTTTCTTACATCCAAACTGCCATATCTCGCGAACGGAATGACCGATCCGCAAAATTTCTGTTGCATCTGAATGTAGGAACTTGCCCGATTACAACGGTATGCGTACTTTTCCCCTAGGCCGTTCTAGTTATTCGTTTCGAGCATCAGAACGGCGAAAATTTTGAGTTTCTCAAGCGTTTCTTACTTCCAAACTGCCATATCTCGCGAACGGATTGACCAATCCGCAAAATTTCTGTTGCTTCTGAAAGTAGAGACCTGCCCGATTACAACGGTATGTGTCGTTTTCCCCTAGGCCGTTCCAGTTATTCGTTTCGAGCATCAGAACGGCGAAAATTTTGAGTTTCTCAAGCGTTTCTTACCTCCAAACTGCCATATCTCGCGAACGGATTGACCAATCCGCAAAATTTCTATTGCATCTGAAAGTAGAAACTCGCCCGATTACAACGGTATGTGTACTTTTCCCCTAGGCTGCTCTAGTTACTCGTTTCGAGCATCAGAACTGCGAGAATTTTGAGTTTCTCAAGCGTTTCTTATCTCCAAACTGCCATATCTCGCGAACGGATTGATCAATCCGCAAAATTTCTGTTGCATCTGAAAGTAGAAACTAGCCCGATTACAACGGTATGTGTAGTTTTCCCCTAGGCCGTTCCAGTTATTCGTTTCGAGCATCAGAACTGCGCAAATTTTGAGTTTCTCAAGCGTTTCTTACCTCCAAACTGCCATATCTCGCGAACGGATTGAACAATCCGCAAAATTTCTGTTGCATCTGAAAGAAGAAACTCGCCCGATTACAACGGTATGCGTACTTTTCCCCTAGGCCGTTCTAGTTGCTCGTTTCGAGCATCAGAACTGCGAAAATTTTGAGTTTCTCAAGCGTTTCTTATGTCCAAACTGCCATATCTCGCGAACGGATTGATCAATCCGCAAAATTTCTGTTGCATCTGAAAGTAGAAACTCGCCCGGTTACAACGGTATGCGCTCTTTTCCCCTAGGCCGTTCTAGTTATTCGTTTCGAGCATCAGAACTGCGCAAATTTTGAGTTTCTCAAGCGTTTCTTACATCCAAACTGCCATATCTAGCGAACGGAATGACCGATCCGCAAAATTTCTGTTGCATCTGAAAGTAGAAACTCGCCCGATTACAACGGTATGTGTAGTTTTCCCCTAGGCCGTTCTAGTTATTCGTTTCGAGCATCAGAACTGCGAAAATTTTGAGTTTCTCAAGCGTTTCTTACCTCCAAACTGCCATATCTCGCGAAGGGATTGACCAATCCGCAAAATTTCTGTTGCATCTGAAAGTAGAAACTCGCCCGATTACAACGGTATGTGTAGTTTTCCCCTAGGCCGTTCCAGTTATTCGTTTCGAGCATCAGAACTGCTCAAATTTTGAGTTTCTCAAGCGTTTCTTACCTCCAAACTGCCATATCTCGCGAAGGGATTGACCAATCCGCAAAATTTCTGTTGCTTCTGAAAGTAGAGACCTGCCCGATTACAACGGTATGTGTAGTTTTCCCCTAGGCCGTTCCAGTTATTCGTTTCGAGCATCAGAACTGCGCAAATTTTGAGTTTCTCAAGCGTTTCTTACCTCCAAACTGCCATATCTCGCGAACGGATTGACCAATCCGCAAAATTTCTGTTGCATCTGAATGAAGAAACTCGCCCGATTACAACGGTATGGGCACCTTTCCCCTAGGCCTTTCTAGTTATTCGTTTCGAGCATCAGAACGGCGAAAATTTTGAGTTTCTCAAGCGTTTCTTACCTCCAAACTGCCATATCTCGCGAAGGGATTGACAAATCCGCAAAATTTCTGTTGCTTCTGAAAGTAGAGACCTGCCCGATTACAACGGTATGTGTAGTTTTCCCCTAGGCCGTTCCAGTTATTCGTTTCGAGCATCAGAACTGCGAAAATTTTGTGTATCTCAAGCGTTTCTTATGTCCAAACTGCCATATCTCGCGAACGGATTGATCAATCCGCAAAATTTCTGTTGCATCTGAAAGTAGAAACTCGCCCGGTTACAACGGTATGCGCTCTTTTCCCCTAGGCCGTTCTAGTTATTCGTTTCGAGCATCAGAACTGCGCAAATTTTGAGTTTCTCAAGCGTTTCTTACATCCAAACTGCCATATCTAGCGAACGGAATGACCGATCCGCAAAATTTCTGCTGCATCTGAAAGTAGAAACTCGCCCGATTACAACGGTATGTGTAGTTTTCCCCTAGGCCGTTCTAGTTATTCGTTTCGAGCATCAGAACTGCGCAAATTTTGAGTTTCTCAAGCGTTTCTTACCTCCAAACTGCCATATCTCGCGAAGGGATTGACCAATCCGCAAAATTTCTGTTGCATCTGAAAGTAGAAACTCGCCCGATTACAACGGTATGTGTAGTTTTCCCCTAGGCCGTTCCAGTTATTCGTTTCGAGCATCAGAACTGCTCAAATTTAGAGTTTCTCAAGCGTTTCTTACCTCCAAACTGCCATATCTCGCGAAGGGATTGACCAATCCGCAAAATTTCTGTTGCTTCTGAAAGTAGAGACCTGCCCGATTACAACGGTATGTGTAGTTTTCCCCTAGGCCGTTCCAGTTATTCGTTTCGAGCATCAGAACTGCGCAAATTTTGAGTTTCTCAAGCGTTTCTTACCTCCAAACTGCCATATCTCGCGAACGGATTGACCAATCCGCAAAATTTCTGTTGCATCTGAAAGAAGAAACTCGCCCGATTACAACGGTATGGGCACCTTTCCCCTAGGCCTTTCTAGTTATTCGTTTCGAGCATCAGAACGGCGAAAATTTTGAGTTTCTCAAGCGTTTCTTACATCCAAACTGCCATATCTAGCGAACGGAATGACCGATCCGCAAAATTTCTGTTGCATCTGAAAGTAGAAACTCGCCCGATTACAACGGTATGTGTAGTTTTCCCCTAGGCCGTTCTAGTTATTCGTTTCGAGCATCAGAACTGCGCAAATTTTGAGTTTCTCAAGCGTTTCTTACCTCCAAACTGCCATATCTCGCGAAGGGATTGACCAATCCGCAAAATTTCTGTTGCATCTGAAAGTAGAAACTCGCCCGATTACAACGGTATGTGTAGTTTTCCCCTAGGCCGTCCCAGTTATTCGTTTGGAGCATCAGAACTGCTCAAATTTTGAGTTTCTCAAGCGTTTCTTACCTCCAAACTGCCATATCTCGCGAAGGGATTGACCAATCCGCAAAATTTCTGTTGCTTCTGAAAGTAGAGACCTGCCCGATTACAACGGTATGTGTAGTTTTCCCCTAGGCCGTTCCAGTTATTCGTTTCGAGCATCAGAACTGCGCAAATTTTGAGTTTCTCAAGCGTTTCTTACCTCCAAACTGCCATATCTCGCGAACGGATTGACCAATCCGCAAAATTTCTGTTGCATCTGAAAGAAGAAACTCGCCCGATTACAACGGTATGGGCACCTTTCCCCTAGGCCTTTCTAGTTATTCGTTTCGAGCATCAGAACGGCGAAAATTTTGAGTTTCTCAAGCGTTTCTTACCTCCAAACTGCCATATCTCGCGAAGGGATTGACCAATCCGCAAAATTTCTGTTGCTTCTGAAAGAAGAAACTCGCCCGATTACAACGGTATGCGCACTTTTCCCCTAGGCCGCTCTAGTTACTCGTTTCGAGCATCAGAACTGCGAAAATTTTGAGTTTCTCAAGCGTTTCTTATCTCCAAACTGCCATATCTCGCGAACGGATTGATCAATCCGCAAAATTTCTGTTGCATCTGAAAGTAGAAACTCGCCCGATTACAACGGTATGTGTAGTTTTCCCCTAGGCCGTTCCAGTTATTCGTTTCGAGCATCAGAACTGCGCAAATTTTGAGTTTCTCAAGCGTTTCTTACCTCCAAACTGCCATATCTCGCGAACGGATTGAACAATCCGCAAAATTTCTGTTGCATCTGAAAGTAGAAACTCGCCCGATTACAACGGTATGTGTAGTTTTCCCCTAGGCCGTTCTAGTTATTCGTTTCGAGCATCAGAACTGCGCAAATTTTGAGTTTCTCAAGCGTTTCTTACCTCCAAACTGCCATATCTCGCGAAGGGATTGACCAATCCGCAAAATTTCTGTTGCATCTGAAAGTAGAAACTCGCCCGATTACAACGGTATGTGTAGTTTTCCCCTAGGCCGTTCCAGTTATTCGTTTCGAGCATCAGAACTGCTCAAATTTTGAGTTTCTCAAGCGTTTCTTACCTCCAAACTGCCATATCTCGCGAAGGGATTGACCAATCCGCAAAATTTCTGTTGCATTTGAAAGTAGAAACTCGCCCGATTACAACGGTTAGCGTACTTTTCCCCTAGGCCGTTCTAGTTATTCGTTTCGAGCATCAGAACGGCGAAAATTTTGAGTTTCTCAAGCGTTTCTTACCTCCAAACTGCCATATCTCGCGAACGGATTGACCAATCCGCAAAATTTCTATTGCATCTGAAAGTAGAAACTCGCCCGATTACAACGGTATGTGTACTTTTCCCCTAGGCAGCTCTAGTTACTCGTTTCGAGCATCAGAACTGCGAGAATTTTGAGTTTCTCAAGCGTTTCTTATCTCCAAACTGCCATATCTCGCGAACGGATTGATCAATCCGCAAAATTTCTGTTGCATCTGAAAGTAGAAACTAGCCCGATTACAACGGTATGTGTAGTTTTCCCCTAGGCCGTTCCAGTTATTCGTTTCGAGCATCAGAACTGCGCAAATTTTGAGTTTCTCAAGCGTTTCTTACCTCCAAACTGCCATATCTCGCGAACGGATTGAACAATCCGCAAAATTTCTGTTGCATCTGAAAGAAGAAACTCGCCCGATTACAACGGTATGCGTACTTTTCCCCTAGGCCGTTCTAGTTGCTCGTTTCGAGCATCAGAACTGCGAAAATTTTGAGTTTCTAAAGCGTTTCTTATGTCCAAACTGCCATATCTCGCGAACGGATTGATCAATCCGCAAAATTTCTGTTGCATCTGAAAGTAGAAACTCGCCCGGTTACAACGGTATGCGCTCTTTTCCCCTAGGCCGTTCTAGTTATTCGTTTCGAGCATCAGAACTGCGCAAATTTTGAGTTTCTCAAGCGTTTCTTACATCCAAACTGCCATATCTAGCGAACGGAATGACCGATCCGCAAAATTTCTGTTGCATCTGAAAGTAGAGACTCGCCCGATTACAACGGTATGTGTAGTTTTTCCCTAGGCCGTTCTAGTTATTCGTTTCGAGCATCAGAACTGCGCAAATTTTGAGTTTCTCAAGCGTTTCTTACCTCCAAACTGCCATATCTCGCGAAGGGATTGACCAATCCGCAAAATTTCTGTTGCATCTGAAAGTAGAATCTCGCCCGATTACAACGGTATGTGTAGTTTTCCCCTAGGCCGTTCCAGTTATTCGTTTCGAGCATCAGAACTGCTCAAATTTTGAGTTTCTCAAGCGTTTCTTACCTCCAAACTGCCATATCTCGCGAAGGGATTGACCAATCCGCAAAATTTCTGTTGCTTCTGAAAGTAGAGACCTGCCCGATTACAACGGTATGTGTAGTTTTCCCCTAGGCCGTTCCAGTTATTCGTTTCGAGCATCAGAACTGCGCAAATTTTGAGTTTCTCAAGCGTTTCTTACCTCCAAACTGCCATATCTCGCGAACGGATTGACCAATCCGCAAAATTTCTGTTGCATCTGAATGAAGAAACTCGCCCGATTACAACGGTATGGGCACCTTTCCCCTAGGCCTTTCTAGTTATTCGTTTCGAGCATCAGAACGGCGAAAATTTTGAGTTTCTCAAGCGTTTCTTACCTCCAAACTGCCATATCTCGCGAAGGGATTGACAAATCCGCAAAATTTCTGTTGCTTCTGAAAGTAGAGACCTGCCCGATTACAACGGTATGTGTAGTTTTCCCCTAGGCCGTTCCAGTTATTCGTTTCGAGCATCAGAACTGCGAAAATTTTGTGTATCTCAAGCGTTTCTTATGTCCAAACTGCCATATCTCGCGAACGGATTGATCAATCCGCAAAATTTCTGTTGCATCTGAAAGTAGAAACTCGCCCGGTTACAACGGTATGCGCTCTTTTCCCCTAGGCCGTTCTAGTTATTCGTTTCGAGCATCAGAACTGCGCAAATTTTGAGTTTCTCAAGCGTTTCTTACATCCAAACTGCCATATCTAGCGAACGGAATGACCGATCCGCAAAATTTCTGTTGCATCTGAAAGTAGAAACTCGCCCGATTACAACGGTATGTGTAGTTTTCCCCTAGGCCGTTCTAGTTATTCGTTTCGAGCATCAGAACTGCGCAAATTTTGAGTTTCTCAAGCGTTTCTTACCTCCAAACTGCCATATCTCGCGAAGGGATTGACCAATCCGCAAAATTTCTGTTGCATCTGAAAGTAGAAACTCGCCCGATTACAACGATATGTGTAGTTTTCCCCTAGGCCGTTCCAGTTATTCGTTTCGAGCATCAGAACTGCTCAAATTTTGAGTTTCTCAAGCGTTTCTTACCTCCAAACTGCCATATCTCGCGAAGGGATTGACCAATCCGCAAAATTTCTGTTGCTTCTGAAAGTAGAGACCTGCCCGATTACAACGGTATGTGTAGTTTTCCCCTAGGCCGTTCCAGTTATTCGTTTCGAGCATCAGAACTGCGAAAATTTTGTGTATCTCAAGCGTTTCTTACATCCAAACTGCCATATCTCGCGAACGGAATGACCGATCCGCAAAATTTCTGTTGCATCTGAATGTAGGAACTTGCCCGATTACAACGGTATGCGTACTTTTCCCCTAGGCCGTTCTAGTTATTCGTTTCGAGCATCAGAACGGCGAAAATTTTGAGTTTCTCAAGCGTTTCTTACTTCCAAACTGCCATATCTCGCGAACGGATTGACCAATCCGCAAAATTTCTGTTGCTTCTGAAAGTAGAGACCTGCCCGATTACAACGGTATGTGTAGTTTTCCCCTAGGCCGTTCCAGTTATTCGTTTCGAGCATCAGAACTGCGCAAATTTTGAGTTTCTCAAGCGTTTCTTACCTCCAAACTGCCATATCTCGCGAACGGATTGAACAATCCGCAAAATTTCTGTTGCATCTGAAAGAAGAAACTCGCCCGATTACAACGGTATGCGTACTTTTCCCCTAGGCCGTTCTAGTTATTCGTTTCGAGCATCAGAACTGCGCAAATTTTGAGTTTCTCAAGCGTTTCTTACCTCCAAACTGCCATATCTCGCGAACGGATTGACCAATCCGCAAAATTTCTGTTGCATCTGAATGAAGAAACTCGCCCGATTACAACGGTATGGGCACCTTTCCCCTAGGCCTTTCTAGTTATTCGTTTCGAGCATCAGAACGGCGAAAATTTTGAGTTTCTCAAGCGTTTCTTACCTCCAAACTGCCATATCTCGCGAACGGATTGATCAATCCGCAAAATTTCTGTTGCATCTGAAAGTAGAAACTAGCCCGATTACAACGGTATGTGTAGTTTTCCCCTAGGCCGTTCCAGTTATTCGTTTCGAGCATCAGAACTGCGAAAATTTTGTGTATCTCAAGCGTTTCTTATGTCCAAACTGCCATATCTCGCGAACGGATTGATCAATCCGCAAAATTTCTGTTGCATCTGAAAGTAGAAACTCGCCCGGTTACAACGGTATGTGTAGTTTTCCCCTAGGCCGTTCCAGTTATTCGTTTCGAGCATCAGAACTGCGCAAATTTTGAGTTTCTCAAGCGTTTCTTACCTCCAAACTGCCATATCTCGCGAACGGATTGACCAATCCGCAAAATTTCTGTTGCATCTGAATGAAGAAACTCGCCCGATTACAACGGTATGGGCACCTTTCCCCTAGGCCTTTCTAGTTATTCGTTTCGAGCATCAGAACGGCGAAAATTTTGAGTTTCTCAAGCGTTTCTTACCTCCAAACTGCCATATCTCGCGAAGGGATTGACAAATCCGCAAAATTTCTGTTGCTTCTGAAAGTAGAGACCTGCCCGATTACAACGGTATGTGTAGTTTTCCCCTAGGCCGTTCCAGTTATTCGTTTCGAGCATCAGAACTGCGAAAATTTTGTGTATCTCAAGCGTTTCTTATGTCCAAACTGCCATATCTCGCGAACGGATTGATCAATCCGCAAAATTTCTGTTGCATCTGAAAGTAGAAACTCGCCCGGTTACAACGGTATGCGCTCTTTTCCCCTAGGCCGTTCTAGTTATTCGTTTCGAGCATCAGAACTGCGCAAATTTTGAGTTTCTCAAGCGTTTCTTACATCCAAACTGCCATATCTAGCGAACGGAATGACCGATCCGCAAAATTTCTGTTGCATCTGAAAGTAGAAACTCGCCCGATTACAACGGTATGTGTAGTTTCCCCTAGGCCGTTCTAGTTATTCGTTTCGAGCATCAGAACTGCGCAAATTTTGAGTTTCTCAAGCGTTTCTTACCTCCAAACTGCCATATCTCGCGAAGGGATTGACCAATCCGCAAAATTTCTGTTGCATCTGAAAGTAGAAACTCGCCCGATTACAACGGTATGTGTAGTTTTCCCCTAGGCCGTCCCAGTTATTCGTTTCGAGCATCAGAACTGCGAGAATTTTGAGTTTCTCAAGCGTTTCTTATGTCCAAACTGCCATATCTCGCGAACGGATTGATCAATCCGCAAAATTTCTGTTGCATCTGAATGTAGGAACTTGCCCGATTACCACGGTATGCGTACTTTTCCTCTAGGCCGTTCTAGTTATTCGTTTCGAGCATCAGAACGGCGAAAATTTTGAGTTTCTCAAGCGTTTCTTACCTCCAAACTGCCATATCTCGCGAAGGGATTGACCAATCCGCAAAATTTCTGTTGCTTCTGAAAGTAGAGACCTGCCCGATTACAACGGTATGTGTAGTTTTCCCCTAGGCCGTTCCAGTTATTCGTTTCGAGCATCAGAACTGCGCAAATTTTGAGTTTCTCAAGCGTTTCTTACCTCCAAACTGCCATATCTCGCGAACGGATTGACCAATCCGCAAAATTTCTGTTGCATCTGAAAGAAGAAACTAGCCCGATTACAACGGTATGGGCACCTTTCCCCTAGGCCTTTCTAGTTATTCGTTTCGAGCATCAGAACGGCGAAAATTTTGAGTTTCTCAAGCGTTTCTTACCTCCAAACTGCCATATCTCGCGAAGGGATTGACCAATCCGCAAAATTTCTGTTGCTTCTGAAAGTAGAGACCTGCCCGATTACAACGGTATGTGTAGTTTTCCCCTAGGCCGTTCCAGTTATTCGTTTCGAGCATCAGAACTGCGAAAATTTTGTGTATCTCAAGCGTTTCTTACATCCAAACTGCCATATCTCGCGAACGGAATGACCGATCCGCAAAATTTCTGTTGCATCTGAATGTAGGAACTTGCCCGATTACAACGGTATGCGTACTTTTCCTCTAGGCCGTTCTAGTTATTCGTTTCGAGCATCAGAACGGCGAAAATTTTGAGTTTCTCAAGCGTTTCTTACTTCCAAACTGCCATATCTCGCGAACGGATTGACCAATCCGCAAAATTTCTGTTGCTTCTGAAAGTAGAGACCTGCCCGATTACAACGGAATGTGTCGTTTTCCCCTAGGCCGTTCCAGTTATTCGTTTCGAGCATCAGAACGGCGAAAATTTTGAGTTTCTCAAGCGTTTCTTACCTCCAAACTGCCATATCTCGCGAACGGATTGACCAATCCGCAAAATTTCTATTGCATCTGAAAGTAGAAACTCGCCCGATTACAACGGTATGTGTACTTTTCCCCTAGGCCGCTCTAGTTACTCGTTTCGAGCATCAGAACTGCGAGAATTTTGAGTTTCTCAAGCGTTTCTTATCTCCAAACTGCCATATCTCGCGAACGGATTGATCAATCCGCAAAATTTCTGTTGCATCTGAAAGTAGAAACTAGCCCGATTACAACGGTATGTGTAGTTTTCCCCTAGGCCGTTCCAGTTATTCGTTTCGAGCATCAGAACTGCGCAAATTTTGAGTTTCTCAAGCGTTTCTTACCTCCAAACTGCCATATCTCGCGAACGGATTGAACAATCCGCAAAATTTCTGTTGCATCTGAAAGAAGAAACTCGCCCGATTACAACGGTATGCGTACTTTTCCCCTAGGCCGTTCTAGTTGCTCGTTTCGAGCATCAGAACTGCGAAAATTTTGAGTTTCTCAAGCGTTTCTTATGTCCAAACTGCCATATCTCGCGAACGGATTGATCAATCCGCAAAATTTCTGTTGCATCTGAAAGTAGAAACTCGCCCGGTTACAACGGTATGCGCTCTTTTCCCCTAGGCCGTTCTAGTTATTCGTTTCGAGCATCAGAACTGCGCAAATTTTGAGTTTCTCAAGCGTTTCTTACATCCAAACTGCCATATCTAGCGAACGGAATGACCGATCCGCAAAATTTCTGTTGCATCTGAAAGTAGAAACTCGCCCGATTACAACGGTATGTGTAGTTTTCCCCTAGGCCGTTCTAGTTATTCGTTTCGAGCATCAGAACTGCGCAAATTTTGAGTTTCTCAAGCGTTTCTTACCTCCAAACTGCCATATCTCGCGAAGGGATTGACCAATCCGCAAAATTTCTGTTGCATCTGAAAGTAGAAACTCGCCCGATTACAACGGTATGTGTAGTTTTCCCCTAGGCCGTTCCAGTTATTCGTTTCGAGCATCAGAACTGCTCAAATTTTGAGTTTCTCAAGCGTTTCTTACCTCCAAACTGCCATATCTCGCGAAGGGATTGACCAATCCGCAAAATTTCTGTTGCTTCTGAAAGTAGAGACCTGCCCGATTACAACGGTATGTGTAGTTTTCCCCTAGGCCGTTCCAGTTATTCGTTTCGAGCATCAGAACTGCGCAAATTTTGAGTTTCTCAAGCGTTTCTTACCTCCAAACTGCCATATCTCGCGAACGGATTGACCAATCCGCAAAATTTCTGTTGCATCTGAATGAAGAAACTCGCCCGATTACAACGGTATGGGCACCTTTCCCCTAGGCCTTTCTAGTTATTCGTTTCGAGCATCAGAACGGCGAAAATTTTGAGTTTCTCAAGCGTTTCTTACCTCCAAACTGCCATATCTCGCGAAGGGATTGACAAATCCGCAAAATTTCTGTTGCTTCTGAAAGTAGAGACCTGCCCGATTACAACGGTATGTGTAGTTTTCCCCTAGGCCGTTCCAGTTATTCGTTTCGAGCATCAGAACTGCGAAAATTTTGTGTATCTCAAGCGTTTCTTATGTCCAAACTGCCATATCTCGCGAACGGATTGATCAATCCGCAAAATTTCTGTTGCATCTGAAAGTAGAAACTCGCCCGGTTACAACGGTATGCGCTCTTTTCCCCTAGGCCGTTCTAGTTATTCGTTTCGAGCATCAGAACTGCGCAAATTTTGAGTTTCTCAAGCGTTTCTTACATCCAAACTGCCATATCTAGCGAACGGAATGACCGATCCGCAAAATTTCTGTTGCATCTGAAAGTAGAAACTCGCCCGATTACAACGGTATGTGTAGTTTTCCCCTAGGCCGTTCTAGTTATTCGTTTCGAGCATCAGAACTGCGCAAATTTTGAGTTTCTCAAGCGTTTCTTACCTCCAAACTGCCATATCTCGCGAAGGGATTGACCAATCCGCAAAATTTCTGTTGCATCTGAAAGTAGAAACTCGCCCGATTACAACGATATGTGTAGTTTTCCCCTAGGCCGTTCCAGTTATTCGTTTCGAGCATCAGAACTGCTCAAATTTTGAGTTTCTCAAGCGTTTCTTACCTCCAAACTGCCATATCTCGCGAAGGGATTGACCAATCCGCAAAATTTCTGTTGCTTCTGAAAGTAGAGACCTGCCCGATTACAACGGTATGTGTAGTTTTCCCCTAGGCCGTTCCAGTTATTCGTTTCGAGCATCAGAACTGCGCAAATTTTGAGTTTCTCAAGCGTTTCTTACCTCCAAACTGCCATATCTCGCGAACGGATTGACCAATCCGCAAAATTTCTGTTGCATCTGAAAGAAGAAACTCGCCCGATTACAACGGTATGGGCACCTTTCCCCTAGGCCTTTCTAGTTATTCGTTTCGAGCATCAGAACGGCGAAAATTTTGAGTTTCTCAAGCGTTTCTTACCTCCAAACTGCCATATCTCGCGAACGGATTGACCAATCCGCAAAATTTCTATTGCATCTGAAAGTAGAAACTCGCCCGATTACAACGGTATGTGTACTTTTCCCCTAGGCCGCTCTAGTTACTCGTTTCGAGCATCAGAACTGCGAGAATTTTGAGTTTCTCAAGCGTTTCTTATCTCCAAACTGCCATATCTCGCGAACGGATTGATCAATCCGCAAAATTTCTGTTGCATCTGAAAGTAGAAACTAGCCCGATTACAACGGTATGTGTAGTTTTCCCCTAGGCCGTTCCAGTTATTCGTTTCGAGCATCAGAACTGCGCAAATTTTGAGTTTCTCAAGCGTTTCTTACCTCCAAACTGCCATATCTCGCGAACGGATTGAACAATCCGCAAAATTTCTGTTGCATTTGAATGTAGAAACTCGCCCGATTACATCGGTATGCGTACTTTTTCCCTAGGCCGTTCTTGTTATTCGTTTCGAGCATCAGAACTGCGAGAATTTTGAGTTTCTCAAGCGTTTCTTATCTCCAAACTGCCATATCTCGCGAAGGGATTGACAAATCCGCAAAATTTCTGTTGCTTCTGAAAGTAGAGACCTGCCCGATTACAACGGTATGTGTAGTTTTCCCCTAGGCCGTTCCAGTTATTCGTTTCGAGCATCAGAACTGCGAAAATTTTGTGTATCTCAAGCGTTTCTTATGTCCAAACTGCCATATCTCGCGAACGGATTGATCAATCCGCAAAATTTCTGTTGCATCCTGAAGTAGAAACTCGCCCGGTTACAACGGTATGCGCTCTTTTCCCCTAGGCCGTTCTAGTTATTCGTTTCGAGCATCAGAACTGCGCAAATTTTGAGTTTCTCAAGCGTTTCTTACATCCAAACTGCCATATCTAGCGAACGGAATGACCGATCCGCAAAATTTCTGTTGCATCTGAAAGAAGAAACTCGCCCGATTACAACGGTATGCGTACTTTTCCCCTAGGCCGTTCTAGTTGCTCGTTTCGAGCATCAGAACTGCGAAAATTTTGAGTTTCTCAAGCGTTTCTTACCTCCAAACTGCCATATCTCGCGAAGGGATAGACCAATCCGCAAAATTTCTGTTGCTTCTGAAAGTAGAGACCTGCCCGATTACAACGGTATGTGTAGTTTTCCCCTAGGCCGTTCCAGTTATTCGTTTCGAGCATCAGAACTGCGCAAATTTTGAGTTTCTCAAGCGTTTCTTACCTCCAAACTGCCATATCTCGCGAACGGATTGACCAATCCGCAAAATTTCTGTTGCATCTGAATGAAGAAACTCGCCCGATTACAACGGTATGGGCACCTTTCCCCTAGGCCTTTCTAGTTATTCGTTTCGAGCATCAGAACGGCGAAAATTTTGAGTTTCTCAAGCGTTTCTTACCTCCAAACTGCCATATCTCGCGAAGGGATTGACAAATCCGCAAAATTTCTGTTGCTTCTGAAAGTAGAGACCTGCCCGATTACAACGGTATGTGTAGTTTTCCCCTAGGCCGTTCCAGTTATTCGTTTCGAGCATCAGAACTGCGAAAATTTTGTGTATCTCAAGCGTTTCTTATGTCCAAACTGCCATATCTCGCGAACGGATTGATCAATCCGCAAAATTTCTGTTGCATCTGAAAGTAGAAACTCGCCCGGTTACAACGGTATGCGCTCTTTTCCCCTAGGCCGTTCTAGTTATTCGTTTCGAGCATCAGAACTGCGCAAATTTTGAGTTTCTCAAGCGTTTCTTACATCCAAACTGCCATATCTAGCGAACGGAATGACCGATCCGCAAAATTTCTGTTGCATCTGAAAGTAGAAACTCGCCCGATTACAACGGTATGTGTAGTTTTCCCCTAGGCCGTTCTAGTTATTCGTTTCGAGCATCAGAACTGCGCAAATTTTGAGTTTCTCAAGCGTTTCTTACCTCCAAACTGCCATATCTCGCGAAGGGATTGACCAATCCGCAAAATTTCTGTTGCATCTGAAAGTAGAAACTCGCCCGATTACAACGATATGTGTAGTTTTCCCCTAGGCCGTTCCAGTTATTCGTTTCGAGCATCAGAACTGCTCAAATTTTGAGTTTCTCAAGCGTTTCTTACCTCCAAACTGCCATATCTCGCGAAGGGATTGACCAATCCGCAAAATTTCTGTTGCTTCTGAAAGTAGAGACCTGCCCGATTACAACGGTATGTGTAGTTTTCCCCTAGGCCGTTCCAGTTATTCGTTTCGAGCATCAGAACTGCGCAAATTTTGAGTTTCTCAAGCGTTTCTTACCTCCAAACTGCCATATCTCGCGAACGGATTGACCAATCCGCAAAATTTCTGTTGCATCTGAAAGAAGAAACTAGCCCGATTACAATGGTATGGGCACCTTTCCCCTAGGCCTTTCTAGTTATTCGTTTCGAGCATCAGAACGGCGAAAATTTTGAGTTTCTCAAGCGTTTCTTACCTCCAAACTGCCATATCTCGCGAAGGGATTGACCAATCCGCAAAATTTCTGTTGCTTCTGAAAGTAGAGACCTGCCCGATTACAACGGTATGTGTAGTTTTCCCCTAGGCCGTTCCAGTTATTCGTTTCGAGCATCAGAACTGCGAAAATTTTGTGTATCTCAAGCGTTTCTTACATCCAAACTGCCATATCTCGCGAACGGAATGACCGATCCGCAAAATTTCTGTTGCATCTGAATGTAGGAACTTGCCCGATTACAACGGTATGCGTACTTTTCCTCTAGGCCGTTCTAGTTATTCGTTTCGAGCATCAGAACGGCGAAAATTTTGAGTTTCTCAAGCGTTTCTTACTTCCAAACTGCCATATCTCGCGAACGGATTGACCAATCCGCAAAATTTCTGTTGCTTCTGAAAGTAGAGACCTGCCCGATTACAACGGAATGTGTCGTTTTCCCCTAGGCCGTTCCAGTTATTCGTTTCGAGCATCAGAACGGCGAAAATTTTGAGTTTCTCAAGCGTTTCTTACCTCCAAACTGCCATATCTCGCGAACGGATTGACCAATCCGCAAAATTTCTATTGCATCTGAAAGTAGAAACTCGCCCGATTACAACGGTATGTGTACTTTTCCCCTAGGCCGCTCTAGTTACTCGTTTCGAGCATCAGAACTGCGAGAATTTTGAGTTTCTCAAGCGTTTCTTATCTCCAAACTGCCATATCTCGCGAATGGATTGATCAATCCGCAAAATTTCTGTTGCATCTGAAAGTAGAAACTAGCCCGATTACAACGGTATGTGTAGTTTTCCCCTAGGCCGTTCCAGTTATTCGTTTCGAGCATCAGAACTGCGCAAATTTTGAGTTTCTCAAGCGTTTCTTACCTCCAAACTGCCATATCTCGCGAACGGATTGAACAATCCGCAAAATTTCTGTTGCATCTGAAAGAAGAAACTCGCCCGATTACAACGGTATGCGTACTTTTCCCCTTGGCCGTTCTAGTTGCTCGTTTCGAGCATCAGAACTGCGAAAATTTTGAGTTTCTCAAGCGTTTCTTATGTCCAAACTGCCATATCTCGCGAACGGATTGATCAATCCGCAAAATTTCTGTTGCATCTGAAAGTAGAAACTCGCCCGGTTACAACGGTATGCGCTCTTTTCCCCTAGGCCGTTCTAGTTATTCGTTTCGAGCATCAGAACTGCGCAAATTTTGAGTTTCTCAAGCGTTTCTTACATCCAAACTGCCATATCTAGCGAACGGAATGACCGATCCGCAAAATTTCTGTTGCATCTGAAAGTAGAAACTCGCCCGATTACAACGGTATGTGTAGTTTTCCCCTAGGCCGTTCTAGTTATTCGTTTCGAGCATCAGAACTGCGCAAATTTTGAGTTTCTCAAGCGTTTCTTACCTCCAAACTGCCATATCTCGCGAAGGGATTGACCAATCCGCAAAATTTCTGTTGCATCTGAAAGTAGAAACTCGCCCGATTACAACGATATGTGTAGTTTTCCCCTAGGCCGTTCCAGTTATTCGTTTCGAGCATCAGAACTGCTCAAATTTTGAGTTTCTCAAGCGTTTCTTACCTCCAAACTGCCATATCTCGCGAAGGGATTGACCAATCCGCAAAATTTCTGTTGCTTCTGAAAGTAGAGACCTGCCCGATTACAACGGTATGTGTAGTTTTCCCCTAGGCCGTTCCAGTTATTCGTTTCGAGCATCAGAACTGCGCAAATTTTGAGTTTCTCAAGCGTTTCTTACCTCCAAACTGCCATATCTCGCGAACGGATTGACCAATCCGCAAAATTTCTGTTGCATCTGAATGAAGAAACTCGCCCGATTACAACGGTATGGGCACCTTTCCCCTAGGCCTTTCTAGTTATTCGTTTCGAGCATCAGAACGGCGAAAATTTTGAGTTTCTCAAGCGTTTCTTACCTCCAAACTGCCATATCTCGCGAACGGATTGACCAATCCGCAAAATTTCTATTGCATCTGAAAGTAGAAACTCGCCCGATTACAACGGTATGTGTACTTTTCCCCTAGGCCGCTCTAGTTACTCGTTTCGAGCATCAGAACTGCGAGAATTTTGAGTTTCTCAAGCGTTTCTTATCTCCAAACTGCCATATCTCGCGAACGGATTGATCAATCCGCAAAATTTCTGTTGCATCTGAAAGTAGAAACTAGCCCGATTACAACGGTATGTGTAGTTTTCCCCTAGGCCGTTCCAGTTATTCGTTTCGAGCATCAGAACTGCGCAAATTTTGAGTTTCTCAAGCGTTTCTTACCTCCAAACTGCCATATCTCGCGAACGGATTGAACAATCCGCAAAATTTCTGTTGCATCTGAAAGAAGAGACTCGCCCGATTACAACGGTATGCGTACTTTTCCCCTAGGCCGTTCTAGTTGCTCGTTTCGAGCATCAGAACTGCGAAAATTTTGAGTTTCTCAAGCGTTTCTTATGTCCAAACTGCCATATCTCGCGAACGGATTGATCAATCCGCAAAATTTCTGTTGCATCTGAAAGTAGAAACTCGCCCGGTTACAACGGTATGCGCTCTTTTCCCCTAGGCCGTTCTAGTTATTCGTTTCGAGCATCAGAACTGCGCAAATTTTGAGTTTCTCAAGCGTTTCTTACCTCCAAACTGCCATATCTCGCGAAGGGATTGACCAATCCGCAAAATTTCTGTTGCATCTGAAAGTAGAAACTCGCCCGATTACAACGGTATGTGTAGTTTTCCCCTAGGCCGTTCCAGTTATTCGTTTCGAGCATCAGAACTGCTCAAATTTTGAGTTTCTCAAGCGTTTCTTACCTCCAAACTGCCATATCTCGCGAAGGGATTGACCAATCCGCAAAATTTCTGTTGCTTCTGAAAGTAGAGACATGCCCGATTACAACGGTATGTGTAGTTTTCCCCTAGGCCGTTCCAGTTATTCGTTTCGAGCATCAGAACTGCGCAAATTTTGAGCTTCTCAAGCGTTTCTTACCTCCAAACTGCCATATCTCGCGAACGGATTGACCAATCCGCAAAATTTCTGTTGCATCTGAATGAAGAAACTCGCCCGATTACAACGGTATGGGCACCTTTCCCCTAGGCCTTTCTAGTTATTCGTTTCGAGCATCAGAACGGCGAAAATTTTGAGTTTCTCAAGCGTTTCTTACCTCCAAACTGCCATATCTCGCGAAGGGATTGACAAATCCGCAAAATTTCTGTTGCTTCTGAAAGTAGAGACCTGCCCGATTACAACGGTATGTGTAGTTTTCCCCTAGGCCGTTCCAGTTATTCGTTTCGAGCATCAGAACTGCGAAAATTTTGTGTATCTCAAGCGTTTCTTATGTCCAAACTGCCATATCTCGCGAACGGATTGATCAATCCGCAAAATTTCTGTTGCATCTGAAAGTAGAAACTCGCCCGGTTACAACGGTATGCGCTCTTTTCCCCTAGGCCGTTCTAGTTATTCGTTTCGAGCATCAGAACTGCGCAAATTTTGAGTTTCTCAAGCGTTTCTTACATCCAAACTGCCATATCTAGCGAACGGAATGACCGATCCGCAAAATTTCTGTTGCATCTGAAAGTAGAAACTCGCCCGATTACAACGGTATGTGTAGTTTTCCCCTAGGCCGTTCTAGTTATTCGTTTCGAGCATCAGAACTGCGCAAATTTTGAGTTTCTCAAGCGTTTCTTACCTCCAAACTGCCATATCTCGCGAAGGGATTGACCAATCCGCAAAATTTCTGTTGCATCTGAAAGTAGAAACTCGCCCGATTACAACGGTATGTGTAGTTTTCCCCTAGGCCGTTCCAGTTATTCGTTTCGAGCATCAGAACTGCTCAAATTTTGAGTTTCTCAAGCGTTTCTTACCTCCAAACTGCCATATCTCGCGAAGGGATTGACCAATCCGCAAAATTTCTGTTGCTTCTGAAAGTAGAGACCTGCCCGATTACAACGGTATGTGTAGTTTTCCCCTAGGCCGTTCCAGTTATTCGTTTCGAGCATCAGAACTGCGCAAATTTTGAGTTTCTCAAGCGTTTCTTACCTCCAAACTGCCATATCTCGCGAACGGATTGACCAATCCGCAAAATTTCTGTTGCATCTGAAAGAAGAAACTCGCCCGATTACAACGGTATGGGCACCTTTCCCCTAGGCCTTTCTAGTTATTCGTTTCGAGCATCAGAACGGCGAAAATTTTGAGTTTCTCAAGCGTTTCTTACCTCCAAACTGCCATATCTCGCGAAGGGATTGAACAATCCGCAAAATTTCTGTTGCTTCTGAAAGTAGAGACCTGCCCGATTACAACGGTATGTGTAGTTTTCCCCTAGGCCGTTCCAGTTATTCGTTTCGAGCATCAGAACTGCGAAAATTTTGTGTATCTCAAGCGTTTCTTACATCCAAACTGCCATATCTCGCGAACGGAATGACCGATCCGCAAAATTTCTGTTGCATCTGAATGTAGGAACTTGCCCGATTACAACGGTATGCGTACTTTTCCCCTAGGCCGTTCTAGTTATTCGTTTCGAGCATCAGAACGGCGAAAATTTTGAGTTTCTCAAGCGTTTCTTACTTCCAAACTGCCATATCTCGCGAACGGATTGACCAATCCGCAAAATTTCTGTTGCTTCTGAAAGTAGAGACCTGCCCGATTACAACGGTATGTGTCGTTTTCCCCTAGGCCGTTCCAGTTATTCGTTTCGAGCATTAGAACTGCGAAAATTTTGAGTTTCTCAAGCGTTTCTTACCTCCAAACTGCCATATGTCGCGAACGGATTGACCAATCCGCAAAATTTCTGTTGCATCTGAAAGTAGAAACTCGCCCGATTACAACGGTATGCGTACTTTTCCCCTAGGCCGTTCTAGTTATTCGTTTCGAGCATCAGAACGGCGAAAATTTTGAGTTTCTCAAGCGTTTCTTACTTCCAAACTGCCATATCTCGCGAAGGGATTGACCAATCCGCAAAATTTCTGTTGCTTCTGAAAGTAGAGACCTGCCCGATTACAACGGTATGTGTAGTTTTCCCCTAGGCCGTTCCAGTTATTCGTTTCGAGCATCAGAACTGCGCAAATTTTGAGTTTCTCAAGCGTTTCTTACCTCCAAACTGCCATATCTCGCGAACGGATTGACCAATCCGCAAAATTTCTGTTGCATCTGAAAGAAGAAACTCGCCCGATTACAACGGTATGGGCACCTTTCCCCTAGGCCTTTCTAGTTATTCGTTTCGAGCATCAGAACGGCGAAAATTTTGAGTTTCTCAAGCGTTTCTTACCTCCAAACTGCCATATCTCGCGAAGGGATTGAACAATCCGCAAAATTTCTGTTGCTTCTGAAAGTAGAGACCTGCCCGATTACAACGGTATGTGTAGTTTTCCCCTAGGCCGTTCCAGTTATTCGTTTCGAGCATCAGAACTGCGAAAATTTTGTGTATCTCAAGCGTTTCTTACCTCCAAACTGCCATATCTCGCGAACGGATTGACCAATCCGCAAAATTTCTGTTGCATCTGAAAGAAGAAACTCGCCCGATTACAACGGTATGGGCACCTTTCCCCTAGGCCTTTCTAGTTATTCGTTTCGAGCATCAGAACGGCGAAAATTTTGAGTTTCTCAAGCGTTTCTTACCTCCAAACTGCCATATCTCGCGAAGGGATTGAACAATCCGCAAAATTTCTGTTGCTTCTGAAAGTAGAGACCTGCCCGATTACAACGGTATGTGTAGTTTTCCCCTAGGCCGTTCCAGTTATTCGTTTCGAGCATCAGAACTGCGAAAATTTTGTGTATCTCAAGCGTTTCTTACATCCAAACTGCCATATCTCGCGAACGGAATGACCGATCCGCAAAATTTCTGTTGCATCTGAATGTAGGAACTTGCCCGATTACAACGGTATGCGTACTTTTCCCCTAGGCCGTTCTAGTTATTCGTTTCGAGCATCAGAACGGCGAAAATTTTGAGTTTCTCAAGCGTTTCTTACTTCCAAACTGCCATATCTCGCGAACGGATTGACCAATCCGCAAAATTTCTGTTGCTTCTGAAAGTAGAGACCTGCCCGATTACAACGGTATGTGTCGTTTTCCCCTAGGCCGTTCCAGTTATTCGTTTCGAGCATTAGAACTGCGAAAATTTTGAGTTTCTCAAGCGTTTCTTACCTCCAAACTGCCATATGTCGCGAACGGATTGACCAATCCGCAAAATTTCTGTTGCATCTGAAAGTAGAAACTCGCCCGATTACAACGGTATGCGTACTTTTCCCCTAGGCCGTTCTAGTTATTCGTTTCGAGCATCAGAACGGCGAAAATTTTGAGTTTCTCAAGCGTTTCTTACTTCCAAACTGCCATATCTCGCGAAGGGATTGACCAATCCGCAAAATTTCTGTTGCTTCTGAAAGTAGAGACCTGCCCGATTACAACGGTATGTGTAGTTTTCCCCTAGGCCGTTCCAGTTATTCGTTTCGAGCATCAGAACTGCGCAAATTTTGAGTTTCTCAAGCGTTTCTTACCTCCAAACTGCCATATCTCGCGAACGGATTGACCAATCCGCAAAATTTCTGTTGCATCTGAAAGAAGAAACTCGCCCGATTACAACGGTATGGGCACCTTTCCCCTAGGCCTTTCTAGTTATTCGTTTCGAGCATCAGAACGGCGAAAATTTTGAGTTTCTCAAGCGTTTCTTACCTCCAAACTGCCATATCTCGCGAAGGGATTGAACAATCCGCAAAATTTCTGTTGCTTCTGAAAGTAGAGACCTGCCCGATTACAACGGTATGTGTAGTTTTCCCCTAGGCCGTTCCAGTTATTCGTTTCGAGCATCAGAACTGCGAAAATTTTGTGTATCTCAAGCGTTTCTTACATCCAAACTGCCATATCTCGCGAACGGAATGACCGATCCGCAAAATTTCTGTTGCATCTGAATGTAGGAACTTGCCCGATTACAACGGTATGCGTACTTTTCCCCTAGGCCGTTCTAGTTATTCGTTTCGAGCATCAGAACGGCGAAAATTTTGAGTTTCTCAAGCGTTTCTTACTTCCAAACTGCCATATCTCGCGAACGGATTGACCAATCCGCAAAATTTCTGTTGCTTCTGAAAGTAGAGACCTGCCCGATTACAACGGTATGTGTCGTTTTCCCCTAGGCCGTTCCAGTTATTCGTTTCGAGCATTAGAACTGCGAAAATTTTGAGTTTCTCAAGCGTTTCTTACCTCCAAACTGCCATATGTCGCGAACGGATTGACCAATCCGCAAAATTTCTGTTGCATCTGAAAGTAGAAACTCGCCCGATTACAACGGTATGCGTACTTTTCCCCTAGCCCGTTCTAGTTATTCGTTTCGAGCATCAGAACGGCGAAAATTTTGAGTTTCTCAAGCGTTTCTTACTTCCAAACTGCCATATCTCGCGAAGGGATTGACCAATCCGCAAAATTTCTGTTGCTTCTGAAAGTAGAGACCTGCCCGATTACAACGGTATGTGTAGTTTTCCCCTAGGCCGTTCCAGTTATTCGTTTCGAGCATCAGAACTGCGCAAATTTTGAGTTTCTCAAGCGTTTCTTACCTCCAAACTGCCATATCTCGCGAAGGGATTGACCAATCCGCAAAATTTCTGTTGCTTCTGAAAGTAGAGACCTGCCCGATTACAATGGTATGCGTACTTTTCCCCTAGGCCGTTCTAGTTACTCGTTTCGAGCATCAGAACTGCGAAAATTTTGAGTTTCTCAAGCGTTTCTTACCTCCAAACTGCCATATCTTGCGAACGGATTGACCAATCCGCAAAGTTTCTGTTGCATCTGAAAGTAGAAACTCGCCCGATTACAACGGTATGGGCACTTTTCCCCTAGGCCGTTCTAGTTATTCGTTTCGAGCATCAGAACGGCGAAAATTTTGAGTTTCTCAAGCGTTTCTCACCTCCAAACTGCCATATCTCGCGAACGGATTGACCAATCCGCAAAATTTCTATTGCATCTGAAAGTAGAAACTCGCCCGATTACAACGGTATGTGTACTTTTCCCCTAGGCCGCTCTAGTTACTCGTTTCGAGCATCAGAACTGCGAAAATTTTGAGTTTCTCAAGCGTTTCTAATCTCCAAACTGCCATATCTCGCGAACGGATTGATCAATCCGCAAAATTGCTGTTGCATCTGAAAGTAGAAACTCGCCCGATTACAACGGTATGCGCACTTTTCCCCTAGGCCGTTCTAGTTATTCGTTTCGAGCATCAGAACTGCGCAAATTTTGAGTTTCTCAAGCGTTTCTTACCTCCAAACTGCCTTATCTCGCGAAGGGATTGACCAATCCGCAAAATTTCTGTTGCATTTGAAAGTAGAAACTCGCCCGATTACAACGGTTAGCGTACTTTTCCCCTAGGCCGTTCTAGTTATTCGTTTCGAGCATCAGAACGGCGAAAATTTTGAGTTTCTCAAGCGTTTCTTACCTCCAAACTGCCATATCTCGCGAACGGATTGACCAATCCGCAAAATTTCTATTGCATCTGAAAGTAGAAACTCGCCCGATTACAACGGTATGTGTACTTTTCCCGTAGGCCGCTCTAGTTACTCGTTTCGAGCATCAGAACTGCGAAAATTTTGAGTTTCTCAAGCGTTTCTTATCTCCAAACTGCCATATCTCGCGAACGGATTGATCAATCCGCAAAATTTCTGTTGCATCTGAAAGTAGAAACTCGCCCGATTACAACGGTATGTGTAGTTTTCCCCTAGGCCGTTCCAGTTATTCGTTTCGAGCATCAGAACTGCGCAAATTTTGAGTTTCTCAAGCGTTTCTTACCTCCAAACTGCCATATCTCGCGAACGGATTGAACAATCCGCAAAATTTCTGTTGCATCTGAAAGTAGAAACTCGCCCGATTACAACGGTATGTGTAGTTTTCCCCTAGGCCGTTCTAGTTATTCGTTTCGAGCATCAGAACTGCGCAAATTTTGAGTTTCTCAAGCGTTTCTTACCTCCAAACTGCCATATCTCGCGAAGGGATTGACCAATACGCAAAATTTCTGTTGCATCTGAAAGTAGAAACTCGCTCGATTACAACGGTATGTGTAGTTTTCCCCTAGGCCGTTCCAGTTATTCGTTTCGAGCATCAGAACTGCTCAAATTTTGAGTTTCTCAAGCGTTTCTTACCTCCAAACTGCCATATCTCGCGAAGGGATTGACCAATCCGCAAAATTTCTGTTGCTTCTGAAAGTAGAGACCTGCCCGATTACAACGGTATGTGTAGTTTTCCCCTAGGCCGTTCCAGTTATTCGTTTCGAGCATCAGAACTGCGCAAATTTTGAGTTTCTCAAGCGTTTCTTACCTCCAAACTGCCATATCTCGCGAACGGATTGACCAATCCGCAAAATTTCTGTTGCATCTGAAAGAAGAAACTCGCCCGATTACAACGGTATGGGCACCTTTCCCCTAGGCCTTTCTAGTTATTCGTTTCGAGCATCAGAACGGCGAAAATTTTGAGTTTCTCAAGCGTTTCTTACCTCCAAACTGCCATATCTCGCGAAGGGATTGACCAATCCGCAAAATTTCTGTTGCTTCTGAAAGTAGAGACCTGCCCGATTACAACGGTATGTGTAGTTTTCCCCTAGGCCGTTCCAGTTATTCGTTTCGAGCATCAGAACTGCGAAAATTTTGTGTTTCTCAAGCGTTTCTTACATCCAAACTGCCATATCTCGCGAACGGAATGACCGATCCGCAAAATTTCTGTTGCATCTGAATGTAGGAACTTGCCCGATTACAACGGTATGCGTACTTTTCCCCTAGGCCGTTCTAGTTATTCGTTTCGAACATCAGAACGGCGAAAATTTTGAGTTTCTCAAGCGTTTCTTACATCCAAACTGCCATATCTCGCGAACGGATTGACCAATCCGCAAAATTTCTGTTGCTTCTGAAAGTAGAGACCTGCCCGATTACAACGGTATGTGTAGTTTTCCCCTAGGCCGTTCCAGTCATTCGTTTCGAGCATCAGAACTGCGCAAATTTTGAGTTTCTCAAGCGTTTCTTACCTCCAAACTGCCATATCTCGCGAACGGATTGAACAATCCGCAAAATTTCAGTTGCATCTGAAAGAAGAAAATCGCCCGATTACAACGGTATGCGTACTTTTCCCCTAGGCCGTTCTAGTTGCTCGTTTCGAGCATCAGAACTGCGAAAATTTTGAGTTTCTCAAGCGTTTCTTATGTCCAAACTGCCATATCTCGCGAACGGATTGATCAATCCGCAAAATTTCTGTTGCATCTGAAAGTAGAAACTCGCCCGGTTACAACGGTATGCGCTCTTTTCCCCTAGGCCGTTCTAGTTATTCGTTTCGAGCATCAGAACTGCGCAAATTTTGAGTTTCTCAAGCGTTTCTTACATCCAAACTGCCATATCTGGCGAACGGAATGACCGATCCGCAAAATTTCTGTTGCATCTGAAAGTAGAAACTCGCACGATTACAACGGTGTCTGTAGTTTTCCCCTAGGCCGTTCTAGTTATTCGTTTCGAGCATCAGAACTGCGCAAATTTTGAGTTTCTCAAGCGTTTCTTACCTCCAAACTGCCATATCTCGCGAAGGGATTGACCAATCCGCAAAATTTCTGTTGCATCTGAAAGTAGAAACTCGCCCGATTACAACGGTATGTGTAGTTTTCCCCTAGGCCGTTCCAGTTATTCGTTTCGAGCATCAGAACTGCTCAAATTTTGAATTTCTCAAGCGTTTCTTACCTCCAAACTGCCATATCTCGCGAAGGGATTGACCAATCCGCAAAATTTCTGTTGCATCTGAAAGTAGAAACTCGCCCGATTACAACGGTATGTGTAGTTTTCCCCTAGGCCGTTCCAGTTATTCGTTTCGAGCATCAGAACTGCGAAAATTTTGAGTTTCTCAAGCGTTTCTTACATCCAAACTGCCATATCTCGCGAACGGATTGACCAGTCCGCAAAATTTCTGTTGCTTCTGAAAGTAGAAACACGCCCGATCACAACGGTATGCGCACTTTTCCCCTAGGCGGTTCTAGTTATTCGTTTCGAGCATCAGAACTGCGAAAATTTTGAGTTTCTCGAGCGGTTCTTACATCCAAACGGCCATATCTCGCGAACGGATTGACCAATCCGCATAATTTCTGTTGCATCTGAAAGTAGAAACTCGCCCGATTACAACGGTATGCGCAGTTCTCCCCTAGGCCGTTCTAGTCATTCGTTTCGAGCATCAGAACTGCTAAAATTTTGAGTTTCTCAAGCGTTTCTTTCTTCCAAACTGCCATATCTCGCGAACGGATCGACCAATCCGCAAAATTTCTGTTGCATCTGAAAGTAGAAACTCGCCCGATTACATCGGTATGCGTACTTTGCCCCTAGGCCGTTCTAGTTATTCGTTTCGAGCATCAGAACTGCGATAATTTTGAGTTTCTCAAGCGTTTCTTACCTCCAAACTGCCACATCTCGCGATCGGATTGACCAATCCGCAAAATTTCTGTTGCATCTGAAAGTAGAAACTCGCCCGATTACAACGGTATGTGTAGTTTTCCCCTAGGCCGTTCCAGTTATTCGTTTCGAGCATCAGAACTGCGAAAATTTTGAGTTTCACAAGCGTTTCTTATCTCCAAACTGCCATATCTCGCGAACGGATTGATCAATCCGCAAAATTTCTGTTGCATCTGAAAGTAGAAACTCGCCCGATTACAACTGTATGCGTACTTCTCCCCTAGGCCGTTCTAGTCATTCGTTTCGAGCATCAGAACTGCGAAAATTTTGAGTTTCTCAAGCGTTTCTTACTTACAAACAGCCATATCTCGCGAACGGATTGACCAATCCGCAAAATTTCTGTTGCATTTGAAAGTAGAAACTCGCCCGATTACAACGGTATGCGCACTTTTCCCCTAGGCCGTTCTAGTTATTCGTTTCGAGCATCAGAACTGCGAAAATTTTGAGTTTCTCAAGCGTTTCTTACATCCAAACGGCCATATCTCGCGAACTGATTGACCAATCCGCATAATTTCTGTTGCATCTGAAAGTAGAAGCTCGCCCGATTACAACGGTATGCGTACTTCTCCCCTAGGCCGTTCTAGTCATTCGTTTCGAGCATCAGAACTGCGAAAATTTTGAGTTTCTCAAGCGTTTCTTATCTCCAAACTGCCATATCTCGGGAACGGATTGATCAATCCGCAAAATTTCTGTTGCATCTGAAAGTAGAAACTCGGCGATTACTACGGTATGCGTACTTCTCCCCTAGGCCGTTCTAGTCATTCGTTTCGAGAATCAGAACTGCGAAAATTTTGAGTTTCTCGAGCGTTTCTTACCTCCAAACTGCCATATCGAGCGAACGGATTGACAAATCCGCAAAATTTCTGTTGCATCTGAAAGTAGAAACTCGCCCGATTACAACGGTAGGTGTAGTTTTCCCCTAAGCCGTTCTAGTTATTCGTTTCGAGCATCAGAACTGCGAAAATTTTGAGTTTCTCAAGCGTTTCTTATCTCCAAACTGCCATATCTCGCGAAAGGATTGACCAATCCGCATAATTTCTGTTGCCTCTGAAAGTAGAAGCTCGCCCGATTACAACGGTATGCGTACTTCTCCCCTAGGCCGTTCTAGTCATTCGTTTCGAGAATCAGAACTGCGAAAATTTTGAGTTTCTCGAGCGGTTCTTACATCCAAACGGCCATATCTCGCGAACGGATTGACCAATCCGCATAATTTCTGTTGCATCTGAAAGTAGAAACTCGCCCGATTACAACGGTATGCGCAGTTCTCCCCTAGGCCGTTCTAGTCATTCGTTTCGAGCATCAGAACTGCTAAAATTTTGAGTTTCTCAAGCGTTTCTTTCTTCCAAACTGCCATATCTCGCGAACGGATCGACCAATCCGCAAAATTTCTGTTGCATCTGAAAGTAGAAACTCGCCCGATTACATCGGTATGCGTACTTTGCCCCTAGGCCGTTCTAGTTATTCGTTTCGAGCATCAGAACTGCGATAATTTTGAGTTTCTCAAGCGTTTCTTACCTCCAAACTGCCACATCTCGCGATCGGATTGACCAATCCGCAAAATTTCTGTTGCATCTGAAAGTAGAAACTCGCCCGATTACAACGGTATGTGTAGTTTTCCCCTAGGCCGTTCCAGTTATTCGTTTCGAGCATCAGAACTGCGAAAATTTTGAGTTTCACAAGCGTTTCTTATCTCGAAACTGCCATATCTCGCGAACGGATTGATCAATCCGCAAAATTTCTGTTGCATCTGAAAGTAGAAACTCGCCCGATTACAACTGTATGCGTACTTCTCCCCTAGGCGGTTCTAGTCATTCGTTTCGAGCATCAGAACTGCGAAAATTTTGAGTTTCTCAAGCGTTTCTTACTTCCAAACAGCCATATCTCGCGAACGGATTGACCAATCCGCATAATTTCTGTTGCATCTGAAAGTAGAAGCTCGCCCGATTACAACGGTATGCGTACTTTTCCCCTAGGCGGTTCTAGTTATTCGTTTCGAGCATCAGAACTGCGAAAATTTTGAGTTTCTCGAGCGTTTCTTACATCCAAACGGCCATATCTCGCGAACGGATTGACCAATCCGCATAATTTCTATTGCATCTGAAAGTAGAAACTCGCCCGATTACAACGGTTTGCGCACTTTTCCCCTAGGCTGTTCTAGTTATTCGTTTCGAGCATCAGAACTGCGAAAATTTTGAGTTTCTCAAGCGTTTCTTACATCCAAACGGCCATATCTCGCGAACGGATTGACGAATCCGCAAAATTTCTGTTGCTTCTGAAAGTAGAAACTCGCCCGGTCACAACGGTATGCGCACTTTTCCCCTAGGCGGTTCTTGTTATTCGTTTCGAGCTATCAGAACTGCGAAAATTTTGAGTTTCACAAGCGTTTCTTATATCCAAACTGCCATATCTCGCGAACGGATTGATCAATCCGCAAAATTTCTGTTGCATCTGAAAGTAGAAACTCGCCCGATTACAACTGTATGCGTACTTCTCCCCTAGGCCGTTCTAGTCATTCGTTTCGAGCATCAGAACTGCGAAAATTTTGAGTTTCTCAAGCGTTTCTTACTTCCAAACAGCCATATCTCGCGAACGGATTGACCAATCCGCATAATTTCTGTTGCATCTGAAAGTAGAAGCTCGCCCGATTACAACGGTATGCGTACTTTTCCCCTAGGCGGTTCTAGTTATTCGTTTCGAGCATCAGAACTGCGAAAATTTTGAGTTTCTCGAGCGTTTCTTACATCCAAACGGCCATATCTCGCGAACGGATTGACTAATCCGCATAATTTCTGTTGCATCTGAAAGTAGAAACTCGCCCGATTACAACGGTTTGCGCACTTTTCCCCTAGGCTGTTCTAGTTATTCGTTTCGAGCATCAGAACTGCGAAAATTTTGATTTTCTCAAGCGTTTCTTACTTCCAAACAGCCATATCTCGCGAACGGATTGGCCAATCCGCATAATTTCTGTTGCATCTGAAAGTAGAAGCTCGCCCGATTACAACGGTATGCGTACTTTTCCCCTAGGCGGTTCTAGTTATTCGTTTCGAGCATCAGAACTGCGAAAATTTTGAGTTTCTCGAGCGTTTCTTACATCCAAACGGCCATATCTCGCGAACGGATTGACTAATCCGCATAATTTCTGTTGCATCTGAAAGTAGAAACTCGCCCGATTACAACGGTTTGCGCACTTTTCCCCTAGGCTGTTCTAGTTATTCGTTTCGAGCATCAGAACTGCGAAAATTTTGATTTTCTCAAGCGTTTCTTACTTCCAAACAGCCATATCTCGCGAACGGATTGGCCAATCCGCATAATTTCTGTTGCATCTGAAAGTAGAAGCTCGCCCGATTACAACGGTATGCGTACTTTTCCCCTAGGCGGTTCTAGTTATTCGTTTCGAGCATCAGAACTGCGAAAATTTTGAGTTTCTCGAGCGTTCCTTACATCCAAACGGCCATATCTCGCGAACGGATTGACCAATCCGCATAATTTCTGTTGCATCTGAAAGTAGAAACTCGCCCGATTACAACGCTATGCGCACTTCTCCCCTAGGCCGTTCTAGTAATTCGTTTCGAGCATCAGAACTGCGAAAATTTTGAGTTTCTCAAGCGTTTCTTAACTCCAAACTGCCATATCTCGCGAACGGATTGATCAATCCGCAAAATTTCTGTTGCATCTGAAAGTAGAAACTCGGCGATTACTACGGTATGCGTACTTCTCCCCTAGGCCGTTCTAGTCATTCGTTTCGAGAATCAGAACTGCGAAAATTTTGAGTTTCTCGAGCGTTTCTTACCTCCAAACTGCCATATCAAGCGAACGGATTGACCAATCCGCAAAATTTCTGTTGCATCTGAAAGTAGAAACTCGCCCGATTACAACGGTAGGTGTAGTTTTCCCCTAAGCCGTTCTAGTTATTCGTTTCGAGCATCAGAACTGCGAAAATTTTGAGTTTCTCAAGCGCTTCTTACCTCCAAACTGCCATATCTCGCGAACGGATTGACCAATCCGCAAAATTTCTGTTGCTTCTGAAAGTAGAAACTCGCCCGATCACAACGGTATGCGCACTTTTCCCCTAGGCGGTACTAGTTATTCGTTTCCAGCATCAGAACTGCGAAAATTTTGAGTTTCACAAGCGTTTCTTATCTCCAAACTGCCATATCTCGCGAACGGATTGATCAATCCGCAAAATTTCTGTTGCATCTGAAAGTAGAAACTCGCCCAATTACAACGGTATGTGTAGTTTTCCCCTAGGCCGTTCCAGTTATTCGTTTCGAGCATCAGAACTGCGAAAATTTTGAGTTTCTCAAGCGTTTCTTACCTCCAAACTGCCATATCTCGCGAACGGATTGACCAATCCGCAAAATTTCTGTTGCATCTGAAAGTAGAAACTCGCCCGATCACAACAGTATGCGCACTTTTCCCCTAGGCGGTTCTAGTTATTCGTTTGGAGGATCAGAACTGCGAAAATTTTGAGTTTCTCGAGCATTTCTTACATCCAAACGGCCATATCTCGCGAACGGATTGACCAATCCGCATAATTTCTGTTGCATTTGAAAGTAGAAACTCGCCCGATTACAAAGGTAAGCGTACTTCTCCCCTAGGCCGTTCTAATCATTCGTTTCGAGCATCAGAACTGCGAATATTTTGAGTTTCTCAAGCGTTTCTAATCTCCAAACTGCCATATCTCGGGAACGGATTGATCAATCCGCAAAATTTCTGTTGCATCTGAAAGTAGAAACTCGCCCGATTACAACGGTAGGTGTAGTTTTCCCCTAAGCCGTTCTAGTTATTCGTTTCGAGAATCAGAACTGCGAAAATTTTGAGTTTCTCGAGCGTTTCTTACCTCCAAACTGCCATATCAAGCGAACGGATTGACCAATCCGCAAAATTTCTGTTGCATCTGAAAGTAGAAACTCGCCCGATTACAACGGTAGGTGTAGTTTTCCCCTAGGCCGTTCCAGTTATTCGTTTCGATCATCAGAACTGCGAAAATTTTGAGTTTCTCAAGCGTTTCTTACCTCCAAACTGCCATATCTCGCGAACGGATTGACCAATCCGCAAAATTTCTGTTGCATCTGAAAGTAGAAACTCGCCCGATCACAACAGTATGCGCACTTTTCCCCTAGGCGGTTCTAGTTATTCGTTTCGAGGATCAGAACTGCGAAAATTTTGAGTTTCTCGAGCATTTCTTACATCCAAACGGCCATATCTCGCGAACGGATTGACCAATCCGCATAATTTCTGTTGCATTTGAAAGTAGAAACTCGCCCGATTACAAAGGTAAGCGTACTTCTCCCCTAGGCCGTTCTAATCATTCGTTTCGAGCATCAGAACTGCGAAAATTTTGAGTTTCTCAAGCGTTTCTTATCTCCAAACTGCCATATCTCGGGAACGGATTGATCAATCCGCAAAATTTCTGTTGCATCTGAAAGTAGAAACTCGCCCGATTACAACGGTATGTGTAGTCTTCCCCTAGGCCGTTCCAGTTATTCGTTTCGAGCATCAGAACTGCGCAAATTTTGAGTTTCTCAAGCGTTTCTTATCTCCAAACTGCCATATCTCGGGAACGGATTGATCAATCCGCAAAATTTCTGTTGCATCTGAAAGTAGAATCTCGCCCGATTACTACGGTATGCGTACTTCTCCCCTAGGCCGTTCTAGTCATTCGTTTCGAGCATCAGAACTGCGAAAATTTTGAGTTTCTCGAGCGTTTCTTACCTCCAAACTGCCATATCGAGCGAACGGATTGACCAATCCGCAAAATTTCTGTTGCATCTGAAAGTGGAAACTCGCCCAATTACAACGGTATGCGCACTTTTCCCCTAGGCTGTTCTAGTTAATCGTTTCGAGCATCAGAACTGCGAAAATTTTGAGTTTCTCAAGCGTTTCTTACATCCAAACGGCCATATCTCGCGAACGGATTGACCAATCCGCAAAATTTCTGTTGCATTTGAAAGTAGAATCTCGCCCGATTACAACGGTATGCGCACTTTTCCCCTAGGCCGTTCCAGTTATTCGTTTCGAGCATCAGAACTGCGAAAATTTTGAGTTTCTCAAGCGTTCCTTACCTCCAAACTGCCATATCTCGCGAACGGATTGACCAGTCCGCAAAATTTCTGTTGCTTCTGAAAGTAGAAACACGCCCGATTACAACGGTAGGTGTAGTTTTCCCCTAAGCCGTTCTAGTTATTCGTTTCGAGAATCAGAACTGCGAAAATTTTGAGTTTCTCGAGCGTTTCTTACCTCCAAACTGCCATATCAAGCGAACGGATTGACCAATCCGCAAAATTTCTGTTGCATCTGAAAGTAGAAACTCGCCCGATTACAACGGTAGGTGTAGTTTTCCCCTAGGCCGTTCCAGTTATTCGTTTCGATCATCAGAACTGCGAAAATTTTGAGTTTCTCAAGCGTTTCTTACCTCCAAACTGCCATATCTCGCGAACGGATTGACCAATCCGCAAAATTTCTGTTGCATCTGAAAGTAGAAACTCGCCCGATCACAACAGTATGCGCACTTTTCCCCTAGGCGGTTCTAGTTATTCGTTTCGAGGATCAGAACTGCGAAAATTTTGAGTTTCTCGAGCATTTCTTACATCCAAACGGCCATATCTCGCGAACGGATTGACCAATCCGCATAATTTCTGTTGCATTTGAAAGTAGAAACTCGCCCGATTACAAAGGTAAGCGTACTTCTCCCCTAGGCCGTTCTAATCATTCGTTTCGAGCATCAGAACTGCGAAAATTTTGAGTTTCTCAAGCGTTTCTTATCTCCAAACTGCCATATCTCGGGAACGGATTGATCAATCCGCAAAATTTCTGTTGCATCTGAAAGTAGAAACTCGACCGATTACTACGGTATGCGTACTTCTCCCCTAGGCCGTTCTAGTCATTCGTTTCGAGCATCAGAACTGCGAAAATTTTGAGTTTCTCAAGCGTTTCTTATCTCCAAACTGCCATATCTCGGGAACGGATTGATCAATCCGCAAAATTTCTGTTGCATCTGAAAGTAGAATCTCGCCCGATTACTACGGTATGCGTACTTCTCCCCTAGGCCGTTCTAGTCATTCGTTTCGAGCATCAGAACTGCGAAAATTTTGAGTTTCTCGAGCGTTTCTTACCTCCAAACTGCCATATCGAGCGAACGGATTGACCAATCCGCAAAATTTCTGTTGCATCTGAAAGTGGAAACTCGCCCAATTACAACGGTATGCGCACTTTTCCCCTAGGCTGTTCTAGTTAATCGTTTCGAGCATCAGAACTGCGAAAATTTTGAGTTTCTCAAGCGTTTCTTACATCCAAACGGCCATATCTCGCGAACGGATTGACCAATCCGCAAAATTTCTGTTGCATTTGAAAGTAGAATCTCGCCCGATTACAACGGTATGCGCACTTTTCCCCTAGGCCGTTCCAGTTATTCGTTTCGAGCATCAGAACTGCGAAAATTTTGAGTTTCTCAAGCGTTCCTTACCTCCAAACTGCCATATCTCGCGAACGGATTGACCAGTCCGCAAAATTTCTGTTGCTTCTGAAAGTAGAAACACGCCCGATCACAACGGTATGCGCACTTTTCCCCTAGGCCGTTCTAGTCATTCGTTTCGAGCATCAGAACTGCTAAAATTTTGAGTTTCTCAAGCGTTTCTTTCTTCCAAACTGCCATATCTCGCGAACGGATCGACCAATCCGCAAAATTTCTGTTGCATCTGAAAGTAGAAACTCGCCCGATTACATCGGTATGCGTACTTTTCCCCTAGGCCGTTCTAGTTATTCGTTACGAGCATCAGAACTGCGATAATTTTGAGTTTCTCAAGCGTTTCTTACCTCCAAACTGCCACATCTCGCGATCGGATTGACCAATCCGCAAAATTTCTGTTGCATCTGAAAGTAGAAACTCGCCCGATTACAACGGTATGTGTAGTTTTTCCCTAGGCCGTTCCAGTTATTCGTTTCGAGCATCAGAACTGCGAAAATTTTGAGTTTCACAAGCGTTTCTTATCTCCAAACTGCCATATCTCGCGAACGGATTGATCAATCCGCAAAATTTCTGTTGCATCTGAAAGTAGAAACTCGCCCGATTACAACTGTATGCGTACTTCTCCCCTAGGCCGTTCTAGTCATTCGTTTCGAGCATCAGAACTTCGAAAATTTTGAGTTTCTCAAGCGTTTCTTACTTCCAAACAGCCATATCTCGCGAACGGATTGACCAATCCGCATAACTTCTGTTGCATCTGAAAGTAGAAGCTCGCCCGATTACAACGGTATGCGTACTTCTCCCCTAGGCCGTCCTAGTCATTCGTTTCGAGCATCAGAACTGCGAAAATTTTGAGTTTCTCAAGCGTTCCTTACCTCCAAACTGCCATATCTCGCGAACGGATTGACCAGTCCGCAAAATTTCTGTTGCTTCTGAAAGTAGAAACACGCCCGATCACAACGGTATGCGCACTTTTCCCCTAGGCGGTTCTAGTTATTCGTTTCGAGCATCAGAACTGCGAAAATTTTGAGTTTCTCAAGCGTTTCTTATCTCCAAACTGCCATATCTCGGGAACGGATTGATCAATCCGCAAAATTTCTGTTGCATCTGAAAGTAGAAACTCGCCCGATTACAACGGTAGGTGTAGTTTTCCCCTAAGCCGTTCTAGTTATTCGTTTCGAGAATCAGAACTGCGAAAATTTTGAGTTTCTCGAGCGTTTCTTACCTCCAAACTGCCATATCAAGCGAACGGATTGACCAATCCGCAAAATTTCTGTTGCATCTGAAAGTAGAAACTCGCCCGATTACAACGGTAGGTGTAGTTTTCCCCTAGGCCGTTCCAGTTATTCGTTTCGATCATCAGAACTGCGAAAATTTTGAGTTTCTCAAGCGTTTCTTACCTCCAAACTGCCATATCTCGCGAACGGATTGAACAATCCGCAAAATTTCTGTTGCATCTGAAAGTAGAAACTCGCCCGATCACAACAGTATGCGCACTTTTCCCCTAGGCGGTTCTAGTTATTCGTTTCGAGGATCAGAACTGCGAAAATTTTGAGTTTCTCGAGCATTTCTTACATCCAAACGGCCATATCTCGCGAACGGATTGACCAATCCGCATAATTTCTGTTGCATTTGAAAGTAGAAACTCGCCCGATTACAAAGGTAAGCGTACTTCTCCCCTAGGCCGTTCTAATCATTCGTTTCGAGCATCAGAACTGCGAAAATTTTGAGTTTCTCAAGCGTTTCTTATCTCCAAACTGCCATATCTCGGGAACGGATTGATCAATCCGCAAAATTTCTGTTGCATCTGAAAGTAGAAACTCGACCGATTACTACGGTATGCGTACTTCTCCCCTAGGCCGTTCTAGTCATTCGTTTCGAGCATCAGAACTGCGAAAATTTTGAGTTTCTCAAGCGTTTCTTATCTCCAAACTGCCATATCTCGGGAACGGATTGATCAATCCGCAAAATTTCTGTTGCATCTGAAAGTAGAATCTCGCCCGATTACTACGGTATGCGTACTTCTCCCCTAGGCCGTTCTAGTCATTCGTTTCGAGCATCAGAACTGCGAAAATTTTGAGTTTCTCGAGCGTTTCTTACCTCCAAACTGCCATATCGAGCGAACGGATTGACCAATCCGCAAAATTTCTGTTGCATCTGAAAGTGGAAACTCGCCCAATTACAACGGTATGCGCACTTTTCCCCTAGGCTGTTCTAGTTAATCGTTTCGAGCATCAGAACTGCGAAAATTTTGAGTTTCTCAAGCGTTTCTTACATCCAAACGGCCATATCTCGCGAACGGATTGACCAATCCGCAAAATTTCTGTTGCATTTGAAAGTAGAATCTCGCCCGATTACAACGGTATGCGCACTTTTCCCCTAGGCCGTTCCAGTTATTCGTTTCGAGCATCAGAACTGCGAAAATTTTGAGTTTCTCAAGCGTTCCTTACCTCCAAACTGCCATATCTCGCGAACGGATTGACCAGTCCGCAAAATTTCTGTTGCTTCTGAAAGTAGAAACACGCCCGATCACAACGGTATGCGCACTTTTCCCCTAGGCGGTTCTAGTTATTCGTTTCGAGCATCAGAACTGCGAAAATTTTGAGTTTCTCGAGCGGTTCTTACATCCAAACGGCCATATCTCGCGAACGGATTGACCAATCCGCATAATTTCTGTTGCATCTGATAGTAGAAACTCGCCCGATTACAACGGTATGCGCAGTTCTCCCCTAGGCCGTTCTAGTCATTCGTTTCGAGCATCAGAACTGCTAAAATTTTGAGTTTCTCAAGCGTTTCTTTCTTCCAAACTGCCATATCTCGCGAACGGATCGACCAATCCGCAAAATTTCTGTTGCATCTGAAAGTAGAAACTCGCCCGATTACATCGGTATGCGTACTTTTCCCCTAGGCCGTTCTAGTTATTCGTTACGAGCATCAGAACTGCGAAAATTTTGAGTTTCACAAGCGTTTCTTACTTCCAAACAGCCATATCTCGCGAACGGATTGACCAATCCGCATAACTTCTGTTGCATCTGAAAGTAGAAGCTCGCCCGATTACAACGGTATGCGTACTTCTCCCCTAGGCCGTCCTAGTCATTCGTTTCGAGCATCAGAACTGCGAAAATTTTGAGTTTCTCAAGCGTTTCTTATCTCCAAACTGCCATATCTCGGGAACGGATTGAGCAATCCGCAAAATTTCTGTTGCATCTGAAAGTAGACACTCGCCCGATTACTACGGTATGCGTACTTCTCCCCTAGGCCGGTCTAGTCATTCGTTTCGAGCATCAGAACTGCGAAAATTTTGAGTTTCACAAGCGTTTCTTATCTCTAAACTGCCATATCGAGCGAACGGATTGATCAATCCGCAAAATTTCTGTTGCATCTGAAAGTAGAAACTCGCCCAATTACAACGGTATGTGTAGTTTTCCCCTAGGCCGTTCCAGTTATTCGTTTCGAGCATCAGCACTGCGAAAATTTTGAGTTTCTCAAGCGTTTCTTACCTCCAAACTGCCATATCTCGCGAACGGATTGACCAATCCGCAAAATTTCTGTTGCATCTGAAAGTAGAAACTCGCCCGATCACAACGGTATGCGCACTTTTCCCCTAGGCGGTTCTAGTTATTCGTTTCGAGCATCAGAACTGCGAAAATTTTGAGTTTCTCGAGCGTTTCTTACATCCAAACGGCCATATCTCGCGAACGGATTGACCAATCCGCATAATTTCTGTTGCATCTGAAAGTAGAAACTCGCCCGATTACAACGGTATGCGTAATTCTCCCCTAGGCCGTTCTAGTCATTCGTTTCGAGCATCAGAACTGCGAAAATTTTGAGTTTCTCAAGCGTTTCTTATCTCCAAACTGCCATATCTCGGGAACGGATTGATCAATCCGCAAAATTTCTGTTGCATCTGAAAGTAGAAACTCGCCCGATTATTACGGTATGCGTACTTCTCCCCTAGGCCGGTCTAGTCATTCGTATCGAGCATCAGAACTGCGAAAATTTTGAGTTTCACAAGCGTTTCTTATCTCTAAACTGCCATATCGAGCGAACGGATTGATCAATCCGCAAAATTTCTGTTGCATCTGAAAGTAGAAACTCGCCCAATTACAACGGTATGTGTAGTTTTCCCCTAGGCCGTTCCAGTTATTCGTTTCGAGCATCAGCACTGCGAAAATTTTGAGTTTCTCAAGCGTTTCTTACCTCCAAACTGCCATATCTCGCGAACGGATTGACCAATCCGCAAAATTTCTGTTGCATCTGAAAGTAGAAACTCGCCCGATCACAACGGTATGCGCACTTTTCCCCTAGGCGGTTCTAGTTATTCGTTTCGAGCATCAGAACTGCGAAAATTTTGAGTTTCTCAAGCGTTTCTTATCTCTAAACTGCCATATCGAGCGAACGGATTGATCAATCCGCAAAATTTCTGTTGCATCTGAAAGTAGAAACTCGCCCAATTACAACGGTATGTGTAGTTTTCCCCTAGGCCGTTCCAGTTATTCGTTTCGAGCATCAGAACTGCGAAAATTTTGAGTTTCTCAAGCGTTTCTTACCTCCAAACTGCCATATCTCGCGAACGGATTGACCAATCCGCAAAATTTCTGTTGCATCTGAAAGTAGAAACTCGCCCGATCACAACGGTATGCGCACTTTTCCCCTAGGCGGTTCTAGTTATTCGTTTCGAGCATCTGAACTGCGAAAATTTTGAGTTTCTCGAGCGTTTCTTACATCCAAACGGCCATATCTCGCGAACGGATTGACCAATCCGCATAATTTCTGTTGCATCTGAAAGTAGAAACTCGCCCGATTACAACGGTATGCGTACTTCTCCCCTAGGCCGTTCTAGTCATTCGTTTCGAGCATCAGAACTGCGAAAATTTTGAGTTTCTCAAGCGTTTCTTATCTCCAAACTGCCATATCTCGGGAACGGATTGATCAATCCGCAAAATTTCTGTTGCATCTGAAAGTAGAAACTCGCCCGATTACTACCGTATGCGTACTTCTCCCCTAGGCCGTTCTAGTCATTCGTTTCGAGCATCAGAACTGCGAAAATTTTGAGTTTCTCGAGCGTTTCTTACCTCCAAACTGCCATATCGAGCGAACGGATTGACCAATCCGCAAAATTTCTGTTGCATCTGAAAGTGGAAACTCGCCCAATTACAACGGTATGTGTAGTTTTCCCCTAGGCCGTTCCAGTTATTCGTTTCGAGCATCAGAACTGCGAAAATTTTGAGTTTCTCAAGCGTTTCTTACCTCCAAACTGCCATATCTCGCGAACGGATTGACCAATCCGCAAAATTTCTGTTGCATCTGAAAGTAGAAACTCGCCCGATCACAACGGTATGCGCACTTTTCCCCTAGGCGGTTCTAGTTATTCGTTTCGAGCATCAGAACTGCGAAAATTTTGAGTTTCTCGAGCGTTTCTTACATCCAAACGGCCATATCTCGCGAACGGATTGACCAATCCGTATAATTTCTGTTGCATCTGAAAGTAGAAACTCGCCTGATTACAACGGTATGCGCACTTTTCCCCTAGGCTGTTCTAGTTATTCGTTTCGAGCATCAGAACTGCGAAAATTTTGAGTTTCTCAAGCGTTTCTTACATCCAAACGGCCATATCTCGCGAACGGATTGACCAATCCGCAAAATTTCTGTTGCCTCTGAAAGTAGAAACTCGCCCGATCACAACGGTATGCGCACTTTTCCCCTAGGCGGTTCTAGTTATTCGTTTCGAGCATCAGAACTGCGAAAATTTTGAGTTTCTCAAGCGTTTCTTACCTCCAAACTGCCACATCTCGCGAACGGATTGACCAATCCGCAAAATTTCTATTGCATCTTAAAGTAGAAACTCGCCCGATTACAACGGTATGTGTAGTTTTCCCCTAGGCCGTTCCAGTTATTCGTTTCGAGCATCAGAACTGCGAAAATTTTGAGTTTCTCAAGCGTTTCTCACCTCCAAACTGCCATATCTCGCGAACGGATTGACCAATCCGCAAAATTTCTGTTGCATTTGAAAGTAGAAACTCGCCCGATTACAACGGTATGCGCACTTTTCCCCTAGGCCGTTCCAGTTATTCGTTTCGAGCATCAGAACTGCGAAAATTTTGAGTTTCTCAAGCGTTTCTTACCTCCAAACTGCCATATCTCGCGAACGGATTGACCAGTCCGCAAAATTTCTGTTGCTTCTGAAAGTAGAAACACGCCCGATCACAACGGTATGCGCACTTTTCCCCTAGGCGGTTCTAGTTATTCGTTTCGAGCATCAGAACTGCGATAATTTTGAGTTTCTCAAGCGTTTCTTACCTCCAAACTGCCACATCTCGCGATCGGATTGACCAATCCGCAAAATTTCTGTTGCATCTGAAAGTAGAAACTTGCCCGATTACAACGGTATGTGTAGTTTTCCCCTAGGCCGTTCCAGTTATTCGTTTCGAGCATCAGAACTGCGAAAATTTTGAGTTTCTCAAGCGTTTCTTATCTCCAAACAGCCATACCTCGCGAACGGATTGATCAATCCGCAAAATTTCTATTGCATCTGAAAGTAGAAACTCGCCCGATTACAACGGTATGCGTACTTCTCCCCTAGGCCGTTCTAGTCATTCGCTTCGAGCATCAGAACTGCGAAAATTTTGAGCTTCTCAAGCGTTTCTTACTTCCAAACTGCCATATCTCGCGAACGGATCGACCAATCCGCAAAATTTCTGTTGCATCTGAAAGTAGAAACTCGCCCGATTACATCGGTATGCGTACTTTTCCCCTAGGCCGTTCTAGTTATTCGGTTCGAGCATCAGAACTGCGAAAATTTGAGTTTCTCAAGCGTTTCTTACCTCCAAACTGCCACATCTCGCGAACGGAGTGACCAATCCGCAAAATTTCTGTTGCATCTGAAAGTAGAAACTCGCCCGATTAAAAACGGTATGTGTAGTTTTCCCCTAGGCCGTTCCAGTTATTCGTTTCGAGCATCAGAACTGCGAAAATTTTGAGTTTCTCAAGCGTTTCTCACATCCAAACTGCCATATCTCGCGAACGGATTGACCAATCCGCAAAATTTCTGTTGCATTTGAAAGTAGAAACTCGCCCGATTACAACGGTATGCGCACTTTTCCCCTAGGCCGTTCCAGTTATTCGTTTCGAGCATCAGAACAGCGAAAATTTTGAGTTTCTCAAGCGTTTCTCACATCCAAACTGCCATATCTCGTGAACGGATTGACCAATCCGCAAAATTTCTGTTGCATTTGAAAGTAGAAACTCGCCCGATTACAACGGTATGCGCACTTCACCCCTAGGCCGTTCTAGTCATTCGTTTCGAGCATCAGAACTGCGAAAATTTTGAGTTTCTCAAGCGTTTCTTATCTCCAAACTGCCATATCTCGCGAACGGATTGATCAATCCGCAAAATTTCTGTTGCATCTGAAAGTAGAAACTCGCCCGATTACAACGGTATGCGTACTTCTCCCCTAGGCCGTTCTACTCATTCGTTTCGAGCATCAGAACTGCGAAAATTTTGAGTTTCTCGAGCGTTTCTTACCTCCAAACTGCCATATCGAGCGAACGGATTGACCAATCCGCAAAATTTCTGTTGCATCTGAAAGTAGAAACTCGCCCGATTACAACGGTAGGTGAAGTTTTCCCCTAGGCCGTTCTAGTTATTCGTTTCGAGCATCAGAACTGCGAAAATTTTGAGTTTCTCAAGCGTTTCTTACTTCCAAACTGCCACATCTCGCGAACGGATAGACCAATCCGCAAAATTTCTGCTGCATCTGAAAGTAGAAACTCGCCCGATTACAACGGTGTGCGCACTTCACCCCTAGGCCGTTCCAGTCATTCGTTTCGAGCATCAGAACTGCGAAAATTTTGAGTTTCTCAAGCGTTTCTTATCTCCAAACTGCCATATCTCGGGAACGGATTGATCAATCCGCAAAATTTCTGTTGCATCTGAAAGTAGAATCTCGCCCGATTACTACGGTATGCGTACTTCTCCCCTAGGCCGTTCTAGTCATTCGTTTCGAGCATCAGAACTGCGAAAATTTTGAGTTTCTCGAGCGTTTCTTACCTCCAAACTGCCATATCGAGCGAACGGATTGACCAATCCGCAAAATTTCTGTTGCATCTGAAAGTGGAAACTCGCCCAATTACAACGGTATGCGCACTTTTCCCCTAGGCTGTTCTAGTTAATCGTTTCGAGCATCAGAACTGCGAAAATTTTGAGTTTCTCAAGCGTTTCTTACATCCAAACGGCCATATCTCGCGAACGGATTGACCAATCCGCAAAATTTCTGTTGCATTTGAAAGTAGAATCTCGCCCGATTACAACGGTATGCGCACTTTTCCCCTAGGCCGTTCCAGTTACTCGTTTCGAGCATCAGAACTGCGAAAATTTTGAGTTTCTCAAGCGTTCCTTACCTCCAAACTGCCATATCTCGCGAACGGATTGACCAGTCCGCAAAATTTCTGTTGCTTCTGAAAGTAGAAACACGCCCGATCACAACGGTATGCGCACTTTTCCCCTAGGCGGTTCTAGTTATTCGTTTCGAGCATCAGAACTACGAAAATTTTGAGTTTCTCGAGCGGTTCTTACATCCAAACGGCCATATCTCGCGAACGGATTGACCAATCCGCATAATTTCTGTTGCATCTGATAGTAGAAACTCGCCCGATTACAACGGTATGCGCAGTTCTCCCCTAGGCCGTTCTAGTCATTCGTTTCGAGCATCAGAACTGCTAAAATTTTGAGTTTCTCAAGCGTTTCTTTCTTCCAAACTGCCATATCTCGCGAACGGATCGACCAATCCGCAAAATTTCTGTTGCATCTGAAAGTAGAAACTCGCCCGATTACATCGGTATGCGTACTTTTCCCCTAGGCCGTTCTAGTTATTCGTTACGAGCATCAGAACTGCGATAATTTTGAGTTTCTCAAGCGTTTCTTACCTCCAAACTGCCACATCTCGCGATCGGATTGACCAATCCGCAAAATTTCTGTTGCATCTGAAAGTAGAAACTCGCCCGATTACAACGGTATGTGTAGTTTTTCCCTAGGCCGTTCCAGTTATTCGTTTCGAGCATCAGAACTGCGAAAATTTTGAGTTTCACAAGCGTTTCTTATCTCCAAACTGCCATATCTCGCGAACGGATTGATCAATCCGCAAAATTTCTGTTGCATCTGAAAGTAGAAACTCGCCCGATTACAACTGTATGCGTACTTCTCCCCTAGGCCGTTCTAGTCATTCGTTTCGAGCATCAGAACTTCGAAAATTTTGAGTTTCTCAAGCGTTTCTTACTTCCAAACAGCCATATCTCGCGAACGGATTGACCAATCCGCATAACTTCTGTTGCATCTGAAAGTAGAAGCTCGCCCGATTACAACGGTATGCGTACTTCTCCCCTAGGCCGTCCTAGTCATTCGTTTCGAGCATCAGAACTGCGAAAATTTTGAGTTTCTCAAGCGTTTCTTATCTCCAAACTGCCATATCTCGGGAACGGATTGAGCAATCCGCAAAATTTCTGTTGCATCTGAAAGTAGACACTCGCCCGATTACTACGGTATGCGTACTTCTCCCCTAGGCCGGTCTAGTCATTCGTTTCGAGCATCAGAACTGCGAAAATTTTGAGTTTCACAAGCGTTTCTTATCTCTAAACTGCCATATCGAGCGAACGGATTGATCAATCCGCAAAATTTCTGTTGCATCTGAAAGTAGAAACTCGCCCAATTACAACGGTATGTGTAGTTTTCCCCTAGGCCGTTCCAGTTATTCGTTTCGAGCATCAGCACTGCGAAAATTTTGAGTTTCTCAAGCGTTTCTTACCTCCAAACTGCCATATCTCGCGAACGGATTGACCAATCCGCATAATTTCTGTTGCATCTGAAAGTAGAAACTCGCCCGATTACAACGGTATGCGTACTTCTCCCCTAGGCCGTTCTAGTCATTCGTTTCGAGCATCAGAACTGCGAAAATTTTGAGTTTCTCAAGCGTTTCTTATCTCCAAACTGCCATATCTCGGGAACGGATTGATCAATCCGCAAAATTTCTGTTGCATCTGAAAGTAGAAACTCGCCCGATTATTACGGTATGCGTACTTCTCCCCTAGGCCGGTCTAGTCATTCGTTTCGAGCATCAGAACTGCGAAAATTTTGAGTTTCACAAGCGTTTCTTATCTCTAAACTGCCATATCGAGCGAACGGATTGATCAATCCGCAAAATTTCTGTTGCATCTGAAAGTAGAAACTCGCCCAATTACAACGGTATGTGTAGTTTTCCCCTAGGCCGTTCCAGTTATTCGTTTCGAGCATCAGCACTGCGAAAATTTTGAGTTTCTCAAGCGTTTCTTACCTCCAAACTGCCATATCTCGCGAACGGATTGACCAATCCGCAAAATTTCTGTTGCATCTGAAAGTAGAAACTCGCCCGATCACAACGGTATGCGCACTTTTCCCCTAGGCGGTTCTAGTTATTCGTTTCGAGCATCAGAACTGCGAAAATTTTGAGTTTCTCGAGCGTTTCTTACATCCAAACGGCCATATCTCGCGAACCGATTGACCAATCCGCATAACTTCTGTTGCATCTGAAAGTAGAAGCTCGCCCGATTACAACGGTATGCGTACTTCTCCCCTAGGCCGTCCTAGTCATTCGTTTCGAGCATCAGAACTGCGAAAATTTTGAGTTTCTCAAGCGTTTCTTATCTCCAAACTGCCATATCTCGGGAACGGATTGAGCAATCCGCAAAATTTCTGTTGCATCTGAAAGTAGACACTCGCCCGATTACTACGGTATGCGTACTTCTCCCCTAGGCCGCTCTAGTCATTCGTTTCGAGCATCAGAACTGCGAAAATTTTGAGTTTCACAAGCGTTTCTTATCTCTAAACTGCCATATCGAGCGAACGGATTGATCAATCCGCAAAATTTCTGTTGCATCTGAAAGTAGAAACTCGCTCAATTACAACGGTATGTGTAGTTTTCCCCTAGGCCGTTCCAGTTATTCGTTTCGAGCATCAGCACTGCGAAAATTTTGAGTTTCTCAAGCGTTTCTTACCTCCAAACTGCCATATCTCGCGAACGGATTGACCAATCCGCAAAATTTCTGTTGCATCTGAAAGTAGAAACTCGCCCGATCACAACGGTATGCGCACTTTTCCCCTAGGCGGTTCTAGTTATTCGTTTCGAGCATCAGAACTGCGAAAATTTTGAGTTTCTCGAGCGTTTCTTACATCCAAACGGCCATATCTCGCGAACGGATTGACCAATCCGCATAATTTCTGTTGCATCTGAAAGTAGAAACTCGCCCGATTACAACGGTATGCGTAATTCTCCCCTAGGCCGTTCTAGTCATTCGTTTCGAGCATCAGAACTGCGAAAATTTTGAGTTTCTCAAGCGTTTCTTATCTCCAAACTGCCATATCTCGGGAACGGATTGATCAATCCGCAAAATTTCTGTTGCATCTGAAAGTAGAAACTCGCCCGATTATTACGGTATGCGTACTTCTCCCCTAGGCCGGTCTAGTCATTCGTATCGAGCATCAGAACTGCGAAAATTTTGAGTTTCACAAGCGTTTCTTATCTCTAAACTGCCATATCGAGCGAACGGATTGATCAATCCGCAAAATTTCTGTTGCATCTGAAAGTAGAAACTCGCCCAATTACAACGGTATGTGTAGTTTTCCCCTAGGCCGTTCCAGTTATTCGTTTCGAGCATCAGCACTGCGAAAATTTTGAGTTTCTCAAGCGTTTCTTACCTCCAAACTGCCATATCTCGCGAACGGATTGACCAATCCGCAAAATTTCTGTTGCATCTGAAAGTAGAAACTCGCCCGATCACAACGGTATGCGCACTTTTCCCCTAGGCGGTTCTAGTTATTCGTTTCGAGCATCAGAACTGCGAAAATTTTGAGTTTCTCGAGTGTTTCTTACATCCAAACGGCCATATCTCGCGAACGGATTGACCAATCCGCATAATTTCTGTTGCATCTGAAAGTAGAAACTCGCCCGATTACAACGGTATGCGTACTTCTCCCCTAGGCCGTTCTAGTCATTCGTTTCGAGCATCAGAACTGCGAAAATTTTGAGTTTCTCAAGCGTTTCTTATCTCCAAACTGCCATATCTCGGGAACGGATTGATCAATCCGCAAAATTTCTGTTGCATCTGAAAGTAGAAACTCGCCCGATTATTACGGTATGCGTACTTCTCCCCTAGGCCGTTCTAGTTATTCGTTTCGAGCATCAGAACTGCGAAAATTTTGAGTTTCTCAAGCGTTTCTTATCTCTAAACTGCCATATCGAGCGAACGGATTGATCAATCCGCAAAATTTCTGTTGCATCTGAAAGTAGAAACTCGCCCAATTACAACGGTATGTGTAGTTTTCCCCTAGGCCGTTCCAGTTATTCGTTTCGAGCATCAGAACTGCGAAAATTTTGAGTTTCTCAAGCGTTTCTTACCTCCAAACTGCCATATCTCGCGAACGGATTGACCAATCCGCAAAATTTCTGTTGCATCTGAAAGTGGAAACTCGCCCAATTACAACGGTATGTGTAGTTTTCCCCTAGGCCGTTCCAGTTATTCGTTTCGAGCATCAGAACTGCGAAAATTTTGAGTTTCTCAAGCGTTTCTTACCTCCAAACTGCCATATCTCGCGAACGGATTGACCAATCCGCAAAATTTCTGTCGCATCTGAAAGTAGAAACTCGCCCGATCACAACGGTATGCGCACTTTTCCCCTAGGCGGTTCTAGTTATTCGTTTCGAGCATCAGAACTGCGAAAATTTTGAGTTTCTCGAGCGTTTCTTACATCCAAACGGCCATATCTCGCGAACGGATTGACCAATCCGTATAATTTCTGTTGCATCTGAAAGTAGAAACTCGCCTGATTACAACGGTATGCGCACTTTTCCCCTAGGCTGTTCTAGTTATTCGTTTCGAGCATCAGAACTGCGAAAATTTTGAGTTTCTCAAGCGTTTCTTACATCCAAACGGCCATATCTCGCGAACGGATTGACCAATCCGCAAAATTTCTGTTGCCTCTGAAAGTAGAAACTCGCCCGATCACAACGGTATGCGCACTTTTCCCCTAGGCGGTTCTAGTTATTCGTTTCGAGCATCAGAACTGCGAAAATTTTGAGTTTCTCAAGCGTTTCTTACCTCCAAACTGCCACATCTCGCGAACGGATTGACCAATCCGCAAAATTTCTATTGCATCTTAAAGTAGAAACTCGCCCGATTACAACGGTATGTGTAGTTTTCCCCTAGGCCGTTCCAGTTATTCGTTTCGAGCATCAGAACTGCGAAAATTTTGAGTTTCTCAAGCGTTTCTCACATCCAAACTGCCATATCTCGCGAACGGATTGACCAATCCGCAAAATTTCTGTTGCATTTGAAAGTAGAAACTCGCCCGATTACAACGGTATGCGCACTTTTCCCCTAGGCCGTTCCAGTTATTCGTTTCGAGCATCAGAACAGCGAAAATTTTGAGTTTCTCAAGCGTTTCTCACATCCAAACTGCCATATCTCGTGAACGGATTGACCAATCCGCAAAATTTCTGTTGCATTTGAAAGTAGAAACTCGCCCGATTACAACGGTATGCGCACTTCACCCCTAGGCCGTTCTAGTCATTCGTTTCGAGCATCAGAACTGCGAAAATTTTGAGTTTCTCAAGCGTTTCTTATCTCCAAACTGCCATATCTCGCGAACGGATTGATCAATCCGCAAAATTTCTGTTGCATCTGAAAGTAGAAACTCGCCCGATTACAACGGTATGCGTACTTCTCCCCTAGGCCGTTCTACTCATTCGTTTCGAGCATCAGAACTGCGAAAATTTTGAGTTTCTCGAGCGTTTCTTACCTCCAAACTGCCATATCGAGCGAACGGATTGACCAATCCGCAAAATTTCTGTTGCATCTGAAAGTAGAAACTCGCCCGATTACAACGGTAGGTGAAGTTTTCCCCTAGGCCGTTCTAGTTATTCGTTTCGAGCATCAGAACTGCGAAAATTTTGAGTTTCTCAAGCGTTTCTTACTTCCAAACTGCCACATCTCGCGAACGGATAGACCAATCCGCAAAATTTCTGCTGCATCTGAAAGTAGAAACTCGCCCGATTACAACGGTGTGCGCACTTCACCCCTAGGCCGTTCCAGTCATTCGTTTCGAGCATCAGAACTGCGAAAATTTTGAGTTTCTCAAGCGTTTCTTATCTCCAAACTGCCATATCTCGCGAACGGATCGACCAATCCGCAAAATTTCTGTTGCATCTGAAAGTAGAAACTCGCCCGATTACATCGGTGTGCGTACTTTTCCCCTAGGCCGTTCTAGTTATTCGTTTCGAGCATCAGAACTGCGAAAATTTTGAGTTTCTCAAGCGTTTCTTACCTCCAAACTGCCACATCTCGCGAACGGATTGACCAATCCGCAAAATTTCTGTTGCATCTGAAAGTAGAAACTCCCCCGATTACATCGGTATGCGTACTTTTCCCCTAGGCCGTTCTAGTTATTCGTTTCGAGCATCAGAACTGCGAAAATTTTGAGTTTCTCAAGCGTTTCTTACCTCCAAACTGCCACATCTCGCGAACGGATTGACCAATCCGCAAAATTTCTGTTGCATCTGAAAGTAGAAACTCCCCCGATTACAACGGTATGTGTAGTTTTCCCCTAGGCCGTTCCAGTTATTCGTTTCGAGCATCAGAACTGCGAAAATTTTGAGTTTCTCAAGCGTTTCTTACCTCAAAACTGCCATATCTCGCGAACGGATTGACCAATCCGCAAAGTTTCTGTTGCATCTGAAAGTAGAAACTCGCCCCATTACAACGGTATGTGTAGTTTTCCCCTAGGCCGTTCCAGTTATTCGTTTCGAGCATCAGAACTGCGAAAATGTTGATGTTCTCAAGCGTTTCTCACTTCCAAACTGCCATATCTCGCGAACGGATTGACCAATCCGCAAAATTTCTGTTGCATCTGAAAGTAGAAACTCCCCCGATTACAACGGTATGTGTAGTTTTCCCCTAGGCCGTTCCAGTTATTCGTTTCGAGCATCAGAACTGCGAAAATTTTGAGTTTCTCAAGCGTTTCTCACATCCAAACTGCCATATCTCGCGAACGGATTGACCAATCCGCAAAATTTCTGTTGCATTTGAAAGTAGAAACTCGCCCGATTACAACGGTATGCGCACTTCTCCCCTAGGCCGTTCCAGTTATTCGTTTCGAGCATCAGAACTGCGAAAATTTTGAGCTTCTCAAGCGTTTCTTACCTCCAAACTGCCACATCTCGCGAACGGATTGACCAATCCGCAAAATTTCTGTTGCATCTGAAAGTAGAAGCTCCCCCGATTACAACGGTGTGCGTACTTCTCCCCTAGGCCGTTCTAGTCATTCGTTTCGAGCATCAGAACTGCGAAAATTTTGAGTTTCTCAAGCGATTCTTACTTCCAAACTGCCACATCTCGCGAACGGATAGACCAATCCGCAAAATTTCTGCTGCATCTGAAAGTAGAAACTCGCCCGATTACAACGGTGTGCGCACTTCACCCCTAGGCCGTTCCAGTCATTCGTTTCGAGCATCAGAACTGCGAAAATTTTGAGTTTCTCAAGCGTTTCTTATCTCCAAACTGCCATATCTCGCGAACGGATCGACCAATCCGCAAAATTTCTGTTGCATCTGAAAGTAGAAACTCGCCCGATTACATCGGTATGCGTACTTTTCCCCTAGGCCGTTCTAGTTATTCGTTTCGAGCATCAGAACTGCGAAAATTTTGAGTTTCTCAAGCGTTTCTTACCTCCAAACTGCCACATCTCGCGAACGGATTGACCAATCCGCAAAATTTCTGTTGCATCTGAAAGTAGAAACTCCCCCGATTACAACGGTATGTGTAGTTTTCCCCTAGGCCGTTCCAGTTATTCGTTTCGAGCATCAGAACTGCGAAAATTTTGTGTTTCTCAAGCGTTTCTTACCTCAAAACTGCCATATCTCGCGAACGGATTGACCAATCCGCAAAATTTCTGTTGCATCTGAAAGTAGAAACTCCCCCGATTACAACGGTATGTGTAGTTTTCCCCTAGGCCGTTCCAGTTATTCGTTTCGAGCATCAGAACTGCGAAAATTTTGAGTTTCTCAAGCGTTTCTCACATCCAAACTGCCATATCTCGCGAACGGATTGACCAATCCGCAAAATTTCTGTTGCATTTGAAAGTAGAAACTCGCCCGATTACAACGGTATGCGCACTTCTCCCCTAGGCCGTTCCAGTTATTCGTTTCGAGCATCAGAACTGCGAAAATTTTGAGCTTCTCAAGCGTTTCTTACCTCCAAACTGCCACATCTCGCGAACGGATTGACCAATCCGCAAAATTTCTGTTGCATCTGAAAGTAGAAGCTCCCCCGATTACAACGGTGTGCGTACTTCTCCCCTAGGCCGTTCTAGTCATTCGTTTCGAGCATCAGAACTGCGAAAATTTTGAGTTTCTCAAGCGATTCTTACTTCCAAACTGCCATATCTCGCGAACGGATCGACCAATCCGCAAAATTTCTGTTGCATCTGAAAGTAGAAACTCGCCCGATTACATCGGTATGCGTACTTTTCCCCTAGGCGGTTCTAGTCATTCGTCTCGAGCATCAGAACTGCGAAAATTTTGAGCTTCTCAAGCGTTTCTTACCTCCAAACTGCCACATCTCGCGAACGGATTGACCAATCCGCAAAATTTCTGTTGCATCTGAAAGTAGAAACTCCCCCGATTACAACGGTATGTGTAGTTTTCCCCTAGGCCGTTCCAGGTATTCGTTTCGAGCATCAGAACTGCGAAAATGTTGAGTTTCTCAAGCGTTTCTCACTTCCAAACTGCCATATCTCGCGAACGGATTGACCAATCCGCAAAATTTCTGTTGCTTCTGAAAGTAGAAACTCGCCCGATCACAACGGTATGCGCACTTTTCCCCTAGGCGGTTTTAGTTATTCGTTTCGAGCATCAGAACTGCGAAAATTTTGAGTTTCTCGAGCGTTTCTTACTTCCAAACTGCCATATCTCGCGAACGGATCGACCAATCCGCAAAATTTCTGTTGCATCTGAAAGTAGAAACTCGCCCGATTACATCGGTATGCGTACTTTTCCCCTAGGCCGTTCTAGTTATTCGGTTCGAGCATCAGAACTGCGAAAATTTGAGTTTCTCAAGCGTTTCTTACCTCCAAACTGCCACATCTCGCGAACGGAGTGACCAATCCGCAAAATTTCTGTTGCATCTGAAAGTAGAAACTCGCCCGATTAAAAACGGTATGTGTAGTTTTCCCCTAGGCCGTTCCAGTTATTCGTTTCGAGCATCAGAACTGCGAAAATTTTGAGTTTCTCAAGCGTTTCTCACATCCAAACTGCCATATCTCGCGAACGGATTGACCAATCCGCAAAATTTCTGTTGCATTTGAAAGTAGAAACTCGCCCGATTACAACGGTATGCGCACTTTTCCCCTAGGCCGTTCCAGTTATTCGTTTCGAGCATCAGAACAGCGAAAATTTTGAGTTTCTCAAGCGTTTCTCACATCCAAACTGCCATATCTCGTGAACGGATTGACCAATCCGCAAAATTTCTGTTGCATTTGAAAGTAGAAACTCGCCCGATTACAACGGTATGCGCACTTCACCCCTAGGCCGTTCTAGTCATTCGTTTCGAGCATCAGAACTGCGAAAATTTTGAGTTTCTCAAGCGTTTCTTATCTCCAAACTGCCATATCTCGCGAACGGATTGATCAATCCGCAAAATTTCTGTTGCATCTGAAAGTAGAAACTCGCCCGATTACAACGGTATGCGTACTTCTCCCCTAGGCCGTTCTACTCATTCGTTTCGAGCATCAGAACTGCGAAAATTTTGAGTTTCTCGAGCGTTTCTTACCTCCAAACTGCCATATCGAGCGAACGGATTGACCAATCCGCAAAATTTCTGTTGCATCTGAAAGTAGAAACTCGCCCGATTACAACGGTAGGTGAAGTTTTCCCCTAGGCCGTTCTAGTTATTCGTTTCGAGCATCAGAACTGCGAAAATTTTGAGTTTCTCAAGCGTTTCTTACTTCCAAACTGCCACATCTCGCGAACGGATAGACCAATCCGCAAAATTTCTGCTGCATCTGAAAGTAGAAACTCGCCCGATTACAACGGTGTGCGCACTTCACCCCTAGGCCGTTCCAGTCATTCGTTTCGAGCATCAGAACTGCGAAAATTTTGAGTTTCTCAAGCGTTTCTTATCTCCAAACTGCCATATCTCGGGAACGGATTGATCAATCCGCAAAATTTCTGTTGCATCTGAAAGTAGAATCTCGCCCGATTACTACGGTATGCGTACTTCTCCCCTAGGCCGTTCTAGTCATTCGTTTCGAGCATCAGAACTGCGAAAATTTTGAGTTTCTCGAGCGTTTCTTACCTCCAAACTGCCATATCGAGCGAACGGATTGACCAATCCGCAAAATTTCTGTTGCATCTGAAAGTGGAAACTCGCCCAATTACAACGGTATGCGCACTTTTCCCCTAGGCTGTTCTAGTTAATCGTTTCGAGCATCAGAACTGCGAAAATTTTGAGTTTCTCAAGCGTTTCTTACATCCAAACGGCCATATCTCGCGAACGGATTGACCAATCCGCAAAATTTCTGTTGCATTTGAAAGTAGAATCTCGCCCGATTACAACGGTATGCGCACTTTTCCCCTAGGCCGTTCCAGTTACTCGTTTCGAGCATCAGAACTGCGAAAATTTTGAGTTTCTCAAGCGTTCCTTACCTCCAAACTGCCATATCTCGCGAACGGATTGACCAGTCCGCAAAATTTCTGTTGCTTCTGAAAGTAGAAACACGCCCGATCACAACGGTATGCGCACTTTTCCCCTAGGCGGTTCTAGTTATTCGTTTCGAGCATCAGAACTACGAAAATTTTGAGTTTCTCGAGCGGTTCTTACATCCAAACGGCCATATCTCGCGAACGGATTGACCAATCCGCATAATTTCTGTTGCATCTGATAGTAGAAACTCGCCCGATTACAACGGTATGCGCAGTTCTCCCCTAGGCCGTTCTAGTCATTCGTTTCGAGCATCAGAACTGCTAAAATTTTGAGTTTCTCAAGCGTTTCTTTCTTCCAAACTGCCATATCTCGCGAACGGATCGACCAATCCGCAAAATTTCTGTTGCATCTGAAAGTAGAAACTCGCCCGATTACATCGGTATGCGTACTTTTCCCCTAGGCCGTTCTAGTTATTCGTTACGAGCATCAGAACTGCGATAATTTTGAGTTTCTCAAGCGTTTCTTACCTCCAAACTGCCACATCTCGCGATCGGATTGACCAATCCGCAAAATTTCTGTTGCATCTGAAAGTAGAAACTCGCCCGATTACAACGGTATGTGTAGTTTTTCCCTAGGCCGTTCCAGTTATTCGTTTCGAGCATCAGAACTGCGAAAATTTTGAGTTTCACAAGCGTTTCTTATCTCCAAACTGCCATATCTCGCGAACGGATTGATCAATCCGCAAAATTTCTGTTGCATCTGAAAGTAGAAACTCGCCCGATTACAACTGTATGCGTACTTCTCCCCTAGGCCGTTCTAGTCATTCGTTTCGAGCATCAGAACTGCGAAAATTTTGAGTTTCTCAAGCGTTTCTTATCTCCAAACTGCCATATCTCGGGAACGGATTGATCAATCCGCAAAATTTCTGTTGCATCTGAAAGTAGAAACTCGCCCGATTATTACGGTATGCGTACTTCTCCCCTAGGCCGGTCTAGTCATTCGTTTCGAGCATCAGAACTGCGAAAATTTTGAGTTTCACAAGCGTTTCTTATCTCTAAACTGCCATATCGAGCGAACGGATTGATCAATCCGCAAAATTTCTGTTGCATCTGAAAGTAGAAACTCGCCCAATTACAACGGTATGTGTAGTTTTCCCCTAGGCCGTTCCAGTTATTCGTTTCGAGCATCAGCACTGCGAAAATTTTGAGTTTCTCAAGCGTTTCTTACCTCCAAACTGCCATATCTCGCGAACGGATTGACCAATCCGCAAAATTTCTGTTGCATCTGAAAGTAGAAACTCGCCCGATCACAACGGTATGCGCACTTTTCCCCTAGGCGGTTCTAGTTATTCGTTTCGAGCATCAGAACTGCGAAAATTTTGAGTTTCTCGAGCGTTTCTTACATCCAAACGGCCATATCTCGCGAACCGATTGACCAATCCGCATAACTTCTGTTGCATCTGAAAGTAGAAGCTCGCCCGATTACAACGGTATGCGTACTTCTCCCCTAGGCCGTCCTAGTCATTCGTTTCGAGCATCAGAACTGCGAAAATTTTGAGTTTCTCAAGCGTTTCTTATCTCCAAACTGCCATATCTCGGGAACGGATTGAGCAATCCGCAAAATTTCTGTTGCATCTGAAAGTAGACACTCGCCCGATTACTACGGTATGCGTACTTCTCCCCTAGGCCGGTCTAGTCATTCGTTTCGAGCATCAGAACTGCGAAAATTTTGAGTTTCACAAGCGTTTCTTATCTCTAAACTGCCATATCGAGCGAACGGATTGATCAATCCGCAAAATTTCTGTTGCATCTGAAAGTAGAAACTCGCTCAATTACAACGGTATGTGTAGTTTTCCCCTAGGCCGTTCCAGTTATTCGTTTCGAGCATCAGCACTGCGAAAATTTTGAGTTTCTCAAGCGTTTCTTACCTCCAAACTGCCATATCTCGCGAACGGATTGACCAATCCGCAAAATTTCTGTTGCATCTGAAAGTAGAAACTCGCCCGATCACAACGGTATGCGCACTTTTCCCCTAGGCGGTTCTAGTTATTCGTTTCGAGCATCAGAACTGCGAAAATTTTGAGTTTCTCGAGCGTTTCTTACATCCAAACGGCCATATCTCGCGAACGGATTGACCAATCCGCATAATTTCTGTTGCATCTGAAAGTAGAAACTCGCCCGATTACAACGGTATGCGTAATTCTCCCCTAGGCCGTTCTAGTCATTCGTTTCGAGCATCAGAACTGCGAAAATTTTGAGTTTCTCAAGCGTTTCTTATCTCCAAACTGCCATATCTCGGGAACGGATTGATCAATCCGCAAAATTTCTGTTGCATCTGAAAGTAGAAACTCGCCCGATTATTACGGTATGCGTACTTCTCCCCTAGGCCGGTCTAGTCATTCGTATCGAGCATCAGAACTGCGAAAATTTTGAGTTTCACAAGCGTTTCTTATCTCTAAACTGCCATATCGAGCGAACGGATTGATCAATCCGCAAAATTTCTGTTGCATCTGAAAGTAGAAACTCGCCCAATTACAACGGTATGTGTAGTTTTCCCCTAGGCCGTTCCAGTTATTCGTTTCGAGCATCAGCACTGCGAAAATTTTGAGTTTCTCAAGCGTTTCTTACCTCCAAACTGCCATATCTCGCGAACGGATTGACCAATCCGCAAAATTTCTGTTGCATCTGAAAGTAGAAACTCGCCCGATCACAACGGTATGCGCACTTTTCCCCTAGGCGGTTCTAGTTATTCGTTTCGAGCATCAGAACTGCGAAAATTTTGAGTTTCTCGAGTGTTTCTTACATCCAAACGGCCATATCTCGCGAACGGATTGACCAATCCGCATAATTTCTGTTGCATCTGAAAGTAGAAACTCGCCCGATTACAACGGTATGCGTACTTCTCCCCAAGGCCGTTCTAGTCATTCGTTTCGAGCATCAGAACTGCGAAAATTTTGAGTTTCTCAAGCGTTTCTTATCTCCAAACTGCCATATCTCGGGAACGGATTGATCAATCCGCAAAATTTCTGTTGCATCTGAAAGTAGAAACTCGCCCGATTATTACGGTATGCGTACTTCTCCCCTAGGCCGTTCTAGTTATTCGTTTCGAGCATCAGAACTGCGAAAATTTTGAGTTTCTCAAGCGTTTCTTATCTCTAAACTGCCATATCGAGCGAACGGATTGATCAATCCGCAAAATTTCTGTTGCATCTGAAAGTAGAAACTCGCCTGATTACAACGGTATGCGCACTTTTCCCCTAGGCTGTTCTAGTTATTCGTTTCGAGCATCAGAACTGCGAAAATTTTGAGTTTCTCAAGCGTTTCTTACATCCAAACGGCCATATCTCGCGAACGGATTGACCAATCCGCAAAATTTCTGTTGCCTCTGAAAGTAGAAACTCGCCCGATCACAACGGTATGCGCACTTTTCCCCTAGGCGGTTCTAGTTATTCGTTTCGAGCATCAGAACTGCGAAAATTTTGAGTTTCTCAAGCGTTTCTTACCTCCAAACTGCCACATCTCGCGAACGGATTGACCAATCCGCAAAATTTCTATTGCATCTTAAAGTAGAAACTCGCCCGATTACAACGGTATGTGTAGTTTTCCCCTAGGCCGTTCCAGTTATTCGTTTCGAGCATCAGAACTGCGAAAATTTTGAGTTTCTCAAGCGTTTCTCACCTCCAAACTGCCATATCTCGCGAACGGATTGACCAATCCGCAAAATTTCTGTTGCATTTGAAAGTAGAAACTCGCCCGATTACAACGGTATGCGCACTTTTCCCCTAGGCCGTTCCAGTTATTCGTTTCGAGCATCAGAACTGCGAAAATTTTGAGTTTCTCAAGCGTTTCTTACCTCCAAACTGCCATATCTCGCGAACGGATTGACCAGTCCGCAAAATTTCTGTTGCTTCTGAAAGTAGAAACACGCCCGATCACAACGGTATGCGCACTTTTCCCCTAGGCGGTTCTAGTTATTCGTTTCGAGCATCAGAACTGCGATAATTTTGAGTTTCTCAAGCGTTTCTTACCTCCAAACTGCCACATCTCGCGATCGGATTGACCAATCCGCAAAATTTCTGTTGCATCTGAAAGTAGAAACTTGCCCGATTACAACGGTATGTGTAGTTTTCCCCTAGGCCGTTCCAGTTATTCGTTTCGAGCATCAGAACTGCGAAAATTTTGAGTTTCTCAAGCGTTTCTTATCTCCAAACAGCCATACCTCGCGAACGGATTGATCAATCCGCAAAATTTCTATTGCATCTGAAAGTAGAAACTCGCCCGATTACAACGGTATGCGTACTTCTCCCCTAGGCCGTTCTAGTCATTCGCTTCGAGCATCAGAACTGCGAAAATTTTGAGCTTCTCAAGCGTTTCTTACTTCCAAACTGCCATATCTCGCGAACGGATCGACCAATCCGCAAAATTTCTGTTGCATCTGAAAGTAGAAACTCGCCCGATTACATCGGTATGCGTACTTTTCCCCTAGGCCGTTCTAGTTATTCGGTTCGAGCATCAGAACTGCGAAAATTTGAGTTTCTCAAGCGTTTCTTACCTCCAAACTGCCACATCTCGCGAACGGAGTGACCAATCCGCAAAATTTCTGTTGCATCTGAAAGTAGAAACTCGCCCGATTAAAAACGGTATGTGTAGTTTTCCCCTAGGCCGTTCCAGTTATTCGTTTCGAGCATCAGAACTGCGAAAATTTTGAGTTTCTCAAGCGTTTCTCACATCCAAACTGCCATATCTCGCGAACGGATTGACCAATCCGCAAAATTTCTGTTGCATTTGAAAGTAGAAACTCGCCCGATTACAACGGTATGCGCACTTTTCCCCTAGGCCGTTCCAGTTATTCGTTTCGAGCATCAGAACAGCGAAAATTTTGAGTTTCTCAAGCGTTTCTCACATCCAAACTGCCATATCTCGTGAACGGATTGACCAATCCGCAAAATTTCTGTTGCATTTGAAAGTAGAAACTCGCCCGATTACAACGGTATGCGCACTTCACCCCTAGGCCGTTCTAGTCATTCGTTTCGAGCATCAGAACTGCGAAAATTTTGAGTTTCTCAAGCGTTTCTTATCTCCAAACTGCCATATCTCGCGAACGGATTGATCAATACGCAAAATTTCTGTTGCATCTGAAAGTAGAAACTCGCCCGATTACAACGGTATGCGTACTTCTCCCCTAGGCCGTTCTACTCATTCGTTTCGAGCATCAGAACTGCGAAAATTTTGAGTTTCTCGAGCGTTTCTTACCTCCAAACTGCCATATCGAGCGAACGGATTGACCAATCCGCAAAATTTCTGTTGCATCTGAAAGTAGAAACTCGCCCGATTACAACGGTAGGTGAAGTTTTCCCCTAGGCCGTTCTAGTTATTCGTTTCGAGCATCAGAACTGCGAAAATTTTGAGTTTCTCAAGCGTTTCTTACTTCCAAACTGCCACATCTCGCGAACGGATAGACCAATCCGCAAAATTTCTGCTGCATCTGAAAGTAGAAACTCGCCCGATTACAACGGTGTGCGCACTTCACCCCTAGGCCGTTCCAGTCATTCGTTTCGAGCATCAGAACTGCGAAAATTTTGAGTTTCTCAAGCGTTTCTTATCTCCAAACTGCCATATCTCGCGAACGGATCGACCAATCCGCAAAATTTCTGTTGCATCTGAAAGTAGAAACTCGCCCGATTACATCGGTGTGCGTACTTTTCCCCTAGGCCGTTCTAGTTATTCGTTTCGAGCATCAGAACTGCGAAAATTTTGAGTTTCTCAAGCGTTTCTTACCTCCAAACTGCCACATCTCGCGAACGGATTGACCAATCCGCAAAATTTCTGTTGCATCTGAAAGTAGAAACTCCCCCGATTACATCGGTATGCGTACTTTTCCCCTAGGCCGTTCTAGTTATTCGTTTCGAGCATCAGAACTGCGAAAATTTTGAGTTTCTCAAGCGTTTCTTACCTCCAAACTGCCACATCTCGCGAACGGATTGACCAATCCGCAAAATTTCTGTTGCATCTGAAAGTAGAAACTCCCCCGATTACAACGGTATGTGTAGTTTTCCCCTAGGCCGTTCCAGTTATTCGTTTCGAGCATCAGAACTGCGAAAATTTTGAGTTTCTCAAGCGTTTCTTACCTCAAAACTGCCATATCTCGCGAACGGATTGACCAATCCGCAAAGTTTCTGTTGCATCTGAAAGTAGAAACTCGCCCCATTACAACGGTATGTGTAGTTTTCCCCTAGGCCGTTCCAGTTATTCGTTTCGAGCATCAGAACTGCGAAAATGTTGATGTTCTCAAGCGTTTCTCACTTCCAAACTGCCATATCTCGCGAACGGATTGACCAATCCGCAAAATTTCTGTTGCATCTGAAAGTAGAAACTCCCCCGATTACAACGGTATGTGTAGTTTTCCCCTAGGCCGTTCCAGTTATTCGTTTCGAGCATCAGAACTGCGAAAATTTTGAGTTTCTCAAGCGTTTCTCACATCCAAACTGCCATATCTCGCGAACGGATTGACCAATCCGCAAAATTTCTGTTGCATTTGAAAGTAGAAACTCGCCCGATTACAACGGTATGCGCACTTCTCCCCTAGGCCGTTCCAGTTATTCGTTTCGAGCATCAGAACTGCGAAAATTTTGAGCTTCTCAAGCGTTTCTTACCTCCAAACTGCCACATCTCGCGAACGGATTGACCAATCCGCAAAATTTCTGTTGCATCTGAAAGTAGAAGCTCCCCCGATTACAACGGTGTGCGTACTTCTCCCCTAGGCCGTTCTAGTCATTCGTTTCGAGCATCAGAACTGCGAAAATTTTGAGTTTCTCAAGCGATTCTTACTTCCAAACTGCCACATCTCGCGAACGGATAGACCAATCCGCAAAATTTCTGCTGCATCTGAAAGTAGAAACTCGCCCGATTACAACGGTGTGCGCACTTCACCCCTAGGCCGTTCCAGTCATTCGTTTCGAGCATCAGAACTGCGAAAATTTTGAGTTTCTCAAGCGTTTCTTATCTCCAAACTGCCATATCTCGCGAACGGATCGACCAATCCGCAAAATTTCTGTTGCATCTGAAAGTAGAAACTCGCCCGATTACATCGGTATGCGTACTTTTCCCCTAGGCCGTTCTAGTTATTCGTTTCGAGCATCAGAACTGCGAAAATTTTGAGTTTCTCAAGCGTTTCTTACCTCCAAACAGCCACATCTCGCGAACGGATTGACCAATCCGCAAAATTTCTGTTGCATCTGAAAGTAGAAACTCCCCCGATTACAACGGTATGTGTAGTTTTCCCCTAGGCCGTTCCAGTTATTCGTTTCGAGCATCAGAACTGCGAAAATTTTGTGTTTCTCAAGCGTTTCTTACCTCAAAACTGCCATATCTCGCGAACGGATTGACCAATCCGCAAAATTTCTGTTGCATCTGAAAGTAGAAACTCCCCCGATTACAACGGTATGTGTAGTTTTCCCCTAGGCCGTTCCAGTTATTCGTTTCGAGCATCAGAACTGCGAAAATTTTGAGTTTCTCAAGCGTTTCTCACATCCAAACTGCCATATCTCGCGAACGGATTGACCAATCCGCAAAATTTCTGTTGCATTTGAAAGTAGAAACTCGCCCGATTACAACGGTATGCGCACTTCTCCCCTAGGCCGTTCCAGTTATTCGTTTCGAGCATCAGAACTGCGAAAATTTTGAGCTTCTCAAGCGTTTCTTACCTCCAAACTGCCACATCTCGCGAACGGATTGACCAATCCGCAAAATTTCTGTTGCATCTGAAAGTAGAAGCTCCCCCGATTACAACGGTGTGCGTACTTCTCCCCTAGGCCGTTCTAGTCATTCGTTTCGAGCATCAGAACTGCGAAAATTTTGAGTTTCTCAAGCGATTCTTACTTCCAAACTGCCATATCTCGCGAACGGATCGACCAATCCGCAAAATTTCTGTTGCATCTGAAAGTAGAAACTCGCCCGATTACATCGGTATGCGTACTTTTCCCGTAGGCGGTTCTAGTCATTCGTCTCGAGCATCAGAACTGCGAAAATTTTGAGCTTCTCAAGCGTTTCTTACCTCCAAACTGCCACATCTCGCGAACGGATTGACCAATCCGCAAAATTTCTGTTGCATCTGAAAGTAGAAACTCCCCCGATTACAACGGTATGTGTAGTTTTCCCCTAGGCCGTTCCAGGTATTCGTTTCGAGCATCAGAACTGCGAAAATGTTGAGTTTCTCAAGCGTTTCTCACTTCCAAACTGCCATATCTCGCGAACGGATTGACCAATCCGCAAAATTTCTGTTGCTTCTGAAAGTAGAAACTCGCCCGATCACAACGGTATGCGCACTTTTCCCCTAGGCGGTTTTAGTTATTCGTTTCGAGCATCAGAACTGCGAAAATTTTGAGTTTCTCAAGCGTTTCTTATCTCCAAACTGCCATATCTCGCGAACGGATCGACCAATCCGCAAAATTTCTGTTGCATCTGAAAGTAGAAACTCGCCCGATTACATCGGTATGCGTACTTTTCCCCTAGGCCGTTCTAGTTATTCGTTTCGAGCATCAGAACTGCGAAAATTTTGAGTTTCTCAAGCGTTTCTTACCTCCAAACTGCTACATCTCGCGAACGGATTGACCAATCCGCAAAATTTCTGTTGCATCTGAAAGTAGAAACTCCCCCGATTACAACGGTATGTGTAGTTTTCCCCTAGGCCGTTGCAGTTATTCGTTTCGAGCATCAGAACTGCGAAAATGTTGAGTTTCTCAAGCGTTTCTCACTTCCAAACTGCCATATCTCGCGAACGGATAGACCAATCCGCAAAATTTCTGTTGCTTCTGAAAGTAGAAACTCGCCCGATCACAACGGTATGCGCACTTTTCCCCTAGGCGGTTTTAGTTATTCGTTTCGAGCATCAGAACTGCGAAAATTTTGAGTTTCTCGAGCGTTTCTTACATCCAAACGGCCATATCTCGCGAACGGATGGACCAATCCGCATAATTTCTGTTGCATCTGAAAGTAGAAACTCGCCCGATTACAACGGTATGCGCACTTCTCCCCTAGGCCGTTCTAGTCATTCGTTTCGAGCATCAGAACTGCGAAAATTTTGAGTTTCTCAAGCGTTTCTTATCTCCAAACTGCCATATCTCGCGAACGGATTGATCAATCCGCAAAATTTCTGTTGCATCTGAAAGTAGAAACTCGCCCGATTACAACGGTATGCGTACTTCTCCCCTAGGCCGTTCTAGTCATTCGTTTCGAGCATCAGAACTGCGAAAATTTTGAGTTTCTCGAGCGTTTCTTACCTCCAAACTGCCATATCGAGCGAACGGATTGACCAATCCGCAAAATTTCTGTTGCATCTGAAAGTAGAAACTCGCCCGATTACAACGGTATGTGTAGTTTTCCCCTAGGCCGTTCCAGTTATTCGTTTCGAGCATCAGAACTGCGAAAATTTTGAGTTTCTCAAGCGTTTCTTACCTCCAAACGGCCATATCTCGCGAACTGATTGACCAATACGCAAAATTTCTGTTGCATTTGAAAGTAGAAACTCGCCTGATTACAACGGTATGTGTAGTTTTCCCCTAGGCCGTTCCAGTTATTCGTTTCGAGCATCAGAACTGCGAAAGTTTTGAGTTTCTCAAGCGCTTCTTACATCCAAACTGCCACATCTCGCGAACGGATTGACCAATCCGCAAAATTTCTGTTGCATCTGAAAGTAGAAATTCGCCCGATTACAACGCTATACGCACTTTTCACCTAGGCCGTTCTAGTTATTCGTTTCGAGCATCAGAACTGCGAAAATTTTGAGTTTCTCAAGCGTTTCTTACATCCAAACGGCCATCTCTCGCGAACGGATTGACCAATCCGCAAAATTTCTGTTGCTTCTGAAAATAGAAACTCGCCCGATCACAACGGTATGCGCACTCTTCCCCTAGGCGGTTCTAGTTATTCGTTTCGAGCATCAGAACTGCGAAAATTTTGAGTTTCTCTAGCGTTTCTTATATCCAAACTGCCATATCTCGCGAACGGATTGATCAATCCGCAAAATTTCTATTGCATCTGAAAGTAGAAACTCGCCCGATTACAACGGTATGCGTACTTCTCCCCTAGGCCGTTCTAGTCATTCGTTTCGAGCATCAGAACTGCGAAAATTTTGAGTTTCTCAAGCGTTTCTTACCTCCAAACTGCCACATCTCGCGAACGGATTGACCAATCCGCAAAATTTCTGTTGCATTTGAAAGTAGAAACTCGCCCGATTACAACGGTATGTGTAGTTTTCCCCTAGGCCGTTCCAGTTATGCGTTTCGAGCATCAGAACTGCGAAAATTTTGAGTTTCTCAAGCGTTTCTCACATCCAAACTGCCATATCTCGCGAACGGATTGACCAATCCGCAAAATTTCTGTTGCATTTGAAAGTAGAAACTCGCCCGATTACAACGGTATGCGCACTTTTCCCCTAGGCCGTTCTAGTTATTCGTTTCGAGCATCAGAACTGCGAAAATTTTGAGTTTCTCTAGCGTTTCTTATATCCAAACTGCCATATCTCGCGAACGGATTGATCAATCCGCAAAATTTCTATTGCATCTGAAAGTAGAAACTCGCCCGATTACAACGGTATGCGTACTTCTCCCCTAGGCCGTTCTAGTCATTCGTTTCGAGCATCAGAACTGCGAAAATTTTGAGTTTCTCAAGCGTTTCTTACTTCCAAACTGCCATATCTCGCGAACGGATCGACCAATCCGAAAAATTTCTGTGGCATCTGAAAGTAGAAACTCGCCCGATTACATCGGTATGCGTGCTTTTCCCCTAGGCCGTTCTAGTTATTCGGTTCGAGCATCAGAACTGCGAAAAGTTTGAGCTTCTCAAGCGTTTCTTACCTCCAAACTGCCACATCTCGCGAACGGATTGACCAATCCGCAAAATTTCTGTTGCATCTGAAAGTAGAAACTCCCCCGATTACAACGGTATGTGTAGTTTTCCCCTAGGCCGTTCCAGTTATTCGTTTCGAGCATCAGAACTGCGAAAATGTTGAGTTTCTCAAGCGTTTCTCACTTCCAAACTGCCATATCTCGCGAACGGATTGACCAATCCGCAAAATTTCTGTTGCTTCTGAAAGTAGAAACTCGCCCGATCACAACGGTATGCGCACTTTTCCCCTAGGCGGTTTTAGTTATTCGTTTCGAGCATCAGAACTGCGAAAATTTTGAGTTTCTCGAGCGTTTCTTACATCCAAACGGCCATATGTCGCGAACGGATTGACCAATCCGAATAATTTCTGTTGCATCTGAAAGTAGAAACTCGCCCGATTACAACGATATGCGCACTTCTCCCCTAGGCCGTTCTAGTCATTCGTTTCGAGCATCAGAACTGCGAAAATTTTGAGTTTCTCAAGCGTTTCTTATCTCCAAACTGCCATATCTCGCGAACGGATCGACCAATCCGCAAAATTTCTGTTGCATCTGAAAGTAGAAACTCGCCCGATTACATCGGTATGCGTACTTTTCCCCTAGGCCGTTCTAGTTATTCGTTTCGAGCATCAGAACTGCGAAAATTTTGAGTTTCTCAAGCGTTTCTTACCTCCAAACTGCTACATCTCGCGAACGGATTGACCAATCCGCAAAATTTCTGTTGCATCTGAAAGTAGAAACTCCCCCGATTACAACGGTATGTGTAGTTTTCCCCTAGGCCGTTGCAGTTATTCGTTTCGAGCATCAGAACTGCGAAAATGTTGAGTTTCTCAAGCGTTTCTCACTTCCAAACTGCCATATCTCGCGAACGGATAGACCAATCCGCAAAATTTCTGTTGCTTCTGAAAGTAGAAACTCGCCCGATCACAACGGTATGCGCACTTTTCCCCTAGGCGGTTTTAGTTATTCGTTTCGAGCATCAGAACTGCGAAAATTTTGAGTTTCTCGAGCGTTTCTTACATCCAAACGGCCATATCTCGCGAACGGATGGACCAATCCGCATAATTTCTGTTGCATCTGAAAGTAGAAACTCGCCCGATTACAACGGTATGCGCACTTCTCCCCTAGGCCGTTCTAGTCATTCGTTTCGAGCATCAGAACTGCGAAAATTTTGAGTTTCTCAAGCGTTTCTTATCTCCAAACTGCCATATCTCGCGAACGGATTGATCAATCCGCAAAATTTCTGTTGCATCTGAAAGTAGAAACTCGCCCGATTACAACGGTATGCGTACTTCTCCCCTAGGCCGTTCTAGTCATTCGTTTCGAGCATCAGAACTGCGAAAATTTTGAGTTTCTCGAGCGTTTCTTACCTCCAAACTGCCATATCGAGCGAACGGATTGACCAATCCGCAAAATTTCTGTTGCATCTGAAAGTAGAAACTCGCCCGATTACAACGGTATGTGTAGTTTTCCCCTAGGCCGTTCCAGTTATTCGTTTCGAGCATCAGAACTGCGAAAATTTTGAGTTTCTCAAGCGTTTCTTACCTCCAAACGGCCATATCTCGCGAACTGATTGACCAATACGCAAAATTTCTGTTGCATTTGAAAGTAGAAACTCGCCTGATTACAACGGTATGTGTAGTTTTCCCCTAGGCCGTTCCAGTTATTCGTTTCGAGCATCAGAACTGCGAAAGTTTTGAGTTTCTCAAGCGCTTCTTACATCCAAACTGCCACATCTCGCGAACGGATTGACCAATCCGCAAAATTTCTGTTGCATCTGAAAGTAGAAATTCGCCCGATTACAACGCTATGCGCACTTTTCACCTAGGCCGTTCTAGTTATTCGTTTCGAGCATCAGAACTGCGAAAATTTTGTGTTTCTCAAGCGTTTCTTACATCCAAACGGCCATATCTCGCGAACGGATTGACCAATCCGCAAAATTTCTGTTGCTTCTGAAAATAGAAACTCGCCCGATCACAACGGTATGCGCACTCTTCCCCTAGGCGGTTCTAGTTATTCGTTTCGAGCATCAGAACTGCGAAAATTTTGAGTTTCTCTAGCGTTTCTTATATCCAAACTGCCATATCTCGCGAACGGATTGATCAATCCGCAAAATTTCTATTGCATCTGAAAGTAGAAACTCGCCCGATTACAACGGTATGCGTACTTCTCCCCTAGGCCGTTCTAGTCATTCGTTTCGAGCATCAGAACTGCGAAAATTTTGAGTTTCTCTAGCGTTTCTTACCTCCAAACTGCCACATCTCGCGAACGGATTGACCAATCCGCAAAATTTCTGTTGCATTTGAAAGTAGAAACTCGCCCGATTACAGCGGTATGTGTAGTTTTCCCCTAGGCCGTTCCAGTTATGCGTTTCGAGCATCAGAACTGCGAAAATTTTGAGTTTCTCAAGCGTTTCTCACATCCAAACTGCCATATCTCGCGAACGGATTGACCAATCCGCAAAATTTCTGTTGCATTTGAAAGTAGAAACTCGCCCGATTACAACGGTATGCGCACTTTTCCCCTAGGCCGTTCTAGTTATTCGTTTCGAGCATCAGAACTGCGAAAATTTTGAGTTTCTCAAGCGTTTCTTACTTCCAAACTGCCACATCTCGCGAACGGATTGACCAATCCGCAAAATTTCTATTGCATTTGAAAGTAGAAACTCGCCCGATTACAACGGTATGCGCACTTCTCCCCTAGGCAGTTCTAGTCATTCGTTTCGAGCATCAGAACTGCGAAAATTTTGAGTTTCTCAAGCGTTTCTTTCTTCCAAACTGCCATATCTCGCGAACGGATTGACCAATCCGCAAAATTTCTGTTGCTTCTGAAAATAGAAGCTCGCCCGATCACAACGGTATGCGCACTTTTCCCCTAGGCGGTTCTAGTTATTCGTTTCGAGCATCAGAACTGCGAAAATTTTGAGTTTCTCTAGCGTTTCTTATATCCAAACTGCCATATCTCGCGAACGGATTGATCAATCCGCAAAATTTCTATTGCATCTGAAAGTAGAAACTCGCCCGATTACAACGGTATGCGTACTTCTCCCCTAGGCCGTTCTAGTCATTCGTTTCGAGCATCAGAACTGCGAAAATTTTGAGTTTCTCAAGCGTTTCTTACTTCCAAACTGCCATATCTCGCGAACGGATCGACCAATCCGAAAAATTTCTGTGGCATCTGAAAGTAGAAACTCGCCCGATTACATCGGTATGCGTGCTTTTCCCCTAGGCCGTTCTAGTTATTCGGTTCGAGCATCAGAACTGCGAAAATTTTGAGTTTCTCAAGCGTTTCTTACCTCCAAACTGCCACATCTCGCGAACGGATTGACCAATCCGCAAAATTTCTGTTGCATTTGAAAGTAGAAACTCGCCCGATTACAACGGTATGTGTAGTTTTCCCCTAGGCCGTTCCAGTTATTCGTTTCGAGCATCAGAACTGCGAAAATTTTGAGTTTCTCAAGCGTTTCTCACATCCAAACTGCCATATCTCGCGAACGGATTGACCAATCCGCAAAATTTCTGTTGCATTTGAAAGTAGAAACTCGCCCGATTACAACGGTATGCGCACTTTTCCCCTAGGCGGTTCTAGTTATTCGTTTCGAGCATCAGAACTGCGAAAATTTTGAGTTTCTCAAGCGTTTCTTATCTCCAAACTGCCATATCTCGCGAACGGATTGATCAATCCGCAAAATTTCTGTTGCATCTGAAAGTAGAAACTCGCCCGATTACAACGGTATGTGTAGTTTTCCCCTAGGCCGTTCCAGTTATTCGGTTCGAGCATCAGAACTGCGAAAATTTTGAGTTTCTCAAGCGTTTCTTACCTCCAAACTGCCATATCTCGCGAACGGATTGACCAATCGGCAAAGTTTCTGTTGCATCTGAAAGTAGAAACTCGCCCGATTACAACGGTATGTGTAGTTTTCCCCTAGGCCGTTCCAGTTATTCGTTTCGAGCATCAGAACTGCGAAAATTTTGAGTTTCTCAAGCGTTTCTTTCTTCCAAACTGCCATATCTCGCGAACGGATTGACCAATCCGCAAAATTTCTGTTGCTTCTGAAAATAGAAGCTCGCCCGATCACAACGGTATGCGCACTTTTCCCCTAGGCGGTTCTAGTTATTCGTTTCGAGCATCAGAACTGCGAAAATTTTGAGTTTCTCTAGCGTTTCTTATATCCAAACTGCCATATCTCGCGAACGGATTGATCAATCCGCAAAATTTCTATTGCATCTGAAAGTAGAAACTCGCCCGATTACAACGGTATGCGTACTTCTCCCCTAGGCCGTTCTAGTCATTCGTTTCGAGCATCAGAACTGCGAAAATTTTGAGTTTCTCAAGCGTTTCTTACTTCCAAACTGCCATATCTCGCGAACGGATCGACCAATCCGAAAAATTTCTGTGGCATCTGAAAGTAGAAACTCGCCCGATTACATCGGTATGCGTGCTTTTCCCCTAGGCCGTTCTAGTTATTCGGTTCGAGCATCAGAACTGCGAAAATTTTGAGTTTCTCAAGCGTTTCTTACCTCCAAACTGCCACATCTCGCGAACGGATTGACCAATCCGCAAAATTTCTGTTGCATTTGAAAGAAGAAACTCGCCCGATTACAACGGTATGTGTAGTTTTCCCCTAGGCCGTTCCAGTTATTCGTTTCGAGCATCAGAACTGCGAAAATTTTGAGTTTCTCAAGCGTTTCTCACATCCAAACTGCCATATCTCGCGAACGGATTGACCAATCCGCAAAATTTCTGTTGCATTTGAAAGTAGAAACTCGCCCGATTACAACGGTATGCGCACTTTTCCCCTAGGCGGTTCTAGTTATTCGTTTCGAGCATCAGAACTGCGAAAATTTTGAGTTTCTCAAGCGTTTCTTATCTCCAAACTGCCATATCTCGCGAACGGATTGATCAATCCGCAAAATTTCTGTTGCATCTGAAAGTAGAAACTCGCCCGATTACAACGGTATGTGTAGTTTTCCCCTAGGCCGTTCCAGTTATTCGGTTCGAGCATCAGAACTGCGAAAATTTTGAGTTTCTCAAGCGTTTCTTACCTCCAAACTGCCATATCTCGCGAACGGATTGACCAATCGGCAAAGTTTCTGTTGCATCTGAAAGTAGAAACTCGCCCGATTACAACGGTATGTGTAGTTTTCCCCTAGGCCGTTCCAGTTATTCGTTTCGAGCATCAGAACTGCGAAAATTTTGAGTTTCTCAAGCGTTTCTTACCTCCAAACGGCCATATCTCGCGAACTGATTGACCAATACGCAAAATTTCTGTTGCATTTGAAAGTAGAAACTCGCCTGATTACAACGGTATGTGTAGTTTTCCCCTAGGCCGTTCCAGTTATTCGTTTCGAGCATCAGAACTGCGAAAGTTTTGAGTTTCTCAAGCGCTTCTTACATCCAAACTGCCACATCTCGCGAACGGATTGACCAATCCGCAAAATTTCTGTTGCATCTGAAAGTAGAAATTCTCCCGATTACAACGCTATGCGCACTTTTCACCTAGGCCGTTCTAGTTATTCGTTTCGAGCATCAGAACTGCGAAAATTTTGAGTTTCTCAAGCGTTTCTTACATCCAAACGGCCATATCTCGCGAACGGATTGACCAATCCGCAAAATTTCTGTTGCTTCTGAAAATAGAAACTCGCCCGATCACAACGGTATGCGCACTCTTCCCCTAGGCGGTTCTAGTTATTCGTTTCGAGCATCAGAACTGCGAAAATTTTGAGTTTCTCTAGCGTTTCTTATATCCAAACTGCCATATCTCGCGAACGGATTGATCAATCCGCAAAATTTCTATTGCATCTGAAAGTAGAAACTCGCCCGATTACAACGGTATGCGTACTTCTCCCCTAGGCCGTTCTAGTCATTCGTTTCGAGCATCAGAACTGCGAAAATTTTGAGTTTCTCAAGCGTTTCTTACCTCCAAACTGCCACATCTCGCGAACGGATTGACCAATCCGCAAAATTTCTGTTGCATTTGAAAGTAGAAACTCGCCCGATTACAACGGTATGTGTAGTTTTCCCCTAGGCCGTTCCAGTTATGCGTTTCGAGCATCAGAACTGCGAAAATTTTGAGTTTCTCAAGCGTTTCTCACATCCAAACTGCCATATCTCGCGAACGGATTGACCAATCCGCAAAATTTTTGTTGCATTTGAAAGTAGAAACTCGCCCGATTACAACGGTATGCGCACTTTTCCCCTAGGCCGTTCTAGTTATTCGTTTCGAGCATCAGAACTGCGAAAATTTTGAGTTTCTCAAGCGTTTCTTACTTCCAAACTGCCACATCTCGCGAACGGATTGACCAATCCGCAAAATTTCTATTGCATTTGAAAGTAGAAACTCGCCCGATTACAACGGTATGCGCACTTCTCCCCTAGGCCGTTCTAGTCATTCGTTTCGAGCATCAGAACTGCGAAAATTTTGAGTTTCTCAAGCGTTTCTTTCTTCCAAACTGCCATATCTCGCGAACGGATCGACCAATCAGCAAAATTTCTGTTGCATCTGAAAGTAGAAACTCGCCCGATTGCATCGGTATGCGTACTTTTCCCCTAGGCCGTTCTAGTTATTCGTTTCGAGCATCAGAACTGCGATAATTTTGAGTTTCTCAAGCGTTTCTTACGTCCAAACTGCCACATCTCGCGAACGGATTGACCAATCCGCAAAATTTCTGTTGCATCTGAAAGTAGAAACTCGCCCGATTACAACGCTATGCGCACTTTTCACCTAGGCCGTTCTACTTATTCGTTTCGAGCATCAGAACTGCGAAAATTTTGAGTTTCTCAAGCATTTCTTACATCCAAACGGCCATATCTCGCGAACGGATTGACCAATCCGCAAAATTTCTGTTGCTTCTGAAAATAGAAGCTCGCCCGATCACAACGGTATGCGCACTTTTCCCCTAGGCGGTTCTAGTTATTCGTTTCGAGCATCAGAACTGCGAAAATTTTGAGTTTCTCTAGCGTTTCTTATATCCAAACTGCCATATCTCGCGAACGGATTGATCAATCCGCAAAATTTCTATTGCATCTGAAAGTAGAAACTCGCCCGATTACAACGGTATGCGTACTTCTCCCCTAGGCCGTTCTAGTCATTCGTTTCGAGCATCAGAACTGCGAAAATTTTGAGTTTCTCAAGCGTTTCTTACTTCCAAACTGCCATATCTCGCGAACGGATCGACCAATCCGAAAAATTTCTGTGGCATCTGAAAGTAGAAACTCGCCCGATTACATCGGTATGCGTGCTTTTCCCCTAGGCCGTTCTAGTTATTCGGTTCGAGCATCAGAACTGCGAAAATTTTGAGTTTCTCAAGCGTTTCTTACCTCCAAACTGCCACATCTCGCGAACGGATTGACCAATCCGCAAAATTTCTGTTGCATTTGAAAGAAGAAACTCGCCCGATTACAACGGTATGTGTAGTTTTCCCCTAGGCCGTTCCAGTTATTCGTTTCGAGCATCAGAACTGCGAAAATTTTGAGTTTCTCAAGCGTTTCTCACATCCAAACTGCCATATCTCGCGAACGGATTGACCAATCCGCAAAATTTCTGTTGCATTTGAAAGTAGAAACTCGCCCGATTACAACGGTATGCGCACTTTTCCCCTAGGCGGTTCTAGTTATTCGTTTCGAGCATCAGAACTGCGAAAATTTTGAGTTTCTCAAGCGTTTCTTATCTCCAAACTGCCATATCTCGCGAACGGATTGATCAATCCGCAAAATTTCTGTTGCATCTGAAAGTAGAAACTCGCCCGATTACAACGGTATGTGTAGTTTTCCCCTAGGCCGTTCCAGTTATTCGGTTCGAGCATCAGAACTGCGAAAATTTTGAGTTTCTCAAGCGTTTCTTACCTCCAAACTGCCATATCTCGCGAACGGATTGACCAATCGGCAAAGTTTCTGTTGCATCTGAAAGTAGAAACTCGCCCGATTACAACGGTATGTGTAGTCTTCCCCTAGGCCGTTCCAGTTATTCATTTCGAGCATCAGAACTGCGAAAATTTTGAGTTTCTCAAGCGTTTCTTACCTCCAAACTGCCACATCTCGCGAACGGATTGACCAATCCGCAAAATTTCTGTTGCATCTGAAAGTAGAAACTCGCCCGATTACAACGCTATGCGCACTTTTCACCTAGGCCGTTCTAGTTATTCGTTTCGAGCATCAGAACTGCGAAAATTTTGAGTTTCTCAAGCGTTTTTTACATCCAAACGGCCATATCTCGCGAACGGATTGACCAATCCGCAAAATTTCTGTTGCTTCTGAAAATAGAAACTCGCCCGATCACAACGGTATGCGCACTTTTCCCCTAGGCGGTTCTAGTTATTCGTTTCGAGCATCAGAACTGCGAAAATTTTGAGTTTCTCTAGCGTTTCTTATATCCAAACTGCCATATCTCGCGAACGGATTGATCAATCCGCAAAATTTCTATTGCATCTGAAAGTAGAAACTCGCCCGATTACAACGGTATGCGTACTTCTCCCCTAGGCCGTTCTAGTCATTCGTTTCGAGCATCAGATCTGCGAAAATTTTGAGTTTCTCAAGCGTTTCTTACTTCCAAACTGCCATATCTCGCGAACGGATCGACCAATCCGAAAAATTTCTATTGCATCTGAAAGTAGAAACTCGCCCGATTACATCGGTATGCGTGCTTTTCCCCTAGGCGGTTCTAGTTATTCGTTTCGAGCATCAGAAATGCGAAAATTTTGAGTTTCTCTAACGTTTCTTATATCCAAACTGCCATATCTCGCGAACGGATTGATCAATCCGCAAAATTTCTATTGCATCTGAAAGTAGAAACTCGCCCGATTACAACGGTATGCGTACTTCTCCCCTAGGCCGTTCTAGTCATTCGTTTCGAGCATCAGAACTGCGAAAATTTTGAGTTTCTCAAGCGTTTCTTACTTCCAAACTGCCATATCTCGCGAACGGATCGACCAATCCGAAAAATTTCTGTTGCATCTGAAAGTTGAAACTCGCCCGATTACATCGGTATGCGTGCTTTTCCCCTAGGCCGTTCTAGTTATTCGGTTCGAGCATCAGAACTGCGAAAATTTTGAGTTTCTCAAGCGTTTCTTACCTCCAAACTGCCATATCTCGCGAACGGATTGACCAATCGGCAAAGTTTCTGTTGCATCTGAAAGTAGAAACTCGCCCGATTACAACGGTATGTGTAGTCTTCCCCTAGGCCGTTCCAGTTATTCATTTCGAGCATCAGAACTGCGAAAATTTTGAGTTTCTCAAGCGTTTCTTACCTCCAAACTGCCACATCTCGCGAACGGAGTGACCAATCCGCAAAATTTCTGTTGCATCTGAAAGTAGAAACTCGCCCGATTACAACGCTATGCGCACTTTTCACCTAGGCCGTTCTAGTTATTCGTTTCGAGCATCAGAACTGCGAAAATTTTGAGTTTCTCAAGCGTTTTTTACATCCAAACGGCCATATCTCGCGAACGGATTGACCAATCCGCAAAATTTCTGTTGCTTCTGAAAATAGAAACTCGCCCGATCACAACGGTATGCGCACTTTTCCCCTAGGCGGTTCTAGTTATTCGTTTCGAGCATCAGAACTGCGAAAATTTTGAGTTTCTCTAGCGTTTCTTATATCCAAACTGCCATATCTCGCGAACGGATTGATCAATCCGCAAAATTTCTATTGCATCTGAAAGTAGAAACTCGCCCGATTACATCGGTATGCGTGCTTTTCCCCTAGGCCGTTCTAGTTATTCGGTTCGAGCATCAGAACTGCGGAAATTTTGAGTTTCTCAAGCGTTTCTTACCCCCAAACTGCCACATCTCGCGAACGGATTGACCAATCCGCAAAATTTCTGTTGCATTTGAAAGTAGAAACTCGCCCGATTACAACGGTATGTGTAGTTTTCCCCTAGGCCGTTCCAGTTATTCGTTTCTAGCATCAGAACTGCGAAAATTTTGAGTTTCTCAAGCGTTTCTCACATCCAAACTGCCATATCTCGCGAACGGATTGACCAATCCGCAAAATTTCTGTTGCATTTGAAAGTAGAAACTCGCCCGATTACAACGGTATGTGTAGTTTTCCCCTAGGCCGTTCCAGTTATTCGTTTCGAGCATCAGAACTGCGAAAATTTTGAGTTTCTCAAGCGTTTCTCACATCCAAACTGCCATATCTCGCGAACGGATTGACCAATCCGCAAAATTTCTGTTGCATTTGAAAGTAGAAACTCGCCCGATTACAACGGTATGCGCACTTTTCCCCTAGGCGGTTCTAGTTATTCGTTTCGAGCATCAGAACTGCGAAAATTTTGAGTTTCTCAAGCGTTTCTTATCTCCAAACTGCCATATCTCGCGAACGGATTGATCAATCCGCAAAATTTCTGTTGCATCTGAAAGTAGAAACTCGCCCGATTACAACGGTATGTGTAGTTTTCCCCTAGGCCGTTCCAGTTATTCGGTTCGAGCATCAGAACTGCGAAAATTTTGAGTTTCTCAAGCGTTTCTTACCTCCAAACTGCCATATCTCGCGAACGGATTGACCAATCGGCAAAGTTTCTGTTGCATCTGAAAGTAGAAACTCGCCCGATTACAACGGTATGTGTAGTCTCCCCTAGGCCGTTCCAGTTATTCATTTCGAGCATCAGAACTGCGAAAATTTTGAGTTTCTCAAGCGTTTCTTACCTCCAAACTGCCACATCTCGCGAACGGATTGACCAATCCGCAAAATTTCTGTTGCATCTGAAAGTAGAAACTCGCCCGATTACAACGCTATGCGCACTTTTCACCTAGGCCGTTCTAGTTATTCGTTTCGAGCATCAGAACTGCGAAAATTTTGAGTTTCTCAAGCGTTTTTTACATCCAAACGGCCATATCTCGCGAACGGATTGACCAATCCGCAAAATTTCTGTTGCTTCTGAAAATAGAAACTCGCCCGATCACAACGGTATGCGCACTTTTCCCCTAGGCGGTTCTAGTTATTCGTTTCGAGCATCAGAACTGCGAAAATTTTGAGTTTCTCTAGCGTTTCTTATATCCAAACTGCCATATCTCGCGAACGGATTGATCAATCCGCAAAATTTCTATTGCATCTGAAAGTAGAAACTCGCCCGATTACAACGGTATGCGTACTTCTCCCCTAGGCCGTTCTAGTCATTCGTTTCGAGCATCAGATCTGCGAAAATTTTGAGTTTCTCAAGCGTTTCTTACTTCCAAACTGCCATATCTCGCGAACGGATCGACCAATCCGAAAAATTTCTATTGCATCTGAAAGTAGAAACTCGCCCGATTACATCGGTATGCGTGCTTTTCCCCTAGGCGGTTCTAGTTATTCGTTTCGAGCATCAGAAATGCGAAAATTTTGAGTTTCTCTAACGTTTCTTATATCCAAACTGCCATATCTCGCGAACGGATTGATCAATCCGCAAAATTTCTATTGCATCTGAAAGTAGAAACTCGCCCGATTACAACGGTATGCGTACTTCTCCCCTAGGCCGTTCTAGTCATTCGTTTCGAGCATCAGAACTGCGAAAATTTTGAGTTTCTCAAGCGTTTCTTACTTCCAAACTGCCATATCTCGCGAACGGATCGACCAATCCGAAAAATTTCTGTTGCATCTGAAAGTTGAAACTCGCCCGATTACATCGGTATGCGTGCTTTTCCCCTAGGCCGTTCTAGTTATTCGGTTCGAGCATCAGAACTGCGAAAATTTTGAGTTTCTCAAGCGTTTCTTACCTCCAAACTGCCATATCTCGCGAACGGATTGACCAATCGGCAAAGTTTCTGTTGCATCTGAAAGTAGAAACTCGCCCGATTACAACGGTATGTGTAGTCTTCCCCTAGGCCGTTCCAGTTATTCATTTCGAGCATCAGAACTGCGAAAATTTTGAGTTTCTCAAGCGTTTCTTACCTCCAAACTGCCACATCTCGCGAACGGAGTGACCAATCCGCAAAATTTCTGTTGCATCTGAAAGTAGAAACTCGCCCGATTACAACGCTATGCGCACTTTTCACCTAGGCCGTTCTAGTTATTCGTTTCGAGCATCAGAACTGCGAAAATTTTGAGTTTCTCAAGCGTTTTTTACATCCAAACGGCCATATCTCGCGAACGGATTGACCAATCCGCAAAATTTCTGTTGCTTCTGAAAATAGAAACTCGCCCGATCACAACGGTATGCGCACTTTTCCCCTAGGCGGTTCTAGTTATTCGTTTCGAGCATCAGAACTGCGAAAATTTTGAGTTTCTCTAGCGTTTCTTATATCCAAACTGCCATATCTCGCGAACGGATTGATCAATCCGCAAAATTTCTATTGCATCTGAAAGTAGAAACTCGCCCGATTACATCGGTATGCGTGCTTTTCCCCTAGGCCGTTCTAGTTATTCGGTTCGAGCATCAGAACTGCGGAAATTTTGAGTTTCTCAAGCGTTTCTTACCCCCAAACTGCCACATCTCGCGAACGGATTGACCAATCCGCAAAATTTCTGTTGCATTTGAAAGTAGAAACTCGCCCGATTACAACGGTATGTGTAGTTTTCCCCTAGGCCGTTCCAGTTATTCGTTTCTAGCATCAGAACTGCGAAAATTTTGAGTTTCTCAAGCGTTTCTCACATCCAAACTGCCATATCTCGCGAACGGATTGACCAATCCGCAAAATTTCTGTTGCATTTGAAAGTAGAAACTCGCCCGATTACAACGGTATGTGTAGTTTTCCCCTAGGCCGTTCCAGTTATTCGTTTCGAGCATCAGAACTGCGAAAATTTTGAGTTTCTCAAGCGTTTCTCACATCCAAACTGCCATATCTCGCGAACGGATTGACCAATCCGCAAAATTTCTGTTGCATTTGAAAGTAGAAACTCGCCCGATTACAACGGTATGCGCACTTTTCCCCTAGGCGGTTCTAGTTATTCGTTTCGAGCATCAGAACTGCGAAAATTTTGAGTTTCTCAAGCGTTTCTTATCTCCAAACTGCCATATCTCGCGAACGGATTGATCAATCCGCAAAATTTCTGTTGCATCTGAAAGTAGAAACTCGCCCGATTACAACGGTATGTGTAGTTTTCCCCTAGGCCGTTCCAGTTATTCGGTTCGAGCATCAGAACTGCGAAAATTTTGAGTTTCTCAAGCGTTTCTTACCTCCAAACTGCCATATCTCGCGAACGGATTGACCAATCGGCAAAGTTTCTGTTGCATCTGAAAGTAGAAACTCGCCCGATTACAACGGTATGTGTAGTCTTCCCCTAGGCCGTTCCAGTTATTCATTTCGAGCATCAGAACTGCGAAAATTTTGAGTTTCTCAAGCGTTTCTTACCTCCAAACTGCCACATCTCGCGAACGGATTGACCAATCCGCAAAATTTCTGTTGCATCTGAAAGTAGAAACTCGCCCGATTACAACGCTATGCGCACTTTTCACCTAGGCCGTTCTAGTTATTCGTTTCGAGCATCAGAACTGCGAAAATTTTGAGTTTCTCAAGCGTTTTTTACATCCAAACGGCCATATCTCGCGAACGGATTGACCAATCCGCAAAATTTCTGTTGCTTCTGAAAATAGAAACTCGCCCGATCACAACGGTATGCGCACTTTTCCCCTAGGCGGTTCTAGTTATTCGTTTCGAGCATCAGAACTGCGAAAATTTTGAGTTTCTCTAGCGTTTCTTATATCCAAACTGCCATATCTCGCGAACGGATTGATCAATCCGCAAAATTTCTATTGCATCTGAAAGTAGAAACTCGCCCGATTACAACGGTATGCGTACTTCTCCCCTAGGCCGTTCTAGTCATTCGTTTCGAGCATCAGATCTGCGAAAATTTTGAGTTTCTCAAGCGTTTCTTACTTCCAAACTGCCATATCTCGCGAACGGATCGACCAATCCGAAAAATTTCTATTGCATCTGAAAGTAGAAACTCGCCCGATTACATCGGTATGCGTGCTTTTCCCCTAGGCGGTTCTAGTTATTCGTTTCGAGCATCAGAAATGCGAAAATTTTGAGTTTCTCTAACGTTTCTTATATCCAAACTGCCATATCTCGCGAACGGATTGATCAATCCGCAAAATTTCTATTGCATCTGAAAGTAGAAACTCGCCCGATTACAACGGTATGCGTACTTCTCCCCTAGGCCGTTCTAGTCATTCGTTTCGAGCATCAGAACTGCGAAAATTTTGAGTTTCTCAAGCGTTTCTTACTTCCAAACTGCCATATCTCGCGAACGGATCGACCAATCCGAAAAATTTCTGTTGCATCTGAAAGTAGAAACTCGCCCGATTACATCGGTATGCGTGCTTTTCCCCTAGGCCGTTCTAGTTATTCGGTTCGAGCATCAGAACTGCGAAAATTTTGAGTTTCTCAAGCGTTTTTTACATCCAAACGGCCATATCTCGCGAACGGATTGACCAATCCGCAAAATTTCTGTTGCTTCTGAAAATAGAAACTCGCCCGATCACAACGGTATGCGCACTTTTCCCCTAGGCGGTTCTAGTTATTCGTTTCGAGCATCAGAACTGCGAAAATTTTGAGTTTCTCTAGCGTTTCTTATATCCAAACTGCCATATCTCGCGAACGGATTGATCAATCCGCAAAATTTCTATTGCATCTGAAAGTAGAAACTCGCCCGATTACATCGGTATGCGTGCTTTTCCCCTAGGCCGTTCTAGTTATTCGGTTCGAGCATCAGAACTGCGGAAATTTTGAGTTTCTCAAGCGTTTCTTACCCCCAAACTGCCACATCTCGCGAACGGATTGACCAATCCGCAAAATTTCTGTTGCATTTGAAAGTAGAAACTCGCCCGATTACAACGGTATGTGTAGTTTTCCCCTAGGCCGTTCCAGTTATTCGTTTCTAGCATCAGAACTGCGAAAATTTTGAGTTTCTCAAGCGTTTCTCACATCCAAACTGCCATATCTCGCGAACGGATTGACCAATCCGCAAAATTTCTGTTGCATTTGAAAGTAGAAACTCGCCCGATTACAACGGTATGCGCACTTTTCCCCTAGGCCGTTCTAGTTATTCGTTTCGAGCATCAGAACTGCGAAAATTTTGAGTTTCTCAAGCGTTTCTTACTTCCAAACTGCCACATCTCGCGAACGGATCGACCAATCCGCAAAATTTCTATTGCATCTGAAAGTAAAAACTCGCCCGATTACAACGGTATGTGTTGTCTTCCCCTAGGCCGTTCCAGTTATTCATTTCGAGCATCAGAACTGCGAAAATTTTGAGTTTCTCAAGCGTTTCTTACCTCCAAACTGCCATATCTCGCGAACGGATTGACCAATCCGCAAAATTTCTGTTGCATCTGAAAGTAGAAACTCGCCCGATTACAACGCTATGCGCACTTTTCACCTAGGCCGTTCTAGTTATTCGTTTCGAGCATCAGAACTGCGAAAATTTTGAGTTTCTCAAGCGTTTTTTACATCCAAACGGCCATATCTCGCGAACGGATTGACCAATCCGCAAAATTTCTGTTGCATCTGAAAGTAGAAACTCGCCCGATTACAACGCTATGCGCACTTTTCACCTAGGCCGTTCTAGTTATTCGTTTCGAGCATCAGAACTGCGAAAATTTTGAGTTTCTCAAGCGTTTTTTACATCCAAACTGCCATATCTCGCGAACGGATTGACCAATCCGCAAAATTTCTGCTGCTTCTGAAAGTAGAAACTCGCCCGATCACAACGGTATGCGCACTTTTCCCCTAGGCCGTTCTAGTTATTCGTTTCGAGCATCAGAACTGCGAAAATTTTGAGTTTCTCTAGCGTTTCTTATATCCAAACTGCCATATCTCGCGAACGGATCGACCAATCCGAAAAATTTCTGTTGCATCTGAAAGTAGAAACTCGCCCGATTAAATCGGTATGCGCACTTTTCCCCTAGGCCGTTCTAGTTATTCGGTTCGAGCATCAGAACTGCGAAAATTTTGAGTTTCTCAAGCGTTTCTTACATCGAAACGGCCATATCTCGCGAACGGATTGACCAATCCGCAAAATTTCTGTTGCTTCTGAAAATAGAAACTCGCCCGATCACAACGGTATGCGCACTTTTCCCCTAGGCGGTTCTAGTTATTCGTTTCGAGCATCAGAACTGCGAAAATTTTGAGTTTCTCTAGCGTTTCTTATCTCCAAACTGCCATATCTCGCGAACGGATTGATCAATCCGCAAAATTTCTATTGCATCTGAAAGTAGAAACTCGCCCGATTACAACGGTATGCGTACTTCTCCCCTAGGCCGTTCTAGTCATTCGTTTCGAGCATCAGAACTGCGAAAATTTTGAGTTTTTAAGCGTTTCTTACTTCCAAACTGCCACATCTCGCGAACGGATCGACCAATCCGCAAAATTTCTGTTGCATCTGAAAGTAGAAACTCGCCCGATTACAACGGTATGTTTAGTTTTCCCCTAGGCCGTTCCAGTTATTCGTTTCGAGCATCAGAACTGGGAAAATTTTGAGTTTCTCAAGCGTTTCTTACATCCAAACTGCCATATCTCGCGAACGGATTGACCAATCCGCAAAATTTCTGTTGCATCTGAAAGTAGAAACTCGCCCGATCACAACGGTATGCGCACTTTTCCCCTAGGCGGTTCTAGTTATTCGTTTCGAGTATCAGAACTGCGAAAATTTTGAGTTTCTCGAGCGTTTCTTACATCGAAACGGCCATATCTCGCGAACGGATTGACCAATCCGCATAATTTCTGTTGCATCTGAAAGTAGAAACTCGCCCGATTACAACGGTATGCGCACTTCTCCCCTAGGCCGTTCTAGTCATTCGTTTCGAGCATCAGAACTGCGAAAATTTTGAGTTTCTCAAGCGTTTCTTTCTTCCAAACTGCCATATCTCGCGAACGGATCGACCAATCCGCAAAATTTGTGTTGCATCTGAAAGTAGAAACTCGCCCGATTACATCGGTATGCGTACATTTCCCCTAGGCCGTTCTAGTTATTCGTTTCGAGCATCAGAACTGCGATAATTCTGAGTTTCTCAAGCGTTTCTTATCTTCAAACTGCCATATCTCGCGAACGGATTGAACAATCCGCAAAATTTCTGTTGCAACTGAAAGTAGAAACTCGCCCGATTACAACGGTATGCGTACTTCTTCCCTAGGCCGTTCTAGTTATTCGTTTCGAGCATCAGAACAGCGAAAATTTTGAGTTTCTCAAGCGTTTCTTACTTCCAAACTGCCACATCTCGCGAACGGATCGACCAATCCGCAAAATTTCTGTTGCATCTGAAAGTAGAAACTCGCCCGATTACAACGGTATGTGTAGTTTTCCCCTAGGCCGTTCCAGTTATTCGTTTCGAGCATCAGAACTGGGAAAATTTTGAGTTTCTCAAGCGTTTCTTACATCCAAACTGCCATATCTCGCGAACGGATTGACCAATCCGCAAAATTTCTGTTGCATCTGAAAGTAGAAACTCGCCCGATCACAACGGTATGCGCACTTTTCCCCTAGGCGGTTCTAGTTATTCGTTTCGAGTATCAGAACTGCGAAAATTTTGAGTTTCTCGAGCGTTTCTTACATCGAAACGGCCATATCTCGCGAACGGATTGACCAATCCGCATAATTTCTGTTGCATCTGAAAGTAGAAACTCGCCCGATTACAACGGTATGCGCACTTCTCCCCTAGGCCGTTCTAGTCATTCGTTTCGAGCATCAGAACTGCGAAAATTTTGAGTTTCTCAAGCGTTTCTTTCTTCCAAACTGCCATATCTCGCGAACGGATCGACCAATCCGCAAAATTTGTGTTGCATCTGAAAGTAGAAACTCGCCCGATTACATCGGTATGCGTACTTTTCCCCTAGGCCGTTCTAGTTATTCGTTTCGAGCATCAGAACTGCGATAATTCTGAGTTTCTCAAGCGTTTCTTATCTTCAAACTGCCATATCTCGCGAACGGATTGAACAATCCGCAAAATTTCTGTTGCAACTGAAAGTAGAAACTCGCCCGATTACAACGGTATGCGTACTTCTTCCCTAGGCCGTTCTAGTCATTCGTTTCGAGCATCAGAGCTGCGAAAATTTTGAGTTTCTCGAGCGTTTCTTACCTCCAAACTGCCATATCGAGCGAACGGATTGACCAATCCGCAAAATTTCTGTTGCATCTGAAAGTAGAAACTCGCCCGATTACAACGGTGGGTGTAGTTTTCCCCTAGGCCGTTCTAGTTATTCGTTTCGAGCATCAGAACAGCGAAAATTTTGAGTTTCTCAAGCGTTTCTTACTTCCAAACTGCCACATCTCGCGAACGGATCGACCAATCCGCAAAATTTCTGTTGCATCTGAAAGTAGAAACTCGCCCGATTACAACGGTATGTGTAGTTTTCCCCTAGGCCGTTCCAGTTATTCGTTTCGAGCATCAGAACTGGGAAAATTTTGAGTTTCTCAAGCGTTTCTTACATCCAAACTGCCATATCTCGCGAACGGATTGACCAATCCGCAAAATTTCTGTTGCATCTGAAAGTAGAAACTCGCCCGATCACAACGGTATGCGCACTTTTCCCCTAGGCGGTTCTAGTTATTCGTTTCGAGTATCAGAACTGCGAAAATTTTGAGTTTCTCGAGCGTTTCTTACATCGAAACGGCCATATCTCGCGAACGGATTGACCAATCCGCATAATTTCTGTTGCATCTGAAAGTAGAAACTCGCCCGATTACAACGGTATGCGCACTTCTCCCCTAGGCCGTTCTAGTCATTCGTTTCGAGCATCAGAACTGCGAAAATTTTGAGTTTCTCAAGCGTTTCTTTCTTCCAAACTGCCATATCTCGCGAACGGATCGACCAATCCGCAAAATTTGTGTTGCATCTGAAAGTAGAAACTCGCCCGATTACATCGGTATGCGTACTTTTCCCCTAGGCCGTTCTAGTTATTCGTTTCGAGCATCAGAACTGCGATAATTCTGAGTTTCTCAAGCGTTTCTTATCTTCAAACTGCCATATCTCGCGAACGGATTGATCAATCCGCAAAATTTCTGTTGCATCTGAAAGTAGAAACTCGCCCGATTACAACGGTATGCGTACTTCTTCCCTAGGCCGTTCTAGTCATTCGTTTCGAGCATCAGATCTGCGAAAATTTTGAGTTTCTCGAGCGTTTCTTACCTCCAAACTGCCATATCGAGCGAACGGATTGACCAATCCGCAAAATTTCTGTTGCATCTGAAAGTAGAAACTCGCCCGATTACAACGGTAGGTGTAGTTTTCCCCTAGGCCGTTCTAGTTATTCGTTTCGAGCATCAGAACAGCGAAAATTTTGAGTTTCTCAAGCGTTTCTTACTTCCAAACTGCCACATCTCGCGAACGGATCGACCAATCCGCAAAATTTCTGTTGCATCTGAAAGTAGAAACTCGCCCGATTACAACGGTATGTGTAGTTTTCCCCTAGGCCGTTCCAGTTATTCGTTTCGAGCATCAGAACTGGGAAAATTTTGAGTTTCTCAAGCGTTTCTTACTTCCAAACTGACACATCTCGCGAACGGATCGACCAATCCGCAAAATTTCTGTTGCATCTGAAAGTAGAAACTCGCCCGATTACCACGGTATGTGTAGTTTTCCACTAGGCCGTTCCAGTTATTCGTTTCGAGCATCAGAACTGCGAAAATTTTGAGTTTCTCAAGCGTTTCTTACATCCAAACGGCCATATCTCGCGAACGGATTGACCAATCCGCATAATTTTTGTTGCATCTGAAAGTAGAAACTCGCCCGATTACAACTGTATGCGTACTTCTCCCCTAGGCCGTTCTAGTCATTTGTTTCGAGCATCAGAACTGCGAAAATTTTGAGTTTCTCAAGCGTTTCTTATCTCCAAACTGCCATATCTCGCGAACGGATTGATCAATCCGCAAAATTTCTGTTGCATCTGAAAGTAGAAACTCGCCCGATTACAACGGTATGCGTACTTCTTCCCTAGGCCGTTCTAGTCATTCGTTTCGAGCATCAGAACTGCGAAAATTTTGAGTTTCTCGAGCGTTTCTTACCTCCAAACTGCAATATCGAGCGAACGGATTGACCAATCCGCAAAATTTCTGTTGCATCTGAAAGTAGAAACTCGCCCGATTACAACGGTATGCGCACTTTTCACCTAGACCGTTCTAGTTATTCGTTTCGAGCATCAGAACTGCGAAAATTTTGAGTTTCTCAAGCGTTTCTTACATCCAAACGGCCATATCTCGCGATCGGATTGACCAATCCGCAAAATTTCTGTTGCTTCTGAAAATAGAAACTCGCCCGATCACAACGGTATGCGCACTTTTCCCCTAGGAGGTTCTAGTTATTCGTTTCGAGCATCAGAACTGCGAAAATTTTGAGTTTCTCAAGCGTTTCTTACTTCCAAACTGCCACATCTCGCGAACGGATCGACCAATCCGCAAAATTTCTGTTGCATCTGAAACTAGAAACTCGCCCGATTACAACGGTATGTGTAGTTTTCCCCTAGGCCGTTCCAGTTATTCGTTTCGAGCATCAGAACTGGGAAAATTTTGAGTTTCTCAAGCGTTTCTTACTTCCAAACTGACACATCTCGCGAACGGATCGACCAATCCGCAAAATTTCTGTTGCATCTGAAAGTAGAAACTCGCCCGATTACCACGGTATGTGTAGTTTTCCCCTAGGCCGTTCCAGTTATTCGTTTCGAGCATCAGAACTGCGAAAATTTTGAGTTTCTCAAGCGTTTCTTACCTCCAAACTGCCATATCTCGCGAACGGATTGACCAATCGGCAAAGTTTCTGTTGCATCTGAAAGTAGAAACTCGCCCGATTACAACGGTATGTGTAGTTTTCCCCTAGGCCGTTCCAGTTATTCATTTCGAGCATCAGAACTGCGAAAATTTTGAGTTTCTCAAGCGTTTCTTACCTCCAAACTGCCATATCTCGCGAACGGATAGACCAATCCGCAAAATTTCTGTTGCTTCTGAAAGTAGAAACTCGCCCGATTACAACCGTATGCGTACTTCTCCCCTAGGCCGTTCTAGTCATTTGTTTCGAGCATCAGAACTGCGAAAATTTTGAGTTTCTCAAGCGTTTCTTATCTCCAAACTGCCATATCTCGCGAACGGATTGATCAATCCGCAAAATTTCTGTTGCATCTGAAAGTAGAAACTCGCCCGATTACAACGGTATGCGTACTTCTTCCCTAGGCCGTTCTAGTCATTCGTTTCGAGCATCAGAACTGCGAAAATTTTGAGTTTCTCGAGCGTTTCTTACCTCCAAACTGCCATATCGAGCGAACGGATTGACCAATCCGCAAAATTTCTGTTGCATCTGAAAGTAGAAACTCGCCCGATTACAACGGTATGCGCAATTTTCACCTAGGCCGTTCTAGTTATTCGTTTCGAGCATCAGAACTGCGAAAATTTTGAGTTTCTCAAGCGTTTCTTACATCCAAACGGCCATATCTCGCGAACGGATTGACCAATCCGCAAAATTTCTGTTGCTTCTGAAAATAGAAACTCGCCCGATCACAACGGTATGCGCACTTTTCCCCTAGGAGGTTCTAGTTATTCGTTTCGAGCATCAGAACTGCGAAAATTTTGAGTTTCTCTAGCGTTTCTTATATCCAAACTGCCATATCTCGCGAACGGATTGATAAATCCGCAAAATTTCTATTGCATCTGAAAGTAGAAACTCGCCCGATTTCAACGGTATGCGTACTTCTCCCCTAGGCCGTTCTAGTCATTCGTTTCGAGCATCAGAACTGCGAAAATTTTGAGTTTCTCAAGCGTTTCTTACTTCCAAACAGCCATATCTCGCGAACGGATCGACCAATCCGCAAAATTTCTCTTGCATCTGAAAGTAGAAACTCGCCCGATTACAACGGTATGTGTAGTTTTCCCCTAGGCCGTTCCAGTTATTCGTTTCGAGCATCAGAACTGGGAAAATTTTGAGTTTCTCAAGCGTTTCTTACCTCCAAACTGCCATATCTCGCGAACGGATAGACCAATCCGCAAAATTTCTGTTGCTTCTGAAAGTAGAAACTCGCCCGATCACAACGGTATGCGCACTTTTCCACTAGGCGGTTCTAGTTATTCGTTTCGAGCATCAGAACTGCGAAAATTTTGAGTTCCTCGAGCGTTTCTTACATCCAAACGGCCATATCTCGCGAACGGATTGACCAATGCGCATAATTTTTGTTGCATCTGAAAGTAGAAACTCGCCCGATTACAACCGTATGCGTACTTCTCCCCTAGGCCGTTCTAGTCATTCGTTTCGAGCATCAGAACTGCGAAAATTTTGAGTTTCTCAAGCGTTTCTTATCTCCAAACTGCCATATCTCGCGAACGGATTGATCAATCCGCAAAATTTCTGTTGCATCTGAAAGTAGAAACTCGCCCGATTACAACGGTATGCGTACTTCTTCCCTAGGCCGTTCTAGTCATTCGTTTCGAGCATCAGAACTGCGAAAATTTTGAGTTTCTCGAGCGTTTCTTACCTCCAAACTGCCATATCGAGCGAACGGATTGACCAATCCGCAAAATTTCTGTTGCATCTGAAAGTAGAAACTCGCCCGATTACAACTGTAGGTGTAGTTTTCCCCTAGGCCGTTCTAGTTATTCGTTTCGAGCATCAGAACAGCGAAAATTTTGAGTTTCTCAAGCGTTTCTTACTTCCAAACTGCCACATCTCGCGAACGGATCGACCAATCCGCAAAATTTCTGTTGCATCTGAAAGTAGAAACTCGCCCGATTACAACGGTATGTGTAGTTTTCCCCTAGGCCGTTCCAGTTATTCGTTTCGAGCATCAGAACTGGGAAAATTTTCAGTTTCTCAAGCGTTTCTTACTTCCAAACTGACACATCTCGCGAACGGATCGACCAATCCGCAAAATTTCTGTTGCATCTGAAAGTAGAAACTCGCCCGATTACAACGGTATGTGTAGTTTTCCCCTAGGCCGTTCCAGTTATTCGTTTCGAGCATCAGAACTGCGAAAATTTTGAGTTTCTCAAGCGTTTCTTACCTCCAAACTGCCATATCTCGCGAACGGATTGACCAATCGGCGAAGTTTCTGTTGCATCTGAAAGTAGAAACTCGCCCGATTACAACGGTATGTGTAGTCTTCCCCTAGGCCGTTCCAGTTATTCATTTCGAGCATCAGAACTGCGAAAATTTTGAGTTTCTCAAGCGTTTCTTACCTCCAAACTGCCATATCTCGCGAACGGATTGACCAATCCGCAAAATTTCTGTTGCATCTGAAAGTAGAAACTCGCCCGATTACAACGGTATGCGCACTTTTCACCTAGGCCGTTCTAGTTATTCGTTTCGAGCATCAGAACTGCGAAAATTTTGAGTTTCTCAAGCGTTTCTTACATCCAAACGGCCATATCTCGCGAACGGATTGACCAATCCGCAAAATTTCTGTTGCTTCTGAAAATAGAAACTCGCCCGATCACAACGGTATGCGCACTTTTCCCCTAGGAGGTTCTAGTTATTCGTTTCGAGCATCAGAACTGCGAAAATTTTGAGTTTCTCTAGCGTTTCTTATATCCAAACTGCCATATCTCGCGAACGGATTGATAAATCCGCAAAATTTCTATTGCATCTGAAAGTAGAAACTCGCCCGATTTCAACGGTATGCGTACTTCTCCCCTAGGCCGTTCTAGTCATTCGTTTCGAGCATCAGAACTGCGAAAATTTTGAGTTTCTCAAGCGTTTCTTATCTCCAAACTGCCATATCTCGCGAACGGATTGATCAATCCGCAAAATTTCTGTTGCATCTGAAAGTAGAAACTCGCCCGATTACAACGGTATGCGTACTTCTTCCCTAGGCCGTTCTAGTCATTCGTTTCGAGCATCAGAACTGCGAAAATTTTGAGTTTCTCGAGCGTTTCTTACCTCCAAACTGCCATATCGAGCGAACGGATTGACCAATCCGCAAAATTTCTGTTGCATCTGAAAGTAGAAACTCGCCCGATTACAACGGTAGGTGTAGTTTTCCCCTAGGCCGTTCTAGTTATTCGTTTCGAGCATCAGAACAGCGAAAATTTTGAGTTTCTCAAGCGTTTCTTACTTCCAAACTGCCACATCTCGCGAACGGATCGACCAATCCGCAAAATTTCTGTTGCATCTGAAAGTAGAAACTCGCCCGATTACAACGGTATGTGTAGTTTTCCCCTAGGCCGTTCCAGTTATTCGTTTCGAGCATCAGAACTGGGAAAATTTTGAGTTTCTCAAGCGTTTCTTACTTCCAAACTGACACATCTCGCGAACGGATCGACCAATCCGCAAAATTTCTGTTGCATCTGAAAGTAGAAACTCGCCCGATTACAACGGTATGTGTAGTTTTCCCCTAGGCCGTTCCAGTTATTCGTTTCGAGCATCAGAACTGCGAAAATTTTGAGTTTCTCAAGCGTTTCTTACCTCCAAACTGCCATATCTCGCGAACGGATTGACCAATCGGCGAAGTTTCTGTTGCATCTGAAAGTAGAAACTCGCCCGATTACAACGGTATGTGTAGTCTTCCCCTAGGCCGTTCCAGTTATTCATTTCGAGCATCAGAACTGCGAAAATTTTGAGTTTCTCAAGCGTTTCTTACCTCCAAACTGCCATATCTCGCGAACGGATAGACCAATCCGCAAAATTTCTGTTGCTTCTGAAAGTAGAAACTCGCCCGATTACAACCGTATGCGTACTTCTCCCCTAGGCCGTTCTAGTCATTTGTTTCGAGCATCAGAACTGCGAAAATTTTGAGTTTCTCAAGCGTTTCTTATCTCCAAACTGCCATATCTCGCGAACGGATTGATCAATCCGCAAAATTTCTGTTGCATCTGAAAGTAGAAACTCGCCCGATTACAACGGTATGCGTACTTCTTCCCTAGGCCGTTCTAGTCATTCGTTTCGAGCATCAGATCTGCGAAAATTTTGAGTTTCTCGAGCGTTTCTTACCTCCAAACTGCCATATCGAGCGAACGGATTGACCAATCCGCAAAATTTCTGTTGCATCTGAAAGTAGAAACTCGCCCGATTACAACGGTAGGTGTAGTTTTCCCCTAGGCCGTTCTAGTTATTCGTTTCGAGCATCAGAACAGCGAAAATTTTGAGTTTCTCAAGCGTTTCTTACTTCCAAACTGCCACATCTCGCGAACGGATCGACCAATCCGCAAAATTTCTGTTGCATCTGAAACTAGAAACTCGCCCGATTACAACGGTATGTGTAGTTTTCCCCTAGGCCGTTCCAGTTATTCGTTTCGAGCATCAGAACTGGGAAAATTTTGAGTTTCTCAAGCGTTTCTTACTTCCAAACTGACACATCTCGCGAACGGATCGACCAATCCGCAAAATTTCTGTTGCATCTGAAAGTAGAAACTCGCCCGATTACCACGGTATGTGTAGTTTTCCCCTAGGCCGTTCCAGTTATTCGTTTCGAGCATCAGAACTGCGAAAATTTTGAGTTTCTCAAGCGTTTCTTACCTCCAAACTGCCATATCTCGCGAACGGATTGACCAATCGGCAAAGTTTCTGTTGCATCTGAAAGTAGAAACTCGCCCGATTACAACGGTATGTGTAGTTTTCCCCTAGGCCGTTCCAGTTATTCATTTCGAGCATCAGAACTGCGAAAATTTTGAGTTTCTCAAGCGTTTCTTACCTCCAAACTGCCATATCTCGCGAACGGATAGACCAATCCGCAAAATTTCTGTTGCTTCTGAAAGTAGAAACTCGCCCGATTACAACCGTATGCGTACTTCTCCCCTAGGCCGTTCTAGTCATTTGTTTCGAGCATCAGAACTGCGAAAATTTTGAGTTTCTCAAGCGTTTCTTATCTCCAAACTGCCATATCTCGCGAACGGATTGATCAATCCGCAAAATTTCTGTTGCATCTGAAAGTAGAAACTCGCCCGATTACAACGGTATGCGTACTTCTTCCCTAGGCCGTTCTAGTCATTCGTTTCGAGCATCAGAACTGCGAAAATTTTGAGTTTCTCGAGCGTTTCTTACCTCCAAACTGCCATATCGAGCGAACGGATTGACCAATCCGCAAAATTTCTGTTGCATCTGAAAGTAGAAACTCGCCCGATTACAACGGTATGCGCACTTTTCACCTAGGCCGTTCTAGTTATTCGTTTCGAGCATCAGAACTGCGAAAATTTTGAGTTTCTCAAGCGTTTCTTACATCCAAACGGCCATATCTCGCGAACGGATTGACCAATCCGCAAAATTTCTGTTGCTTCTGAAAATAGAAACTCGCCCGATCACAACGGTATGCGCACTTTTCCCCTAGGAGGTTCTAGTTATTCGTTTCGAGCATCAGAACTGCGAAAATTTTGAGTTTCTCTAGCGTTTCTTATATCCAAACTGCCATATCTCGCGAACGGATTGATAAATCCGCAAAATTTCTATTGCATCTGAAAGTAGAAACTCGCCCGATTTCAACGGTATGCGTACTTCTCCCCTAGGCCGTTCTAGTCATTCGTTTCGAGCATCAGAACTGCGAAAATTTTGAGTTTCTCAAGCGTTTCTTACTTCCAAACAGCCATATCTCGCGAACGGATCGACCAATCCGCAAAATTTCTCTTGCATCTGAAAGTAGAAACTCGCCCGATTACAACGGTATGTGTAGTTTTCCCCTAGGCCGTTCCAGTTATTCGTTTCGAGCATCAGAACTGGGAAAATTTTGAGTTTCTCAAGCGTTTCTTACCTCCAAACTGCCATATCTCGCGAACGGATAGACCAATCCGCAAAATTTCTGTTGCTTCTGAAAGTAGAAACTCGCCCGATCACAACGGTATGCGCACTTTTCCACTAGGCGGTTCTAGTTATTCGTTTCGAGCATCAGAACTGCGAAAATTTTGAGTTCCTCGAGCGTTTCTTACATCCAAACGGCCATATCTCGCGAACGGATTGACCAATGCGCATAATTTTTGTTGCATCTGAAAGTAGAAACTCGCCCGATTACAACCGTATGCGTACTTCTCCCCTAGGCCGTTCTAGTCATTCGTTTCGAGCATCAGAACTGCGAAAATTTTGAGTTTCTCAAGCGTTTCTTATCTCCAAACTGCCATATCTCGCGAACGGATTGATCAATCCGCAAAATTTCTGTTGCATCTGAAAGTAGAAACTCGCCCGATTACAACGGTATGCGTACTTCTTCCCTAGGCCGTTCTAGTCATTCGTTTCGAGCATCAGAACTGCGAAAATTTTGAGTTTCTCGAGCGTTTCTTACCTCCAAACTGCCATATCGAGCGAACGGATTGACCAATCCGCAAAATTTCTGTTGCATCTGAAAGTAGAAACTCGCCCGATTACAACTGTAGGTGTAGTTTTCCCCTAGGCCGTTCTAGTTATTCGTTTCGAGCATCAGAACAGCGAAAATTTTGAGTTTCTCAAGCGTTTCTTACTTCCAAACTGCCACATCTCGCGAACGGATCGACCAATCCGCAAAATTTCTGTTGCATCTGAAAGTAGAAACTCGCCCGATTACAACGGTATGTGTAGTTTTCCCCTAGGCCGTTCCAGTTATTCGTTTCGAGCATCAGAACTGGGAAAATTTTGAGTTTCTCAAGCGTTTCTTACTTCCAGACTGACACATCTCGCGAACGGATCGACCAATCCGCAAAATTTCTGTTGCATCTGAAAGTAGAAACTCGCCCGATTACAACGGTATGTGTAGTTTTCCCCTAGGCCGTTCCAGTTATTCGTTTCGAGCATCAGAACTGCGAAAATTTTGAGTTTCTCAAGCGTTTCTTACCTCCAAACTGCCATATCTCGCGAACGGATTGACCAATCGGCGAAGTTTCTGTTGCATCTGAAAGTAGAAACTCGCCCGATTACAACGGTATGTGTAGTCTTCCCCTAGGCCGTTCCAGTTATTCATTTCGAGCATCAGAACTGCGAAAATTTTGAGTTTCTCAAGCGTTTCTTACCTCCAAACTGCCATATCTCGCGAACGGATTGACCAATCCGCAAAATTTCTGTTGCATCTGAAAGTAGAAACTCGCCCGATTACAACGGTATGCGCACTTTTCACCTAGGCCGTTCTAGTTATTCGTTTCGAGCATCAGAACTGCGAAAATTTTGAGTTTCTCAAGCGTTTCTTACATCCAAACGGCCATATCTCGCGAACGGATTGACCAATCCGCAAAATTTCTGTTGCTTCTGAAAATAGAAACTCGCCCGATCACAACGGTATGCGCACTTTTCCCCTAGGAGGTTCTAGTTATTCGTTTCGAGCATCAGAACTGCGAAAATTTTGAGTTTCTCTAGCGTTTCTTATATCCAAACTGCCATATCTCGCGAACGGATTGATAAATCCGCAAAATTGCTATTGCATCTGAAAGTAGAAACTCGCCCGATTTCAACGGTATGCGTACTTCTCCCCTAGGCCGTTCTAGTCATTCGTTTCGAGCATCAGAACTGCGAAAATTTTGAGTTTCTCAAGCGTTTCTTATCTCCAAACTGCCATATCTCGCGAACGGATTGATCAATCCGCAAAATTTCTGTTGCATCTGAAAGTAGAAACTCGCCCGATTACAACGGTATGCGTACTTCTTCCCTAGGCCGTTCTAGTCATTCGTTTCGAGCATCAGAACTGCGAAAATTTTGAGTTTCTCGAGCGTTTCTTACCTCCAAACTGCCATATCGAGCGAACGGATTGACCAATCCGCAAAATTTCTGTTGCATCTGAAAGTAGAAACTCGCCCGATTACAACGGTAGGTGTAGTTTTCCCCTAGGCCGTTCTAGTTATTCGTTTCGAGCATCAGAACAGCGAAAATTTTGAGTTTCTCAAGCGTTTCTTACTTCCAAACTGCCACATCTCGCGAACGGATCGACCAATCCGCAAAATTTCTGTTGCATCTGAAAGTAGAAACTCGCCCGATTACAACGGTATGTGTAGTTTTCCCCTAGGCCGTTCCAGTTATTCGTTTCGAGCATCAGAACTGGGAAAATTTTGAGTTTCTCAAGCGTTTCTTACTTCCAAACTGACACATCTCGCGAACGGATCGACCAATCCGCAAAATTTCTGTTGCATCTGAAAGTAGAAACTCGCCCGATTACAACGGTATGTGTAGTTTTCCCCTAGGCCGTTCCAGTTATTCGTTTCGAGCATCAGAACTGCGAAAATTTTGAGTTTCTCAAGCGTTTCTTACCTCCAAACTGCCATATCTCGCGAACGGATTGACCAATCGGCGAAGTTTCTGTTGCATCTGAAAGTAGAAACTCGCCCGATTACAACGGTATGTGTAGTCTTCCCCTAGGCCGTTCCAGTTATTCATTTCGAGCATCAGAACTGAGAAAATTTTGAGTTTCTCAAGCGTTTCTTACCTCCAAACTGCCATATCTCGCGAACGGATTGAACAATCCGCAAAATTTCTGTTGCATCTGAAAGTAGAAACTCGCCCGAATACAACGGTATGCGCACTTTTCACCTAGGCCGTTCTAGTTATTCGTTTCGAGCATCAGAACTGCGAAAATTTTGAGTTTCTCAAGCGTTTCTTACATCCAAACGGCCATATCTCGCGAACGGATTGACCAATCCGCAAAATTTCTGTTGCTTCTGAAAATAGAAACTCGCCCGATCACAACGGTATGCGCACTTTTCCCCTAGGAGGTTCTAGTTATTCGTTTCGAGCATCAGAACTGCGAAAATTTTGAGTTTCTCTAGCGTTTCTTATATCCAAACTGCCATATCTCGCGAACGGATTGATAAATCCGCAAAATTTCTATTGCATCTGAAAGTAGAAACTCGCCCGATTTCAACGGTATGCGTACTTCTCCCCTAGGCCGTTCTAGTCATTCGTTTCGAGCATCAGAACTGCGAAAATTTTGAGTTTCTCAAGCGTTTCTTACTTCCAAACAGCCATATCTCGCGAACGGATCGACCAATCCGCAAAATTTCTGTTGCTTCTGAAAGTAGAAACTCGCCCGATCACAACGGTATGCGCACTTTTCCACTAGGCGGTTCTAGTTATTCGTTTCGAGCATCAGAACTGCGAAAATTTTGAGTTCCTCGAGCGTTTCATACTTCCAAACTGACACATCTCGCGAACGGATCGACCAATCCGCAAAATTTCTGTTGCATCTGAAAGTAGAAACTCGCCCGATTACAACGGTATGTGTAGTTTTCCCCTAGGCCGTTCCAGTTATTCGTTTCGAGCATCAGAACTGCGAAAATTTTGAGTTTCTCAAGCGTTTCTTACCTCCAAACTGCCATATCTCGCGAACGGATTGACCAATCGGCAAAGTTTCTGTTGCATCTGAAAGTAGAAACTCGCCCGATTACACCGGTATGTGTAGTCTTCCCCTAGGCCGTTCCAGTTATTCATTTCGAGCATCAGAACTGCGAAAATTTTGAGTTTCTCAAGCGTTTCTTACCTCCAAACTGCCATATCTCGCGAACGGATTGACCAATCCGCAAAATTTCTGTTGCTTCTGAAAGTAGAAACTCGCCCGATCACAACGGTATGCGCACTTTTCCACTAGGCGGTTCTAGTTATTCGTTTCGAGCATCAGAACTGCGAAAATTTTGAGTTCCTCGAGCGTTTCTTACATCCAAACGGCCATATCTCGCGAACGGATTTACCAATCCGCATAATTTCTGTTGCATCTGAAAGTAGAAACTCGCCCGATTACAACGGTATGCGCACTTCTCCCCTAGGCCGTTCTAGTCATTCGTTTCGAGCATCAGAACTGCGAAAATTTTGAGTTTCTCGAGCGTTTCTTACCTCCAAATTGCCATATCGAGCGAACGGATTGATCAATCCGCAAAATTTCTGTTGCATCTGAAAGTAGAAACTCGCCCGATTACAACGGTAGGTGTAGTTTTCCCCTAGGCCGTTCTAGTTATTCGTTTCGAGCATCAGAACAGCGAAAATTTTGAGTTTCTCAAGCGTTTCTTACTTCCAAACTGCCACATCTCGCGAACGGATCGACCAATCCGCAAAATTTCTGTTGCATCTGAAAGTAGAAACTCGCCCGATTACAACGGTATGTGTAGTTTTCCCCTAGGCCGTTCCAGTTATTCGTTTCGAGCATCAGAACTGCGAAAATTTTGAGTTTCTCAAGCGTTTCTTACCTCCAAACTGCCATATCTCGCGAACGGATTGACCAATCGGCGAAGTTTCTGTTGCATCTGAAAGTAGAAACTCGCCCGATTACAACGGTATGTGTAGTCTTCCCCTAGGCCGTTCCAGTTATTCATTTCGAGCATCAGAACTGAGAAAATTTTGAGTTTCTCAAGCGTTTCTTACCTCCAAACTGCCATATCTCGCGAACGGATTGACCAATCCGCAAAATTTCTGTTGCATCTGAAAGTAGAAACTCGCCCGATTACAACGGTATGCGCACTTTTCACCTAGGCCGTTCTAGTTATTCGTTTCGAGCATCAGAACTGCGAAAATTTTGAGTTTCTCAAGCGTTTCTTACATCCAAACGGCCATATCTCGCGAACGGATTGACCAATCCGCAAAATTTCTGTTGCTTCTGAAAATAGAAACTCGCCCGATCACAACGGTATGCGCACTTTTCCCCTAGGAGGTTCTAGTTATTCGTTTCGAGCATCAGAACTGCGAAAATTTTGAGTTTCTCTAGCGTTTCTTATATCCAAACTGCCATATCTCGCGAACGGATTGACCAATCCGCAAAATTTCTGTTGCATTTGAAAGTAGAAACTCGCCCGATTACAACGGTATGCGTACTTATCCCCTAGGCCGTTCTAGTCATTCGTTTCGAGCATCAGAACTGCGAAAATTTTGAGTTTCACAAGCGTTTCTTATCTCCAAACTGCCATATCTCCCGAACGGATTGATCAATCCGCAAAATTTCTGTTGCATCTGAAAGTAGAAACTCGCCCGATTACAACGGTATGCGTACTTCTTCCCTAGGCCGTTCTAGTCATTCGTTTCGAGCATCAGAACTGCGAAAATTTTGAGTTTCTCGAGCGTTTCTTACTTCCAAACTGCCATATCGAGCGAACGGATTGACCAATCCGCAAAATTTCTGTTGCATCTGAAAGTAGAAACTCGCCCGATTACAACGGTAGGTGTAGTTTTCCCCTAGGCCGTTCTAGTTATTCGTTTCGAGCATCAGAACTGCGAAAATTTTGAGTTTCTCAAGCGTTTCTTACTTCCAAACTGCCACATCTCGCGAACGGATCGACCAATCCGCAAAATTTCTGTTGCATCTGAAAGTAGAAACTCGCCCGATTACAACGGTATGTGTAGTTTTCCCCTAGGCCGTTCCAGTTATTCGTTTCGAGCATCAGAACTGCGAAAATTTTGAGTTTCTCAAGCGTTTCTTACCTCCAGACTGCCATATCTCGCGAACGGATTGACCAATCCGCAAAATTTCTGTTGCATCTGAAAGTAGAAACTCGCCCGATTTCAACGTTATGTGTAGTCTTCCCCTAGGCCGTTCCAGTTATTCATTTCGAGCATCAGAACTGCGAAAATTTTGAGTTTCTCAAGCGTTTCTTACCTCCAAACTGCCATATCTCGCGAACGGATTGACCAATCCGCAAAATTTCTGTTGCATCTGAAAGTGGAAACTCGCCCGATTACAACGGTATGCGCACTTTTCACCTAGGCCGTTCTAGTTATTCGTTTCGAGCATCAGAACTGCGAAAATTTTGAGTTTCTCAAGCGTTTCTTACATCCAAACGGCCATATCTCGCGAACGGATTGACCAATCCGCAAAATTTCTGTTGCTTCTGAAAATACAAACTCGCCCGATCACAACGGTATGCGCACTTTTCCCCTAGGAGGTTCTAGTTATTCGTTTCGAGCATCAGAACTGCGAAAATTTTGAGTTTCTCTAGCGTTTCTTATATCCAAACTGCCATATCTCGCGAACGGATTGATAAATCCGCAAAATTTCTATTGCATCTGAAAGTAGAAACTCGCCCGATTACAACGGTATGCGTACTTCTCCCCTAGGCCGTTCTAGTCATTCGTTTCGAGCATCAGAACTGCGAAAATTTTGAGTTTCTCAAGCGTTTCTTACATCCAAACAGCCATATCTCGCGAACGGATCGACCAATCCGCAAAATTTCTGTTGCATCTGAAAGTAGAAACTCGCCCGATTACATCGGGGTGCGTACTTTTCCCCTAGGCCGTTCTAGTTATTCATTTCGAGCATCAGAACTGCGATAATTTTGAGTTTCTCAAGCGTTTCTTACCTCCAAACTGCCACATCTCGCGAACGGATTGACCAATCCGCAAAATTTCTGTTGCATCTGAAAGTAGAAACTCGCCCGATTACAACGCTATGCGCACTTTTCACCTAGGCCGTTCTAGTTATTCGTTTCGAGCATCAGAACTGCGAAAATTTTTAGTTTCTCAAGCGTTTCTTACATCCAAACGGCCATATCTCGCGAACGGATTGACCAATCCGCAAAATTTCTGTTGCTTCTGAAAATAGAAACTCGCCCGATCACAACGGTATGCGCACTTTTCCCCTAGGCGGTTCTAGTTATTCGTTTCGAGCATCAGAACTGCGAAAATTTTGAGTTTCTCTAGCGTTTCTTAGATCCAAACTGCCATATCTCGCGAACGGATTGATCAATCCGCAAAATTTCTGTTGCATCTGAAAGTAGAAACTCGCCCGATTACAACGGTATGCGTACTTCTTCCCTAGGCCGTTCTAGTCATTCGTTTCGAGCATCAGAACTGCGAAAATTTTGAGTTTCTCGAGCGATTCTTACTTCCAAACTGCCATATCGAGCGAACGGATTGACCAATCCGCAAAATTTCTGTTGCATCTGAAAGTAGAAACTCGCCCGATTACAACGGTAGGAGTAGTTTTCCCCTAGGCCGTTCTCGTTATTCGTTTCGAGCATCAGAACTGCGAAAATTTTGAGTTTCTCAAGCGTTTCTTACTTCCAAACTGCCACATCTCGCGAACGGATCGACCAATCCGCAAAATTTCTGTTGCATCTGAAAGTAGAAACTCGCCCGATTACAACGGTATGTGTTTTCTTCCCCTAGGCCGTTCCAGTTATTCATTTCGAGCATCAGAACTGCGAAAATTTTGAGTTTCTCAAGCGTTTCTTACCTCCAAACTGCCATATCTCGCGAACGGATTGACCAATCCGCAAAATTTCTGTTGCTTCTGAAAGTAGAAACTCGCCCGATCACAACGGTATTCGCACTTTTCCCCTAGGCGGTTCTAGTTATTCGTTTCGAGCATCAGAACTGCGAAAATTTTGAGTTTCTCAAGCGCTTCTTATCTCCAAACTGCCATATCTCGCGAACGGATTGATCAATCCGCAAAATTTCTGTTGCATCTGAAAGTAGAAACTCGCCCGATTACAACGGTATGTGTAGTTTTCCCCTAGGCCGTTCCAGTTATTCGTTTCGAGCATCAGAACTGCGAAAATTTTGAGTTTCTCAAGCGTTTCTTACCTCCAAACTGCCACATCTCGCGAACGGATTGACCAATCCGCAAAATTTCTGTGGCATTTGATAGTAGAAACTCGCCCGATTACAACGGTATGCGAACTTTTCCCCTAGGCCGTTCTAGTTATTCGTTTCGAGCATCAGAACTGCGAAAATTTTGAGTTTCTCAAGCGTTTCTTACATCCAAACGGCCATATCTCGCGAACGGATTGACCAATCCGCAAAATTTCTGCTGCTTCTGAAAGTAGAAACTCGCCCGATCACAACGGTATGCGCACTTTTCCCCTAGGCCGTTCTAGTTATTCGTTTCGAGCATCAGAACTGCGAAAATTTTGAGTTTCTCTAGCGTTTCTTATATCCAAACTGCCATATCTCGCAAACGGATTGATCAATCCGCAAAATTTCTATTGCATCTGAAAGTAGAAACTCGCCCGATTACAACGGTATGCGTACTTCTCCCCTAGGCCGTGCTAGTCATTCGTTTCGAGCATCAGAACTGCGATAATTTTGAGTTTCTCAAGCGTTTCTTACCTCCAAACTGCCACATCTCGCGAACGGATCGACCAATCCGAAAAATTTCTGTTGCATCTGAAAGTAGAAACTCGCCCGATTACATCGGTATGCGCACTTTTCCCCTAGGCCGTTCTAGTTATTCGGTTCGAGCATCAGAACTGCGAAAATTTTGAGTTTCTCAAGCGTTTCTTACATCGAAACGGCCATATCTCGCGAACGGATTGACCAATCCGCAAAATTTCTGTTGCTTCTGAAAATAGAAACTCGCCCGATCACAACGGTATGCGCACTTTTCCCCTAGGCGGTTCTAGTTATTCGTTTCGAGCATCAGAACTGCGAAAATTTTGAGTTTCTCTAGCGTTTCTTATCTCCAAACTGCCATATCTCGCGAACGGATTGATCAATCCGCAAAATTTCTATTGCATCTGAAAGTAGAAACTCGCCCGATTACAACGGTATGCGTACTTCTCCCCTAGGCCGTTCTAGTCATTCGTTTCGAGCATCAGAACTGCGAAAATTTTGAGTTTCTCAAGCGTTTCTTACTTCCAAACTGCCACATCTCGCGAACGGATCGACCAATCCGCAAAAATTCTGTTGCATCTGAAAGTAGAAACTCGCCCGATTACAACGGTATGTTTAGTTTTCCCCTAGGCCGTTCTAGTCATTCGTTTCGAGCATCAGAACTGCGAAAATTTTGAGTTTCTCAAGCGTTTCTTTCTTCCAAACTGCCATATCTCGCGAACGGATCGACCAATCCGCAAAATTTGTGTTGCATCTGAAAGTAGAAACTCGCCCGATTACATCGGTATGCGTACATTTCCCCTAGGCCGTTCTAGTTATTCGTTTCGAGCATCAGAACTGCGATAATTCTGAGATTCTCAAGCGTTTCTTATCTTCAAACTGCCATATCTCGCGAACGGATTGATCAATCCGCAAAATTTCTGTTGCATCTGAAAGTAGAAACTCGCCCGATTACAACGGTATGCGTACTTCTTCCCTAGGCCGTTCTAGTCATTCGTTTCGAGCATCAGAGCTGCGAAAATTTTGAGTTTCTCGAGCGTTTCTTACCTCCAAACTGCCATATCGAGCGAACGGATTGACCAATCCGCAAAATTTCTGTTGCATCTGAAAGTAGAAACTCGCCCGATTACAACGGTAGGTGTAGTTTTCCCCTAGGCCGTTCTAGTTATTCGTTTCGAGCATCAGAACAGCGAAAATTTTGAGTTTCTCAAGCGTTTCTTACTTCCAAACTGCCACATCTCGCGAACGGATCGACCAATCCGCAAAATTTCTGTTGCATCTGAAAGTAGAAACTCGCCCGATTACAACGGTATGTGTAGTTTTCCCCTAGGCCGTTCCAGTTATTCGTTTCGAGCATCAGAACTGGGAAAATTTTGAGTTTCTCAAGCGTTTCTTACATCCAAACTGCCATATCTCGCGAACGGATTGACCAATCCGCAAAATTTCTGTTGCATCTGAAAGTAGAAACTCGCCCGATCACAACGGTATGCGCACTTTTCCCCTAGGCGGTTCTAGTTATTCGTTTCGAGTATCAGAACTGCGAAAATTTTGAGTTTCTCGAGCGTTTCTTACATCGAAACGGCCATATCTCGCGAACGGATTGACCAATCCGCATAATTTCTGTTGCATCTGAAAGTAGAAACTCGCCCGATTACAACGGTATGCGCACTTCTCCCCTAGGCCGTTCTAGTCATTCGTTTCGAGCATCAGAACTGCGAAAATTTTGAGTTTCTCAAGCGTTTCTTTCTTCCAAACTGCCATATCTCGCGAACGGATCGACCAATCCGCAAAATTTGTGTTGCATCTGAAAGTAGAAACTCGCCCGATTACATCGGTATGCGTACTTTTCCCCTAGGCCGTTCTAGTTATTCGTTTCGAGCATCAGAACTGCGATAATTCTGAGTTTCTCAAGCGTTTCTTATCTTCAAACTGCCATATCTCGCGAACGGATTGATCAATCCGCAAAATTTCTGTTGCATCTGAAAGTAGAAACTCGCCCGATTACAACGGTATGCGCACTTTTCAACTAGGCCGTTCTAGTTATTCGTTTCGAGCATCAGAACTGCGAAAATTTTGAGTTTCTCAAGCGTTTCTTACATCCAAACGGCCATATCTCGCGAACGGATTGACCAATCCGCAAAATTTCTGTTGCTTCTGAAAATAGAAACTCGCCCGATCACAACGGTATGCGCACTTTTCCCCTAGGAGGTTCTAGTTATTCGTTTCGAGCATCAGAACTGCGAAAATTTTGAGTTTCTCTAGCGTTTCTTATATCCAAACTGCCATATCTCGCGAACGGATTGATAAATCCCCAAAATTTCTATTGCATCTGAAAGTAGAAACTCGCCCGATTTCAACGGTATGCGTACTTCTCCCCTAGGCCGTTCTAGTCATTCGTTTCGAGCATCAGAACTGCGAAAATTTTGAGTTTCTCAAGCGTTTCTTACTTCCAAACAGCCCTATCCCGCGAACGGATCGACCAATCCGCAAAATTTCTCTTGCATCTGAAAGTAGAAACTTGCCCGATTACAACGGTATGTGTAGTTTTCCCCTAGGCCGTTCCAGTTATTCGTTTCGAGCATCAGAACTGGGAAAATTTTGAGTTTCTCAAGCGTTTCTTACCTCCAAACTGCCATATCTCGCGAACGGATAGACCAATCCGCAAAATTTCTGTTGCTTCTGAAAGTAGAAACTCGCCCGATCACAACGGTATGCGCACTTTTCCACTAGGCGGTTCTAGTTATTCGTTTCGAGCATCAGAACTGCGAAAATTTTGAGTTCCTCGAGCGTTTCTTACATCCAAACGGCCATATCTCGCGAACGGATTGACCAATGCGCATAATTTTTGTTGCATCTGAAAGTAGAAACTCGCCCGATTACAACCGTATGCGTACTTCTCCCCTAGGCCGTTCTAGTCATTCGTTTCGAGCATCAGAACTGCGAAAATGTTGAGTTTCTCAAGCGTTTCTTATCTCCAAACTGCCATATCTCGCGAACGGATTGATCAATCCGCAAAATTTCTGTTGCATCTGAAAGTAGAAACTCGCCCGATTACAACGGTATGCGTACTTCTTCCCTAGGCCGTTCTAGTCATTCGTTTCGAGCATCAGAACTGCGAAAATTTTGAGTTTCTCGAGCGTTTCTTACCTCCAAACTGCCATATCGAGCGAACGGATTGACCAATCCGCAAAATTTCTGTTGCATCTGAAAGTAGAAACTCGCCCGATTACAACGGTAGGTGTAGTTTTCCCCTAGGCCGTTCTAGTTATTCGTTTTGAGCATCAGAACAGCGAAAATTTTGAGTTTCTCAAGCGTTTCTTACTTCCAAACTGCCACATCTCGCGAACGGATCGACCAATCCGCAAAATTTCTGTTGCATCTGAAAGTAGAAACTCGCCCGATTACAACGGTATGTGTAGTTTTCCCCTAGGCCGTTCCAGTTATTCGTTTCGAGCATCAGAACTGGGAAAATTTTGAGTTTCTCAAGCGTTTCTTACTTCCAAACTGACACATCTCGCGAACGGATCGACCAATCCGCAAAATTTCTGTTGCATCTGAAAGTAGAAACTCGCCCGATTACAACGGTATGCGCACTTCTCCCCTAGGCCGTTCCAGTTATTCGTTTCGAGCATCAGAACTGCGAAAATTTTGAGTTTCTCAAGCGTTTCTTACCTCCAAACTGCCATATCTCGCGAACGGATTGACCAATCGGCGAAGTTTCTGTTGCATCTGAAAGTAGAAACTCGCCCGATTACAACGGTATGTGTAGTCTTCCCCTAGGCCGTTCCAGTTATTCATTTCGAGCATCAGAACTGCGAAAATTTTGAGTTTCTCAAGCGTTTCTTACCTCCAAACTGCCATATCTCGCGAACGGATTGACCAATCCGCAAAATTTCTGTTGCATCTGAAAGTAGAAACTCGCCCGATTACAACGGTATGCGCACTTTTCACCTAGGCCGTTCTAGTTATTCGTTTCGAGCATCAGAACTGCGAAAATTTTGAGTTTCTCAAGCGTTTCTTACATCCAAACGGCCATATCTCGCGAACGGATTGACCAATCCGCAAAATTTCTGTTGCTTCTGAAAATAGAAACTCGCCCGATCACAACGGTATGCGCACTTTTCCCCTAGGAGGTTCTAGTTATTCGTTTCGAGCATCAGAACTGCGAAAATTTTGAGTTTCTCTAGCGTTTCTTATATCCAAACTGCCATATCTCGCGAACGGATTGATAAATCCGCAAAATTTCTATTGCATCTGAAAGTAGAAACTCGCCCGATTTCAACGGTATGCGTACTTCTCCCCTAGGCCGTTCTAGTCATTCGTTTCGAGCATCAGAACTGCGAAAATTTTGAGTTTCTCAAGCGTTTCTTACTTCCAAACAGCCATATCTCGCGAACGGATCGACCAATCCGCAAAATTTCTCTTGCATCTGAAAGTAGAAACTCGCCCGATTACATCGGTATGCGTACTTTTCCCCTAGGCCGTTCTAGTTATTCGTTTCGAGCATCAGAACTGCGATAATTTTGAGTTTCTCAAGCGTTTCTTACCTCCAAACTGCCACATCTCGCGAACGGATTGACCAAACCGCAAAATTTCTGTTGCATCTGAAAGTAGAAACTCGCCCGATTACAACGGTATGCGCACTTTTCACCTAGGCCGTTCTAGTTATTCGTTTCGAGCATCAGAACTGCGAAAATTTTGAGTTTCTCAAGCGTGTCTTATCTCCAAACTGCCATATCTCGCGAACGGATTGATCAATCCGCAAAATTTCTGTTGCATCTGAAAGCAGAAACTCGCCCGATTACAACGGTATGCGTACTTCTTCCCTAGGCCGTTCTAGTCATTCGTTTCGAGCATCAGAACTGCGAAAATTTTGAGTTTCTCGAGCGTTTCTTACCTCCAAACTGCCATATCGAACGAACGGATTGACCAATCCGCAAAATTTCTGCTGCATCTGAAAGTAGAAACACGCCCGATTACAACGGTAGGTGTAGTTTTCCCCTAGGCCGTTCTAGTTATTCGTTTCGAGCATCAGAACAGCGAAAATTTTGAGTTTCTCAAGCGTTTCTTACTTCCAAACTGCCACATCTCGCGAACGGATCGACCAATCCGCAAAATTTCTGTTGCATCTGAAAGTAGAAACTCGCCCGATTACAACGGTATGTGTAGTTTTCCCCTAGGCCGTTCCAGTTATTCGTTTCGAGCATCAGAACTGGGAAAATTTTGAGTTTCTCAAGCGTTTCTTACTTCCAAACTGACACATCTCGCGAACGGATCGACCAATCCGCAAAATTTCTGTTGCATCTGAAAGTAGAAACTCGCCCGATTACAACGGTATGTGTAGTTTTCCCCTAGGCCGTTCCAGTTATTCGTTTCGAGCATCAGAACTGCGAAAATTTTGAGTTTCTCAAGCGTTTCTTACCTCCAAACTGCCATATCTCGCGAACGGATTGACCAATCGGCAAAGTTTCTGTTGCATCTGAAAGTAGAAACTCGCCCGATTACACCGGTATGTGTAGTCTTCCCCTAGGCCGTTCCAGTTATTCATTTCGAGCATCAGAACTGCGAAAATTTTGAGTTTCTCAAGCGTTTCTTACCTCCAAACTGCCATATCTCGCGAACGGATTGACCAATCCGCAAAATTTCTGTTGCTTCTGAAAGTAGAAACTCGCCCGATCACAACGGTATGCGCACTTTTCCACTAGGCGGTTCTAGTTATTCGTTTCGAGCATCAGAACTGCGTAAATTTTGAGTTCCTCGAGCGTTTCTTACATCCAAACGGCCATATCTCGCGAACGGATTTACCAATCCGCATAATTTCTGTTGCATCTGAAAGTAGAAACTCGCCCGATTACAACGGTATGCGCACTTCTCCCCTAGGCCGTTCTAGTCATTCGTTTCGAGCATCAGAACTGCGAAAATTTTGAGTTTCTCAAGCGTCTCTTTCTTCCAAACTGCCATATCTCGCGAACGGATCGACCAATCCGCAAAATTTCTGTTGCATCTGAAAGTAGAAACTCGCCCGATCACAACGGAATGGGCACTTTTCCCCTAGGCCGTTCTAGTTATTCGTTTCGAGCATCAGAACTGCGATAATTTTGAGTTTCTCAAGCGTTTCTTACATCCAAACAGCCATATCTCGCGAACGGATTGACCAATCCGCATAATTTTTGTTGCATCTGAAAGTAGAAACTCGCCCGATTACAACCGTATGCGTACTTCTCCCCTAGGCCGTTCTAGTCATTCGTTTCGAGGATCAGAACTGCGAAAATTTTGAGTTTCTCAAGCGTTTCTTATCTCCAAACTGCCATATCTCGCGAACGGATTGATCAATCCGCAAAATTTCTGTTGCATCTGAAAGTAGAAACTCGCCCGATTACAAAGGTATGCGTACTTCTTCCCTAGGCCGTTCTAGTCATTCGTTTCGAGCATCAGAACTGCGAAAATTTTGAGTTTCTCGAGCGTTTCTTACCTCCAAATTGCCATATCGAGCGAACGGATTGATCAATCCGCAAAATTTCTGTTGCATCTGAAAGTAGAAACTCGCCCGATTACAACGGTAGGTGTAGTTTTCCCATAGGCCGTTCTAGTTATTCGTTTCGAGCATCAGAACAGCGAAAATTTTGAGTTTCTCAAGCGTTTCTTACTTCCAAACTGCCACATCTCGCGAACGGATCGACCAATCCGCAAAATTTCTGTTGCATCTGAAAGTAGAAACTCGCCCGATTACAACGGTATGTGTAGTTTTCCCCTAGGCCGTTCCAGTTATTCGTTTCGAGCATCAGAACTGCGAAAATTTTGAGTTTCTCAAGCGTTTCTTACCTCCAAACTGCCATATCTCGCGAACGGATTGACCAATCGGCGAAGTTTCTGTTGCATCTGAAAGTAGAAACTCGCCCGATTACAACGGTATGTGTAGTTTTCCCCTAGGCCGTTCCAGTTATTCGTTTCGAGCATCAGAACTGGGAAAATTTTGTGTTTCTCAAGCGTTTCTTACTTCCAAACTGACACATCTCGCGAACGGATCGACCAATCCGCAAAATTTCTGTTGCATCTGAAAGTAGAAACTCGCCCGATTACAACGGTATGCGCACTTCTCCCCTAGGCCGTTCTAGTCATTCGTTTCGAGCATCAGAACTGCGAAAATTTTGAGTTTCTCAAGCGTTTCTTACTTCCAAACTGACACATCTCGCGAACGGATCGACCAATCCGCAAAATTTCTGTTGCATCTGAAAGTAGAAACTCGCCCGATTACATCGGTATGCGCGCTTTTCCCCTAGGCCGTTCTAGTTATTCGGTTCGAGCATCAGAACTGCGAAAATGTTGAGTTTCTCAAGCGTTTCTTACCTCCAAACTGCCACATCTCGCGAACGGATTGACCAATCCGCAAAATTTCTGTTGCATTTGAAAGTAGAAACTCGCCCGATTACAACGGTATGTGTAGTTTTCCCCTAGGCCGTTCCAGTTATTCGTTTCGAGCATCAGAACTGCGAAAATTTTGAGTTTCTCAAGCGTTTCTCACATCCAAACTGCCATATCTCGCGAACGGATTCACCAATCCGCAAAATTTCTGTTGCATTTGAAAGTAGAAACTCGCCCGATTACAACGGTATGCGTACTTATCCCCTAGGCCGTCCTAGTCATTCGTTTCGAGCATCAGAACTGCGAAAATTTTGAGTTTCACAAGCGTTTCTTATCTCCAAACTGCCATATCTCCCGAACGGATTGATCAATCCGCAAAATTTCTGTTGCATCTGAAAGTAGAAACTCGCCCGATTACAACGGTATGCGTACTTCTTCCCTAGGCCGTTCTAGTCATTCGTTTCGAGCATCAGAACTGCGAAAATTTTGAGTTTCTCGAGCGTTTCTTACCTCCAAATTGCCATATCGAGCGAACGGATTGATCAATCCGCAAAATTTCTGTTGCATCTGAAAGTAGAAACTCGCCCGATTACAACGGTATGTGTAGTTTTCCCCTAGGCCGTTCCAGTTATTCGTTTCGAGCATCAGAACTGCGAAAATTTTGAGTTTCTCAAGCGTTTCTTACCTCCAAACTGCCATATCTCGCGAACGGATTGACCAATCGGCAAAGTTTCTGTTGCATCTGAAAGTAGAAACTCGCCCGATTACACCGGTATGTGTAGTCTTCACCTAGGCCGTTCTAGTCATTCGTTTCGAGCATCAGAACTGCGAAAATTTTGAGTTTCTCAAGCGTTTCTTTCTTCCAAACTGCCATATCTCGCGAACGGATCGACCAATCCGCAAAATTTCTGTTGCATCTGAAAGTAGAAACTCGCCCGATCACAACGGAATGATCACTTTTCCCCTAGGCCGTTCTAGTTATTCGTTTCGAGCATCAGAACTGCGATAATTTTGAGTTTCTCAAGCGTTTCTTACATCCAAACAGCCATATCTCGCGAACGGATTGACCAATCCGCATAATTTTTGTTGCATCTGAAAGTAGAAACTCGCCCGATTACAACCGTATGCGTACTTCTCCCCTAGGCCGTTCTAGTCATTCGTTTCGAGGATCAGAACTGCGAAAATTTTGAGTTTCTCAAGCGTTTCTTATCTCCAAACTGCCATATCTCGCGAACGGATTGATCAATCCGCAAAATTTCTGTTGCATCTGAAAGTAGAAACTCGCCCGATTACAAAGGTATGCGTACTTCTTCCCTAGGCCGTTCTAGTCATTCGTTTCGAGCATCAGAACTGCGAAAATTTTGAGTTTCTCGAGCGTTTCTTACCTCCAAATTGCCATATCGAGCGAACGGATTGATCAATCCGCAAAATTTCTGTTGCATCTGAAAGTAGAAACTCGCCCGATTACAACGGTAGGTGTAGTTTTCCCCTAGGCCGTTCTAGTTATTCGTTTCGAGCATCAGAACAGCGAAAATTCTGAGTTTCTCAAGCGTTTCTTACTTCCAAACTGCCACATCTCGCGAACGGATCGACCAATCCGCAAAATTTCTGTTGCATCTGAAAGTAGAAACTCGCCCGATTACAACGGTATGTGTAGTTTTCCCCTAGGCCGTTCCAGTTATTCGTTTCGAGCATCAGAACTGGGAAAATTTTGAGTTTCTCAAGCGTTTCTTACTTCCAAACTGACACATCTCGCGAACGGATCGACCAATCCGCAAAATTTCTGTTGCATCTGAAAGTAGAAACTCGCCCGATTACAACGGTATGTGTAGTTTTCCCCTAGGCCGTTCCAGTTATTCGTTTCGAGCATCAGAACTGCGAAAATTTTGAGTTTCTCAAGCGTTTCTTACCTCCAAACTGCCATATCTCGCGAACGGATTGACCAATCGGCAAAGTTTCTGTTGCATCTGAAAGTAGAAACTCGCCCGATTACAACGGTATGTGTAGTTTTCCCCTAGGCCGTTCCAGTTATTCGTTTCGAGCATCAGAACTGGGAAAATTTTGAGTTTCTCAAGCGTTTCTTACTTCCAAACTGACACATCTCGCGAACGGATCGACCAATCCGCAAAATTTCTGTTGCATCTGAAAGTAGAAACTCGCCCGATTACAACGGTATGCGCACTTCTCCCCTAGGCCGTTCTAGTCATTCGTTTCGAGCATCAGAACTGCGAAAATTTTGAGTTTCTCAAGCGTTTCTTTCTTCCAAACTGCCATATCTCGCGAACGGATCGACCAATCCGCAAAATTTCTGTTGCATCTGAAAGTAGAAACTCGCCCGATTACAACGGTATGCGCACTATTCACCTAGGCCGTTCTAGTTATTCGTTTCGAGCATCAGAACTGCGAAAATTTTTAGTTTCTCAAGCGTTTCTTACATCCAAACGGCCATATCTCGCGAACGGATTGACCAATCCGCAAAATTTCTGTTGCTTCTGAAAATAGAAACTCGCCCGATCACAGCGGTATGCGCACTTTTCCCCTAGGAGGTTCTAGTTATTCGTTTCGAGCATCAGAACTGCGAAAATTTTGAGTTTCTCTAGCGTTTCTTACTTCCAAACTGCCATATCTTGCGAACGGATCGACCAATCCGCAAAATTTCTGTTGCATCTGAAAGTAGAAACTCGCCCGATTACATCGGTATGCGCGCTTTTCCCCTAGGCCGTTCTAGTTATTCGGTTCGAGCATCAGAACTGCGAAAATGTTGAGTTTCTCAAGCGTTTCTTACCTCCAAACTGCCACATCTCGCGAACGGATTGACCAATCCGCAAAATTTCTGTTGCATTTGAAAGTAGAAACTCGCCCGATTACAACGGTATGTGTAGTTTTCCCCTAGGCAGTTCCAGTTATTCGTTTCGAGCATCAGAACTGCGAAAATTTTGAGTTTCTCAAGCGTTTCTCACATCCAAACTGCCATATCTCGCGAACGGATTGACCAATCCGCAAAATTTCTGTTGCATTTGAAAGTAGAAACTCGCCCGATTACAACGGTATGCGTACTTATCCCCTAGGCCGTTCTAGTCATTCTTTTCGAGCATCAGAACTGCGAAAATTTTGAGTTTCACAAGCGTTTCTTATCTCCAAACTGCCATATCTCCCGAACGGATTGATCAATCCGCAAAATTTCTGTTGCATCTGAAAGTAGAAACTCGCCCGATTACAACGGTATGCGTACTTCTTCCCTAGGCCGTTCTAGTCATTCGTTTCGAGCATCAGAACTGCGAAAATTTTGAGTTTCTCGAGCGTTTCTTACTTCCAAACTGCCATATCGAGCGAACGGATTGACCAATCCGCAAAATTTCTGTTGCATCTGAAAGTAGAAACTCGCCCGATTACAACGGTAGGTGTAGTTTTCCCCTAGGCCGTTCTAGTTATTCGTTTCGAGCATCAGAACTGCGAAAATTTTGAGTTTCTCAAGCGTTTCTTACTTCCAAACTGCCACATCTCGCGAACGGATCGACCAATCCGCAAAATTTCTGTTGCATCTGAAAGTAGAAACTCGCCCGATTACAACGGTATGTGTTGTCTTCCCCTAGGCCGTTCCAGTTATTCATTTCGAGCATCAGAACTGCGAAAATTTTGAGTTTCTCAAGCGTTTCTTACCTCCAAACTGCCATATCTCGCGAACGGATTGACCAATCCGCAAAATTCCTGTTGCTTCTGAAAGTAGAAACTCGCCCGATCACAACGGTATTCGCACTTTTCCCCTAGGCGGTTCTAGTTATTCGTTTCGAGCATCAGAACTGCGAAAATTTTGAGTTTCTCAAGCGTTTCTTATCTCCAAACTGCCATATCTCGCGAACGGATTGATCAATCCGCAAAATTTCTGTTGCATCTGAAAGTAGAAACTCGCCCGATTACAACGGTATGTGTAGTCTTCCCCTAGGCCGTTCCAGTTATTCGTTTCGAGCATCAGAACTGCGAAAATTTTGAGTTTCTCAAGCGTTTCTTACCTCCAAACTGCCATATCTCGCGAACGGATTGACCAATCCGCAAAATTTCTGTTGCATCTGAAAGTAGAAACTCGCCCGATTTCAACGTTATGTGTAGTCTTCCCCTAGGCCGTTCCAGTTATTCATTTCGAGCATCAGAACTGCGAAAGTTTTGAGTTTCTCAAGCGTTTCTTACCTCCAAACTGCCACATCTCGCGAACGGATTGACCAATCCGCAAAATTTCTGTTGCTTCTGAAAATAGAAACTCGCCCGATCACAACGGTATGCGCACTTTTCCCCTAGGCGGTTCTAGTTATTCGTTTCGAGCATCAGAACTGCGAAAATTTTGAGTTTCTCTAGCGTTTCTTATATCCAAACTGCCATATCTCGCGAACGGATTGATCAATCCGCAAAATTTCTATTGCATCTGAAAGTAGAAACTCGCCCGATTACAACGGTATGCGTACTTCTCCCCTAGGCCGTTCTAGACATTCGTTTCGAGCATCAGAACTGCGAAAATTTTGAGTTTCTCAAGCGTTTCTTATTTCCAAACTGCCACATCTCGCGAACGGATCGACCAATCCGCAAAATTTCTGTTGCATCTGAAAGTAGAAACTCGCCCGATTACAACGGTATGTGTAGTTTTCCCCTAGGCCGTTCTAGTTATTCGTTTCGAGCATCAGAACAGCGAAAATTTTGAGTTTCTCAAGCGTTTCTTACTTCCAAACTGCCACATCTCGCGAACGGATCGACCAATCCGCAAAATTTCTGTTGCATCTGAAAGTAAAAACTCGCCCGATTACAACGGTATGTGTAGTTTTCGCCTGGGCCGTTCCAGTTATTCGTTTCGGGCATCAGAACTGGGAAAATTTTGAGTTTCTCAAGCGTTTCTTACATCCAAACGGCCATATCTCGCGAACGGATTGACCAATCCGCAAAATTTCTGTTGCTTCTGAAAATAGAAACTCGCCCGATCACAGCGGTATGCGCACTTTTCCCCTAGGAGGTTCTAGTTATTCGTTTCGAGCATCAGAACTGCGAAAATTTTGAGTTTCTCTAGCGTTTCTTACTTCCAAACTGCCATATCTTGCGAACGGATCGACCAATCCGCAAAATTTCTGTTGCATCTGAAAGTAGAAACTCGCCCGATTACATCGGTATGCGCGCTTTTCCCCTAGGCCGTTCTAGTTATTCGGTTCGAGCATCAGAACTGCGAAAATTTTGAGTTTCTCAAGCGTTTCTTACCTCCAAACTGCCACATCTCGCGAACGGATTGACCAATCCGCAAAATTTCTGTTGCATTTGAAAGTAGAAACTCGCCCGATTACAACGGTATGTGTAGTTTTCCCCTAGGCCGTTCCAGTTATTCGTTTCGAGCATCAGAACTGCGAAAATTTTGAGTTTCTCAAGCGTTTCTCACATCCAAACTGCCATATCTCGCGAACGGATTGACCAATCCGCAAAATTTCTGTTGCATTTGAAAGTAGAAACTCGCCCGATTACAACGGTATGCGTACTTATCCCCTAGGCCGTTCTAGTCATTCGTTTCGAGCATCAGAACTGCGAAAATTTTGAGTTTCACAAGCGTTTCTTATCTCCAAACTGCCATATCTCCCGAACGGATTGATCAATCCGCAAAATTTCTGTTGCATCTGAAAGTAGAAACTCGCCCGATTACAACGGTATGCGTACTTCTTCCCTAGGCCGTTCTAGTCATTCGTTTCGAGCATCAGAACTGCGAAAATTTTGAGTTTCTCGAGCGTTTCTTACTTCCAAACTGCCATATCGAGCGAACGGATTGACCAATCCGCAAAATTTCTGTTGCATCTGAAAGTAGAAACTCGCCCGATTACAACGGTAGGTGTAGTTTTCCCCTAGGCCGTTCTAGTTATTCGTTTCGAGCATCAGAACTGCGAAAATTTTGAGTTTCTCAAGCGTTTCTTACTTCCAAACTGACACATCTCGCGAACGGATCGACCAATCCGCAAAATTTCTGTTGCATCTGAAAGTAGAAACTCGCCCGATTACAACGGTATGTGTTGTCTTCCCCTAGGCCGTTCCAGTTATTCATTTCGAGCATCAGAACTGCGAAAATTTTGAGTTTCTCAAGCGTTTCTTACCTCCAAACTGCCATATCTCGCGAACGGATTGACCAATCCGCAAAATTCCTGTTGCTTCTGAAAGTAGAAACTCGCCCGATCACAACGGTATTCGCACTTTTCCCCTAGGCGGTTCTAGTTATTCGTTTCGAGCATCAGAACTGCGAAAATTTTGAGTTTCTCAAGCGTTTCTTATCTCCAAACTGCCATATCTCGCGAACGGATTGATCAATCCGCAAAATTTCTGTTGCATCTGAAAGTAGAAACTCGCCCGATTACAACGGTATGTGTAGTCTTCCCCTAGGCCGTTCCAGTTATTCGTTTCGAGCATCAGAACTGCGAAAATTTTGAGTTTCTCAAGCGTTTCTTACCTCCAAACTGCCATATCTCGCGAACGGATTGACCAATCCGCAAAATTTCTGTTGCATCTGAAAGTAGAAACTCGCCCGATTTCAACGTTATGTGTAGTCTTCCCCTAGGCCGTTCCAGTTATTCATTTCGAGCATCAGAACTGCGAAAGTTTTGAGTTTCTCAAGCGTTTCTTACCTCCAAACTGCCACATCTCGCGAACGGATTGACCAATCCGCAAAATTTCTGTTGCTTCTGAAAATAGAAACTCGCCCGATCACAACGGTATGCGCACTTTTCCCCTAGGCGGTTCTAGTTATTCGTTTCGAGCATCAGAACTGCGAAAATTTTGAGTTTCTCTAGCGTTTCTTATATCCAAACTGCCATATCTCGCGAACGGATTGATCAATCCGCAAAATTTCTATTGCATCTGAAAGTAGAAACTCGCCCGATTACAACGGTATGCGTACTTCTTCCCTAGGCCGTTCTAGTCATTCGTTTCGAGCATCAGAACTGCGAAAATTTTGAGTTTCTCAAGCGTTTCTTATTTCCAAACTGCCACATCTCGCGAACGGATCGACCAATCCGCAAAATTTCTGTTGCATCTGAAAGTAGAAACTCGCCCGATTACAACGGTATGTGTAGTTTTCCCCTAGGCCGTTCTAGTTATTCGTTTCGAGCATCAGAACAGCGAAAATTTTGAGTTTCTCAAGCGTTTCTTACTTCCAAACTGCCACATCTCGCGAACGGATCGACCAATCCGCAAAATTTCTGTTGCATCTGAAAGTAAAGACTCGCCCGATTACAACGGTATGTGTAGTTTTCGCCTGGGCCGTTCCAGTTATTCGTTTCGAGCATCAGAACTGGGAAAATTTTGAGTTTCTCAAGCGTTTCTTACATCCAAACGGCCATATCTCGCGAACGGATTGACCAATCCGCAAAATTTCTGTTGCTTCTGAAAATAGAAACTCGCCCGATCACAGCGGTATGCGCACTTTTCCCCTAGGAGGTTCTAGTTATTCGTTTCGAGCATCAGAACTGCGAAAATTTTGAGTTTCTCTAGCGTTTCTTACTTCCAAACTGCCATATCTTGCGAACGGATCGACCAATCCGCAAAATTTCTGTTGCATCTGAAAGTAGAAACTCGCCCGATTACATCGGTATGCGCGCTTTTCCCCTAGGCCGTTCTAGTTATTCGGTTCGAGCATCAGAACTGCGAAAATTTTGAGTTTCTCAAGCGTTTCTTACCTCCAAACTGCCACATCTCGCGAACGGATTGACCAATCCGCAAAATTTCTGTTGCATTTGAAAGTAGAAACTCGCCCGATTACAACGGTATGTGTAGTTTTCCCCTAGGCCGTTCCAGTTATTCGTTTCGAGCATCAGAACTGCGAAAATTTTGAGTTTCTCAAGCGTTTCTCACATCCAAACTGCCATATCTCGCGAACGGATTGACCAATCCGCAAAATTTCTGTTGCATTTGAAAGTAGAAACTCGCCCGATTACAACGGTATGCGTACTTATCCCCTAGGCCGTTCTAGTCATTCGTTTCGAGCATCAGAACTGCGAAAATTTTGAGTTTCACAAGCGTTTCTTATCTCCAAACTGCCATATCTCCCGAACGGATTGATCAATCCGCAAAATTTCTGTTGCATCTGAAAGTAGAAACTCGCCCGATTACAACGGTATGCGTACTTCTTCCCTAGGCCGTTCTAGTCATTCGTTTCGAGCATCAGAACTGCGAAAATTTTGAGTTTCTCGAGCGTTTCTTACTTCCAAACTGCCATATCGAGCGAACGGATTGACCAATCCGCAAAATTTCTGTTGCATCTGAAAGTAGAAACTCGCCCGATTACAACGGTAGGTGTAGTTTTCCCCTAGGCCGTTCTAGTTATTCGTTTCGAGCATCAGAACTGCGAAAATTTTGAGTTTCTCAAGCGTTTCTTACTTCCAAACTGACACATCTCGCGAACGGATCGACCAATCCGCAAAATTTCTGTTGCATCTGAAAGTAGAAACTCGCCCGATTACAACGGTATGTGTTGTCTTCCCCTAGGCCGTTCCAGTTATTCATTTCGAGCATCAGAACTGCGAAAATTTTGAGTTTCTCAAGCGTTTCTTACCTCCAAACTGCCATATCTCGCGAACGGATTGACCAATCCGCAAAATTCCTGTTGCTTCTGAAAGTAGAAACTCGCCCGATCACAACGGTATTCGCACTTTTCCCCTAGGCGGTTCTAGTTATTCGTTTCGAGCATCAGAACTGCGAAAATTTTGAGTTTCTCAAGCGTTTCTTATCTCCAAACTGCCATATCTCGCGAACGGATTGATCAATCCGCAAAATTTCTGTTGCATCTGAAAGTAGAAACTCGCCCGATTACAACGGTATGTGTAGTCTTCCCCTAGGCCGTTCCAGTTATTCGTTTCGAGCATCAGAACTGCGAAAATTTTGAGTTTCTCAAGCGTTTCTTACCTCCAAACTGCCATATCTCGCGAACGGATTGACCAATCCGCAAAATTTCTGTTGCATCTGAAAGTAGAAACTCGCCCGATTTCAACGTTATGTGTAGTCTTCCCCTAGGCCGTTCCAGTTATTCATTTCGAGCATCAGAACTGCGAAAGTTTTGAGTTTCTCAAGCGTTTCTTACCTCCAAACTGCCACATCTCGCGAACGGATTGACCAATCCGCAAAATTTCTGTTGCTTCTGAAAATAGAAACTCGCCCGATCACAACGGTATGCGCACTTTTCCCCTAGGCGGTTCTAGTTATTCGTTTCGAGCATCAGAACTGCGAAAATTTTGAGTTTCTCTAGCGTTTCTTATATCCAAACTGCCATATCTCGCGAACGGATTGATCAATCCGCAAAATTTCTATTGCATCTGAAAGTAGAAACTCGCCCGATTACAACGGTATGCGTACTTCTTCCCTAGGCCGTTCTAGTCATTCGTTTCGAGCATCAGAACTGCGAAAATTTTGAGTTTCTCAAGCGTTTCTTATTTCCAAACTGCCACATCTCGCGAACGGATCGACCAATCCGCAAAATTTCTGTTGCATCTGAAAGTAGAAACTCGCCCGATTACAACGGTATGTGTAGTTTTCCCCTAGGCCGTTCTAGTTATTCGTTTCGAGCATCAGAACAGCGAAAATTTTGAGTTTCTCAAGCGTTTCTTACTTCCAAACTGCCACATCTCGCGAACGGATCGACCAATCCGCAAAATTTCTGTTGCATCTGAAAGTAAAGACTCGCCCGATTACAACGGTATGTGTAGTTTTCGCCTGGGCCGTTCCAGTTATTCGTTTCGAGCATCAGAACTGGGAAAATTTTGAGTTTCTCAAGCGTTTCTTACATCCAAACGGCCATATCTCGCGAACGGATTGACCAATCCGCAAAATTTCTGTTGCTTCTGAAAATAGAAACTCGCCCGATCACAGCGGTATGCGCACTTTTCCCCTAGGAGGTTCTAGTTATTCGTTTCGAGCATCAGAACTGCGAAAATTTTGAGTTTCTCTAGCGTTTCTTACTTCCAAACTGCCATATCTTGCGAACGGATCGACCAATCCGCAAAATTTCTGTTGCATCTGAAAGTAGAAACTCGCCCGATTACATCGGTATGCGCGCTTTTCCCCTAGGCCGTTCTAGTTATTCGGTTCGAGCATCAGAACTGCGAAAATTTTGAGTTTCTCAAGCGTTTCTTACCTCCAAACTGCCACATCTCGCGAACGGATTGACCAATCCGCAAAATTTCTGTTGCATTTGAAAGTAGAAACTCGCCCGATTACAACGGTATGTGTAGTTTTCCCCTAGGCCGTTCCAGTTATTCGTTTCGAGCATCAGAACTGCGAAAATTTTGAGTTTCTCAAGCGTTTCTCACATCCAAACTGCCATATCTCGCGAACGGATTGACCAATCCGCAAAATTTCTGTTGCATTTGAAAGTAGAAACTCGCCCGATTACAACGGTATGCGTACTTATCCCCTAGGCCGTTCTAGTCATTCGTTTCGAGCATCAGAACTGCGAAAATTTTGAGTTTCACAAGCGTTTCTTATCTCCAAACTGCCATATCTCCCGAACGGATTGATCAATCCGCAAAATTTCTGTTGCATCTGAAAGTAGAAACTCGCCCGATTACAACGGTATGCGTACTTCTTCCCTAGGCCGTTCTAGTCATTCGTTTCGAGCATCAGAACTGCGAAAATTTTGAGTTTCTCGAGCGTTTCTTACTTCCAAACTGCCATATCGAGCGAACGGATTGACCAATCCGCAAAATTTCTGTGGCATTTGAAAGTAGAAACTCGCCCGATTACAACGGTATGCGAACTTTTCCCCTAGGCCGTTCTAGTTATTCGTTTCGAGCATCAGAACTGCGAAAATTTTGAGTTTCTCAAGCGTTTCTTACTTCCAAACTGCCACATCTCGCGAACGGATCGACCAATCCGCAAAATTTCTGTTGCATCTGAAAGTAGAAACTCGCCCGATTACAACGGTATGTGTTGTCTTCCCCTAGGCCGTTCCAGTTATTCATTTCGAGCATCAGAACTGCGAAAATTTTGAGTTTCTCAAGCGTTTCTTACCTCCAAACTGCCATATCTCGCGAACGGATTGACCAATCCGCAAAATTCCTGTTGCTTCTGAAAGTAGAAACTCGCCCGATCACAACGGTATTCGCACTTTTCCCCTAGGCGGTTCTAGTTATTCGTTTCGAGCATCAGAACTGCGAAAATTTTGAGTTTCTCAAGCGTTTCTTATCTCCAAACTGCCATATCTCGCGAACGGATTGATCAATCCGCAAAATTTCTGTTGCATCTGAAAGTAGAAACTCGCCCGATTACAACGGTATGTGTAGTCTTCCCCTAGGCCGTTCCAGTTATTCATTTCGAGCATCAGAACTGCGAAAGTTTTGAGTTTCTCAAGCGTTTCTTACCTCCAAACTGCCACATCTCGCGAACGGATTGACCAATCCGCAAAATTTCTGTTGCTTCTGAAAATAGAAACTCGCCCGATCACAACGGTATGCGCACTTTTCCCCTAGGCGGTTCTAGTTATTCGTTTCGAGCATCAGAACTGCGAAAATTTTGAGTTTCTCTAGCGTTTCTTATATCCAAACTGCCATATCTCGCGAACGGATTGATCAATCCGCAAAATTTCTATTGCATCTGAAAGTAGAAACTCGCCCGATTACAACGGTATGCGTACTTCTCCCCTAGGCCGTTCTAGACATTCGTTTCGAGCATCAGAACTGCGAAAATTTTGAGTTTCTCAAGCGTTTCTTACTTCCAAACTGCCACATCTCGCGAACGGATCGACCAATCCGCAAAATTTCTGTTGCATCTGAAAGTAGAAACTCGCCCGATTACAACGGTATGTGTAGTTTTCCCCTAGGCCGTTCCAGTTATTCGTTTCGAGCATCAGAACTGGAAAAATTTTGAGTTTCTCAAGCGTTTCTTACTTCCAAACTGACACATCTCGCGAACGGATCGACCAATCCGCAAAATTTCTGTTGCATCTGAAAGTAGAAACTCGCCCGATTACAACGGTATGTGTAGTTTTCCCCTAGGCCGTTCCAGTTATTCGTTTCGAGCATCAGAACTGCGAAAATTTTGAGTTTCTCAAGCGTTTCTTACCTCCAAACTGCCATATCTCGCGAACGGATTGACCAATCGGCAAAGTTTCTGTTGCATCTGAAAGTAGAAACTCGCCCGATTACAACGGTATGTGTAGTCTTCCACTAGGCCGTTCCAGTTATTCATTTCGAGCATCAGAACTGCGAAAATTTTGAGTTTCTCAAGCGTTTCTTACCTCCAAACTGCCATATCTCGCGAACGGATTGACCAATCCGCAAAATTTCTGTTGCATCTGAAAGTGGAAACTCGCCCGATTACAACGGTATGCGCACTTTTCACCTAGGCCGTTTTAGTTATTCGTTTCGAGCATCAGAACTGCGAAAATTTTGAGTTTCTCAAGCGTTTCTTACATCCAAACGGCCATATCTCGCGAACGGATTGACCAATCCGCAAAATTTCTGTTGCTTCTGAAAATACAAACTCGCCCGATCACAAAGGTATGCGCACTTTTCCCCTAGGAGGTTCTAGTTATTCGTTTCGAGCATCAGAACTGCGAAAATTTTGAGTTTCTCTAGCGTTTCTTATATCCAAACTGCCATATCTCGCGAACGGATTGATAAATCCGCAAAATTTCTATTGCATCTGAAAGTAGAAACTCGCCCGATTACAACGGTATGCGTACTTCTCCCCTAGGCCGTTCTAGTCATTCGTTTCGAGCATCAGAACTGCGAAAATTTTGAGTTTCTCAAGCGTTTCTTACATCCAAACAGCCATATCTCGCGAACGGATCGACCAATCCGCAAAATTTCTCTTGCATCTGAAAGTAGAAACTCGCCCGATTACATCGGTATGCGTAGTTTTCCCCTAGGCCGTTCTAGTTATTCGTTTCGAGCATCAGAACTGCGATAATTTTGAGTTTCTCAAGCGTTTCTTACCTCCAAACTGCCACATCTCGCGAACGGATTGACCAATCCGCAAAATTTCTGTTGCATCTGAAAGTAGAAACTCGCCCGATTACAACGGTATGCGCACTTTTCACCTAGGCCGTTCTAGTTATTCGTTTCGAGCATCAGAACTGCGAAAATTTTGAGTTTCTCAAGCGTTTCTTACCTCCAAACTGCCATATCTCGCGAACGGATTGACCAATCGGCAAAGTTTCTGTTGCATCTGAAAGTAGAAACTCGCCCGATTACAACGGTATGTGTAGTCTTCCCCTAGGCCGTTCCAGTTATTCGTTTCGAGCATCAGAACTGCGAAAATTTTGAGTTTCTCGAGCGTTTCTTACCTCCAAACTGCCATATCGAGCGAACGGATTGACCAATCCGCAAAATTTCTGTTGCATCTGAAAGTAGAAACTCGCCCGATTACAACGGTAGGTGTAGTTTTCCCCTAGGCCGTTCTAGTTATTCGTTTCGAGCATCAGAACAGCGAAAATTTTGAGTTTCTCAAGCGTTTCTTACTTCCAAACTGCCACATCTCGCGAACGGATCGACCAATCCGCAAAATTTCTGTTGCATCTGAAAGTAGAAACTCGCCCGATTACAACGGTATGTGCAGTTTTCGCCTAGGCCGTTCCAGTTATTCGTTTCGAGCATCAGAACTGGGAAAATTTTGAGTTTCTCAAGCGTTTCTTACTTCCAAACTGACACATCTCGCGAACGGATCGACCAATCCGCAAAATTTCTGTTGCATCTGAAAGTAGAAACTCGCCCGATTACAACGGTATGTGTAGTTTTCCCCTAGGCCGTTCCAGTTATTCGTTTCGAGCATCAGAACTGCGAAAATTTTGAGTTTCTCAAGCGTTTCTTACCTCCAAACTGCCATATCTCGCGAACGGATTGACCAATCGGCAAAGTTTCTGTTGCATCTGAAAGTAGAAACTCGCCCGATTACAACGGTATGCGTACTTCTCCCATAGGCCGTTGTAGTCATTCGTTTCGAGCATCAGAACTGCGAAAATTTTGAGTTTCTCAAGCGTTTCTTACTTCCAAACAGCCATATCTCGCGAACGGATCGACCAATCCGCAAAATTTCTCTTGCATCTGAAAGTAGAAACTCGCCCGATTACATCCGTATGCGTACTTTTCCCCTAGGCCGTTCTAGTTATTCGTTTCGAGCATCAGAACTGCGAAAATTTTGAGTTTCTCAAGCGTTTCTTACATCCAAACTGCCACATCTCGCGAACGGATTGACCAATCCGCAAAATTTCTATTGCATCTTAAAGTAGAAACTCGCCCGATTACAACAGTATGTGTAGCTTTCCCCTAGGCCGTTCCAGTTATTCATTTCGAGCATCAGAACTGCGAAAATTTTGAGTTTCTCAAGCGTTTCTTACCTCCAAACTGCCATATCTCGCGAACGGATTGACCAATCCGCACAATTTCTGTTGCTTCAGAAAGTAGAAACTCGCCCGATCACAACGGTATGCGCACTTTTCCCCTAGGCGGTTCTAGTTATTCGTTTCGAGCATCAGAACTGCGAAAATTTTGAGTTCCTCGAGCGTTTCTTACATCCAAACGGCCATATCTCGCGAACGGATTTACCAATCCGCATAATTTCTGTTGCATCTGAAAGTAGAAACTCGCCCGATTACAACGGTATGCGCACTTCTCCCCTAGGCCGTTCTAGTCATTCGTTTCGAGCATCAGAACTGCGAAAATTTTGAGTTTCTCAAGCGTTTCTTTCTTCCAAACTGCCATATCTCGCGAACGGATCGACCAATCCGCAAAATTTCTGTTGCATCTGAAAGTAGAAACTCGCCCGATTACATCGGGGTGCGTACTTTTCCCCTAGGCCGTTCTAGTTATTCGTTTCGAGCATCAGAACTGCGATAATTTTGAGTTTCTCAAGCGTTTCTTACCTCCAAACTGCCACATCTCGCGAACGGATTGACCAATCCGCAAAATTTCTGTTGCATCTGAAAGTAGAAACTCGCCCGATTACAACGCTATGCGCACTTTTCACCTAGGCCGTTCTAGTTATTCGTTTCGAGCATCAGAGCTGCGAAAATTTTGAGTTTCTCAAGCGTTTCTTACATCCAAACGGCCATATCTCGCGAACGGATTGACCAATCCGCAAAATTTCTGTTGCTTCTGAAAATAGAAACTCGCCCGATCACAACGGTATGCGCACTTTTCCCCTAGGCGGTTCTAGTTATTCGTTTCGAGCATCAGAACTGCGAAAATTTTGAGTTTCTCTAGCGTTTCTTAGATCCAAACTGCCATATCTCGCGAACGGATTGACCAATCCGCAAAATTTCTGTTGCATTTGAAAGTAGAAACTCGCCCGATTACAACGGTATGCGTACTTCTCCCCTAGGCCGTTCTAGTCATTCGTTTCGAGCATCAGAACTGCGAAAATTTTGAGTTTCTCAAGCGTTTCTTATCTCCAAACTGCCATATCTCGCGAACGGATTGATCAATCCGCAAAATTTCTGTTGCATCTGAAAGTAGAAACTCGCCCGATTGCAACGGTATGCGTACTTCTTCCCTAGGCCGTTCTAGTCATTCGTTTCGAGCATCAGAACTGCGAAAATTTTGAGTTTCTCGAGCGGTTCTTATCTCCAAACTGCCACATCTCGCGAACGGATCGACCAATCCGCAAAATTTATGTTGCATCTGAAAGTAGAAACTCGCCCGATTACAACGGTAGGAGTAGTTTTCCCCTAGGCCGTTCTAGTTATTCGTTTCGAGCATCAGAACTGCGAAAATTTTGAGTTTCTCAAGCGTTTCTTACTTCCAAACTGCCACATCTCGCGAACGGATCGACCAATCCGCAAAATTTCTGTTGCATCTGAAAGTAGAAACTCGCCCGATTACAACGGTATGTGTTTTCTTCCCCTAGGCCGTTCCAGTTATTCATTTCGAGCATCAGAACTGCGAAAATTTTGAGTTTCTCAAGCGTTTCTTACCTCCAAACTGCCATATCTCGCGAACGGATTGACCAATCCGCAAAATTTCTGTTGCTTCTGAAAGTAGAAACTCGCCCGATCACAACGGTATTCGCACTTTTCCCCTAGGCGGTTCTAGTTATTCGTTTCGAGCATCAGAACTGCGAAAATTTTGAGTTTCTCAAGCGTTTCTTATCTCCAAACTGCCATATCTCGCGAACGGATTGATCAATCCGCAAAATTTCTGTTGCATCTGAAAGTAGAAACTCGCCCGATTACAACGGTATGTGTAGTTTTCCCCTAGGCCGTTCCAGTTATTCGTTTCGAGCATCAGAACTGCGAAAATTTTGAGTTTCTCAAGCGTTTCTTACCTCCAAACTGCCACATCTCGCGAACGGATTGACCAATCCGCAAAATTTCTGTGGCATTTGAAAGTAGAAACTCGCCCGATTACAACGGTATGCGAACTTTTCCCCTAGGCCGTTCTAGTTATTCGTTTCGAGCATCAGAACTGCGAAAATTTTGAGTTTCTCAAGCGTTTCTTACATCCAAACGGCCATATCTCGCGAACGGATTGACCAATCCGCAAAATTTCTGCTGCTTCTGAAAGTAGAAACTCGCCCGATCACAACGGTATGCGCACTTTTCCCCTAGGCGGTTCTAGTTATTCGTTTCGAGCACCAGAACTGCGAAAATTTTGAGTTTCTCTAGCGTTTCTTATATCCAAACTGCCATATCTCGCGAACGGATTGATCAATCCGCAAAGTTTCTATTGCATCTAAAAGTAGAAACTCGCCCGATTACAACGGTATGCGTACTTCTCCCCTAGGCCGTTCTAGTCATTCGTTTCGAGCATCAGAACTGCGAAAATTTTGAGTTTCTCAAGCGCTTCTTACTTCCAAACAGCCATATCTCGCGAACGGATCGACCAATCCGCAAAATTTCTCTTGCATCTGAAAGTAGAAACTCGCCCGATTACAACAGTATGTGTAGTCTTCCCCTAGGCCGTTCCAGTTATTCATTTCGAGCATCAGAACTGCGAAAATTTTGAGTTTCTCAAGCGTTTCTTACCTCCAAACTGCCATATCTCGCGAACGGATTGACCAATCCGCAAAATTTCTGCTGCTTCTGAAAGTAGAAACTCGCCCGATCACAACGGTATGCGCACTTTTCCCCTAGGCGGTTCTAGTTATTCGTTTCGAGCACCAGAACTGCGAAAATTTTGAGTTTCTCTAGCGTTTCTTATATCCAAACTGCCATATCTCGCGAACGGATTGATCAATCCGCAAAGTTTCTATTGCATCTAAAAGTAGAAACTCGCCCGATTACAACGGTATGCGTACTTCTCCCCTAGGCCGTTCTAGTCATTCGTTTCGAGCATCAGAACTGCGAAAATTTTGAGTTTCTCAAGCGTTTCTTACTTCCAAACAGCCATATCTCGCGAACGGATCGACCAATCCGCAAAATTTCTCTTGCATCTGAAAGTAGGAACTCGCCCGATTACATCGGTATGCGTACTTTTCCCCTAGGCCGTTCTAGTTATTCGTTTCGAGCATCAGAACTGCGAAAATTTTGAGTTCCTCAAGCGTTTCTTACCTCCAAACTGCCACATCTCGCGAACGGATTGACCAATCCGCAAAATTTCTGTTGCATCTGAAAGTAGAAACTCGCCCGATTACAACAGTATGTGTAGTTTTCCCCTAGGCCGTTCCAGTTATTCGTTTCGAGCATCAGAACAGCGAAAATTTTGAGTTTCTCAAGCGTTTCTTACCTCCAAACTGCCATATCTCGCGAACGGATTGACCAATCGGCAAAGTTTCTGTTGCATCTGAAAGTAGAAACTCGCCCGATTACAACGGTATGTGTAGTCTTCCCCTAGGCCGTTCCAGTTATTCATTTCGAGCATCAGAACTGCGAAAATTTTGAGTTTCTCAAGCGTTTCTTACCTCCAAACTGCCATATCTCGCGAACGGATTGACCAATCCGCAAAATTTCTGTTGCTTCTGAAAGTAGAAACTCGCCCGATCACAACGGTATGCGCACTTTTACCCTAGGCGGTTCTAGTTATTCGTTTCGAGCATCAGAACTGCGAAAATTTTGAGTTTCTCAAGCGTTTCTTATCTCCAAACTGCCATATCTCGCGAACGGATTGATCAATCCGCAAAATTTCTGTTGCATCTGAAAGTAGAAGCTCGCCCGATTACAACGGTATGTGTAGTTTTCCCCTAGGCCGTTCCAGTTATTCGTTTCGAGCATCAGAACTGCGAAAATTTTGAGTTTCTCAAGCGTTTCTTACCTCCAAACTGCCATATCTCGCGAACGGATTGACCAATCCGCAAAATTTCTGTTGCATCTGAAAGTAGAAACTCGCCCGATTTCAACGTTATGTGTAGTCTTCCCCTAGGCCGTTCCAGTTATTCATTTCGAGCATCAGAGCTGCGAAAATTTTGAGTTTCTCAAGCGTTTCTTACCTCCAAACTGCCACATCTCGCGAACGGATTGACCAATCCGCAAAATTTCTGTTGCATTTGAAAGTAGAAACTCGCCCGATTACAACGGTATGCGAACTTTTCCCCTAGGCCGTTCTAGTTATTCGTTTCGAACATCAGAACTGCGAAAATTTTGAGTTTCTCAAGCGTTTCTTACATCCAAACTGCCATATCTCGCGAACGGATTGACCAATCCGCAAAATTTCTGCTGCTTCTGAAAGTAGAAACTCGCCCGATCACAACGGTATGCGCACTTTTCCCCTAGGCCGTTCTAGTTATTCGTTTCGAGCATCAGAACTGCGAAAATTTTGAGTTTCTCTAGCGTTTCTTATATCCAAACTGCCATATCTCGCGAACGGATTGATCAATCCGCAAAATTTCTATTGCATCTGAAAGTAGAAACTCGCCCGATTACAACGGTATGCGTACTTCTCCCCTAGGCCGTGCTAGTCATTCGTTTCGAGCATCAGAACTGCGAAAATTTTGAGTTTCTCAAGCGTTTCTTACTTCCAAACAGCCATATCTCGCGAACGGATCGACCAATCCGCAAAATTTCTCTTGCATCTGAAAGTAGAAACTCGCCCGATTACATCGGTATGCGTACTTTTCCCCTAGGCCGTTCTAGTTATTCGTTTCGAGCATCAGAACTGCGATAATTTTGAGTTTCTCAAGCGTTTCTTACCTCCAAACTGCCACATCTCGCGAACGGATCGACCAATCCGAAAAATTTCTGTTGCATCTGAAAGTAGAAACTCGCCCGATTACATCGGTATGCGCACTTTTCCCCTAGGCCGTTCTAGTTATTCGGTTCGAGCATCAGAACTGCGAAAATTTTGAGTTTCTCAAGCGTTTCTTACATCGAAACGGCCATATCTCGCGAACGGATTGACCAATCCGCAAAATTTCTGTTGCTTCTGAAAATAGAAACTCGCCCGATCACAACGGTATGCGCACTTTTCCCCTAGGCGGTTCTAGTTATTCGTTTCGAGCATCAGAACTGCGAAAATTTTGAGTTTCTCAAGCGTTTCTTACTTCCAAACAGCCATATCTCGCGAACGGATCGACCAATCCGCAAAATTTCTCTTGCATCTGAAAGTAGAAACTCGCCCGATTACAACGGTATGTGTAGTTTTCCCCTAGGCCGTTCCAGTTATTCGTTTCGAGCATCAGAACTGGGAAAATTTTGAGTTTCTCAAGCGTTTCTTACCTCCAAACTGCCATATCTCGCGAACGGATAGACCAATCCGCAAAATTTCTGTTGCTTCTGAAAGTAGAAACTCGCCCGATCACAACGGTATGCGCACTTTTCCACTAGGCGGTTCTAGTTATTCGTTTCGAGCATCAGAACTGCGAAAATTTTGAGTTCCTCGAGCGTTTCTTACATCCAAACTGCCATATCTCGCGAACGGATTGACCAATGCGCATAATTTTTGTTGCATCTGAAAGTAGAAACTCGCCCGATTACAACCGTATGCGTACTTCTCCCCTAGGCCGTTCTAATCATTCGTTTCGAGCATCAGAACTGCGAAAATTTTGAGTTTCTCAAGCGTTTCTTATCTCCAAACTGCCATATCTCGCGAACGGATTGATCAATCCGCAAAATTTCTGTTGCATCTGAAAGTAGAAACTCGCCCGATTACAACGGTATGCGTACTTCTTCCCTAGGCCGTTCTAGTCATTCGTTTCGAGCATCAGAACTGCGAAAATTTTGAGTTTCTCGAGCGTTTCTTACCTCCAAACTGCCATATCGAGCGAACGGATTGACCAATCCGCAAAATTTCTGTTGCATCTGAAAGTAGAAACTCGCCCGATTACAACGGTAGGTGTAGTTTTCCCCTAGGCCGTTCTAGTTATTCGTTTCGAGCATCAGAACAGCGAAAATTTTGAGTTTCTCAAGCGTTTCTTACTTCCAAACTGCCACATCTCGCGAACGGATTGACCAATCCGCAAAATTTCTGTTGCATCTGAAAGTAGAAACTCGCCCGATTACAACGGTATGTGTAGTTTTCCCCTAGGCCGTTCCAGTTATTCGTTTCGAGCATCAGAACTGGGAAAATTTTGAGTTTCTCAAGCGTTTCTTACTTCCAAACTGACACATCTCGCGAACGGATCGACCAATCCGCAAAATTTCTGTTGCATCTGAAAGTAGAAACTCGCCCGATTACAACGGTATGTGTAGTTTTCCCCTAGGCCGTTCCAGTTATTCGTTTCGAGCATCAGAACTGCGAAAATTTTGAGTTTCTCAAGCGTTTCTTACCTCCAAACTGCCATATCTCGCGAACGGATTGACCAATCGGCGAAGTTTCTGTTGCATCTGAAAGTAGAAACTCGCCCGATTACAACGGTATGTGTAGTCTTCCCCTAGGCCGTTCCAGTTATTCATTTCGAGCATCAGAACTGCGAAAATTTTGAGTTTCTCAAGCGTTTCTTACCTCCAAACTGCCATATCTCGCGAACGGATTGACCAATCCGCAAAATTTCTGTTGCATCTGAAAGTAGAAACTCGCCCGATTACAACGGTATGCGCACTTTTCACCTAGGCCGTTCTAGTTATTCGTTTCGAGCATCAGAACTGCGAAAATTTTGAGTTTCTCAAGCGTTTCTTACATCCAAACGGCCATATCTCGCGAACGGATTGACCAATCCGCAAAATTTCTGTTGCTTCTGAAAATAGAAACTCGCCCGATCACAACGGTATGCGCACTTTTCCCCTAGGAGGTTCTAGTTATTCGTTTCGAGCATCAGAACTGCGAAAATTTTGAGTTTCTCTAGGGTTTCTTATATCCATACTGCCATATCTCGCGAACGGATTTATAAATCCGCAAAATTTCTATTGCATCTGAAAGTAGAAACTCGCCCGATTTCAACGGTATGCGTACTTCTCCCCTAGGCCGTTCTAGTCATTCGTTTCGAGCATCAGAACTGCGAAAATTTTGAGTTTCTCAAGCGTTTCTTACTTCCAAACAGCCATATCTCGCGAACGGATCGAACAATCCGCAAAATTTCTCTTGCATCTGAAAGTAGAAACTCGCCCGATTACATCGGTATGCGTACTTTTCCCCTAGGCCGTTCTAGTTATTCGTTTCGAGCATCAGAACTGCGATAATTTTGAGTTTCTCAAGCGTTTCTTACCTCCAAACTGCCACATCTCGCGAACGGATTGACCAAACCGCAAAATTTCTGTTGCATCTGAAAGTAGAAACTCGCCCGATTACAACGGTATGCGCACTTTTCACCTAGGCCGTTCTAGTTATTCGTTTCGAGCATCAGAACTGCGAAAATTTTGAGTTTCTCAAGCGTGTCTTATCTCCAAACTGCCATATCTCGCGAACGGATTGATCAATCCGCAAAATTTCTGTTGCATCTGAAAGCAGAAACTCGCCCGATTACAACGGTATGCGTACTTCTTCCCTAGGCCGTTCTAGTCATTCGTTACGAGCATCAGAACTGCGAAAATTTTGAGTTTCTCGAGCGTTTCTTACCTCCAAACTGCCATATCGAGCGAACGGATTGACCAATCCGCAAAATTTCTGCTGCATCTGAAAGTAGAAACACGCCCGATTACAACGGTAGGTGTAGTTTTCCCCTAGGCCGTTCTAGTTATTCGTTTCGAGCATCAGAACAGCGAAAATTTTGAGTTTCTCAAGCGTTTCTTACTTCCAAACTGCCACATCTCGCGAACGGATCGACCAATCCGCAAAATTTCTGTTGCATCTGAAAGTAGAAACTCGCCCGATTACACCGGTATGTGTAGTCTTCCCCTAGGCCGTTCCAGTTATTCATTTCGAGCATCAGAACTGCGAAAATTTTGAGTTTCTCAAGCGTTTCTTACCTCCAAACTGCCATATCTCGCGAACGGATTGACCAATCCGCAAAATTTCTGTTGCTTCTGAAAGTAGAAACTCGCCCGATCACAACGGTATGCGCACTTTTCCACTAGGCGGTTCTAGTTATTCGTTTCGAGCATCAGAACTGCGAAAATTTTGAGTTCCTCGAGCGTTTCTTACATCCAAACGGCCATATCTCGCGAACGGATTTACCAATCCGCATAATTTCTGTTGCATCTGAAAGTAGAAACTCGCCCGATTACAACGGTATGCGCACTTCTCCCCTAGGCCGTTCTAGTCATTCGTTTCGAGCATCAGAACTGCGAAAATTTTGAGTTTCTCAAGCGTTTCTTTCTTCCAAACTGCCATATCTCGCGAACGGATCGACCAATCCGCAAAATTTCTGTTGCATCTGAAAGTAGAAACTCGCCCGATCACAACGGAATGGGCACTTTTCCCCTAGGCCGTTCTAGTTATTCGTTTCGAGCATCAGAACTGCGATAATTTTGAGTTTCTCAAGCGTTTCTTACATCCAAACAGCCATATCTCGCGAACGGATTGACCAATCCGCATAATTTTTGTTGCATCTGAAAGTAGAAACTCGCCCGATTACAACCGTATGCGTACTTCTCCCCTAGGCCGTTCTAGTCATTCGTTTCGAGGATCAGAACTGCGAAAATTTTGAGTTTCTCAAGCGTTTCTTATCTCCAAACTGCCATATCTCGCGAACGGATTGATCAATCCGCAAAATTTCTGTTGCATCTGAAAGTAGAAACTCGCCCGATTACAAAGGTATGCGTACTTCTTCCCTAGGCCGTTCTAGTCATTCGTTTCGAGCATCAGAACTGCGAAAATTTTGAGTTTCTCGAGCGTTTCTTACCTCCAAATTGCCATATCGAGCGAACGGATTGATCAATCCGCAAAATTTCTGTTGCATCTGAAAGTAGAAACTCGCCCGATTACAACGGTACGTGTAGTTTTCCCCTAGGCCGTTCTAGTTATTCGTTTCGAGCATCAGAACAGCGAAAATTTTGAGTTTCTCAAGCGTTTCTTACTTCCAAACTGCCACATCTCGCGAACGGATGGACCAATCCGCAAAATTTCTGTTGCATCTGAAAGTAGAAACTCGCCCGATTACAACGGTATGTGTAGTTTTCCCCTAGGCCGTTCCAGTTATTCGTTTCGAGCATCAGAACTGCGAAAATTTTGAGTTTCTCAAGCGTTTCTTACCTCCAAACTGCCATATCTCGCGAACGGATTGACCAATCGGCGAAGTTTCTGTTGCATCTGAAAGTAGAAACTCGCCCGATTACAACGGTATGTGTAGTCTTCCCCTAGGCCGTTCCAGTTATTCATTTCGAGCATCAGAACTGCGAAAATTTTGAGTTTCTCTAGCGTTTCTTACCTCCAAACTGCCATATCTCGCGAACGGATTGACCAATCCGCAAAATTTCTGTTGCATCTGAAAGTAGAAACTCGCCCGATTACAACGGTATGCGCACTTTTCACCTAGGCCGTTCTAGTTATTCGTTTCGAGCATCAGAACTGCGAAAATTTTGAGTTTCTCAAGCGTTTCTTACATCCAAACGGCCATATCTCGCGAACGGATTGACCAATCCGCAAAATTTCTGTTGCTTCTGAAAATAGAAACTCGCCCGATCACAACGTTATGCGCACTTTTCCCCTAGGAGGTTCTAGTTATTCGTTTCGAGCATCAGAACTGCGAAAATTTTGAGTTTCTCTAGCGTTTCTTATATCCAAACTGCCATATCTCGCGAACGGATTGATAAATCCGCAAAATTTCTATTGCATCTGAAAGTAGAAACTCGCCCGATTTCAACGGTATGCGTACTTCTCCCCTGGGCCGTTCTAGTCATTCGTTTCGAGCATCAGAACTGCGAAAATTTTGAGTTTCTCAAGCGTTTCTTACTTCCAAACAGCCATATCTCGCGAACGGATCGACCAATCCGCAAAATTTCTCTTGCATCTGAAAGTAGAAACTCGCCCGATTACATCGGTATGCGTACTTTTCCCCTAGGCCGTTCTAGTTATTCGTTTCGAGCATCAGAACTGCGATAATTTTGAGTTTCTCAAGCGTTTCTTACCTCCAAACTGCCACATCTCGCGAACGGATTGACCAAACCGCAAAATTTCTGTTGCATCTGAAAGTAGAAACTCGCCCGATTACAACGGTATGTGTAGTCTTCCCCTAGGCCGTTCCAGTTATTCGTTTCGAGCATCAGAACTGCGAAAATTTTGAGTTTCTCAAGCGTTTCTTACTTCCAAACTGACACATCTCGCGAACGGATCGACCAATCCGCAAAATTTCTGTTGCATCTGAAAGTAGAAACTCGCCCGATTACAACGGTATGTGTAGTTTTCCCCTAGGCCGTTCCAGTTATTCGTTTCGAGCATCAGAACTGCGAAAATTTTGAGTTTCTCAAGCGTTTCTTACCTCCAAACTGCCATATCTCGCGAACGGATTGACCAATCGGCAAAGTTTCTGTTGCATCTGAAAGTAGAAACTCGCCCGATTACACCGGTATGTGTAGCCTTCCCCTAGGCCGTTCCAGTTATTCATTTCGAGCATCAGAACTGCGAAAATTTTGAGTTTCTCAAGCGTTTCTTACCTCCAAACTGCCATATCTCGCGAACGGATTGACCAATCCGCAAAATTTCTGTTGCTTCTGAAAGTAGAAACTCGCCCGATCACAACGGAATGGGCACTTTTCCCCTAGGCCGTTCTAGTTATTCGTTTCGAGCATCAGAACTGCGAAAATTTTGAGTTCCTCGAGCGTTTCTTACATCCAAACGGCCATATCTCGCGAACGGATTTACCAATCCGCATAATTTCTGTTGCATCTGAAAGTAGAAACTCGCCCGATTACAAAGGTATGCGCACTTCTCCCCTAGGCCGTTCTAGTCATTCGTTTCGAGCATCAGAACTGCGAAAATTTTGAGTTTCTCAAGCGTTTCTTTCTTCCAAACTGCCATATCTCGCGAACGGATCGACCAATCCGCAAAATTTCTGTTGCATCTGAAAGTAGAAACTCGCCCAATCACAACGGAATGGGCACTTTTCCCCTAGGCCGTTCTAGTTATTCGTTTCGAGCATCAGAACTGCGATAATTTTGAGTTTCTCAAGCGTTTCTTACATCCAAACAGCCATATCTCGCGAACGGATTGACCAATCCGCATAATTTTTGTTGCATCTGAAAGTAGAAACTCGCCCGATTACAACCGTATGCGTACTTCTCCCCTAGGCCGTTCTAGTCATTCGTTTCGAGGATCAGAACTGCGAAAATTTTGAGTTTCTCAAGCGTTTCTTATCTCCAAACTGCCATATCTCGCGAACGGATTGATCAATCCGCAAAATTTCTGTTGCATCTGAAAGTAGAAACTCGCCCGATTACAAAGGTATGCGTACTTCTTCCCTAGGCCGTTCTAGTCATTCGTTTCGAGCATCAGAACTGCGAAAATTTTGAGTTTCTCGAGCGTTTCTTACCTCCAAATTGCCATATCGAGCGAACGGATTGATCAATCCGCAAAATTTCTGTTGCATCTGAAAGTAGAAACTCGCCCGATTACAACGGTATGTGTAGTTTTCCCCTAGGCCGTTCCAGTTATTCGTTTCGAGCATCAGAACTGCGAAAATTTTGAGTTTCTCAAGCGTTTCTTACCTCCAAACTGCCATATCTCGCGAACGGATTGACCAATCGGCAAAGTTTCTGTTGCATCTGAAAGTAGAAACTCGCCCGATTACACCGGTATGTGTAGTCTTCCCCTAGGCCGTTCCAGTTATTCATTTCGAGCATCAGAACTGCGAAAATTTTGAGTTTCTCAAGCGTTTCTTACCTCCAAACTGCCATATCTCGCGAACGGATTGACCAATCCGCAAAATTTCTGTTGCTTCTGAAAGTAGAAACTCGCCCGATCACAACGGTATGCGCACTTTTCCACTAGGCGGTTCTAGTTATTCGTTTCGAGCATCAGAACTGCGAAAATTTTGAGTTCCTCGAGCGTTTCTTACATCCAAACGGCCATATCTCGCGAACGGATTTACCAATCCGCATAATTTCTGTTGCATCTGAAAGTAGAAACTCGCCCAATTACAACGGTATGCGCACTTCTCCCCTAGGCCGTTCTAGTCATTCGTTTCGAGCATCAGAACTGCGAAAATTTTGAGTTTCTCAAGCGTTTCTTTCTTCCAAACTGCCATATCTCGCGAACGGATCGACCAATCCGCAAAATTTCTGTTGCATCTGAAAGTAGAAACTCGCCCGATCACAACGGAATGGGCACTTTTCCCCTAGGCCGTTCTAGTTATTCGTTTCGAGCATCAGAACTGCGATAATTTTGAGTTTCTCAAGCGTTTCTTACATCCAAACAGCCATATCTCGCGAACGGATTGACCAATCCGCATAATTTTTGTTGCATCTGAAAGTAGAAACTCGCCCGATTACAACCGTATGCGTACTTCTCCCCTAGGCCGTTCTAGTCATTCGTTTCGAGGATCAGAACTGCGAAAATTTTGAGTTTCTCAAGCGTTTCTTATCTCCAAACTGCCATATCTCGCGAACGGATTGATCAATCCGCAAAATTTCTGTTGCATCTGAAAGTAGAAACTCGCCCGATTACAAAGGTATGCGTACTTCTTCCCTAGGCCGTTCTAGTCATTCGTTTCGAGCATCAGAACTGCGAAAATTTTGAGTTTCTCGAGCGTTTCTTACCTCCAAATTGCCATATCGAGCGAACGGATTGATCAATCCGCAAAATTTCTGTTGCATCTGAAAGTAGAAACTCGCCCGATTACAACGGTAGGTGTAGTTTTCCCCTAGGCCGTTCTAGTTATTCGTTTCGAGCATCAGAACAGCGAAAATTCTGAGTTTCTCAAGCGTTTCTTACTTCCAAACTGCCACATCTCGCGAACGGATCGACCAATCCGCAAAATTTCTGTTGCATCTGAAAGTAGAAACTCGCCCGATTACAACGGTGTGTGTAGTTTTCCCCTAGGCCGTTCCAGTTATTCGTTTCGAGCATCAGAACTGGGAAAATTTTGAGTTTCTCAAGCGTTTCTTACTTCCAAACTGACACATCTCGCGAACGGATCGACCAATCCGCAAAATTTCTGTTGCATCTGAAAGTAGAAACTCGCCCGATTACAACGGTATGTGTAGTTTTCCCCTAGGCCGTTCCAGTTATTCGTTTCGAGCATCAGAACTGCGAAAATTTTGAGTTTCTCAAGCGTTTCTTACCTCTAAACTGCCATATCTCGCGAACGGATTGACCAATCGGCAAAGTTTCTGTTGCATCTGAAAGTAGAAACTCGCCCGATTACAACGGTATGTGTAGTCTTCCCCTAGGCCGTTCCAGTTATTCATTTCGAGCATCAGAACTGCGAAAATTTTGAGTTTCTCAAGCGTTTCTTACCTCCAAACTGCCATATCTCGCGAACGGATTGACCAATCCGCAAAATTTCTGTTGCTTCTGAAAGTAGAAACTCGCCCGATCACAACGGTATGCGCACTTTTCCACTAGGCGGTTCTAGTTATTCGTTTCAAGCATCAGAACTGAGAAAATTTTGAGTTCCTCGAGCGTTTCTTACATCCAAACGGCCATATCTCGCGAACGGATTGACCAATCCGCATTATTTCTGTTGCACCTGAAAGTAGAAACTCGCCCGATTACAACGGTATGCGCACTTCTCCCCTAGGCCGTTCTAGTCATTCGTTTCGAGCATCAGAACTGCGAAAATTTTGAGTTTCTCAAGCGTTTCTTTCTTCCAAACTGCCATATCTCGCGAACGGATCGACCAATCCGCAAAATTTCTGTTGCATCTGAAAGTAGAAACTCGCCCGATTACAACGGTATGCGCACTATTCACCTAGGCCGTTCTAGTTATTCGTTTCGAGCATCAGAACTGCGAAAATTTTGAGTTTCTCAAGCGTTTCTTACATCCAAACGGCCATATCTCGCGAACGGATTGACCAATCCGCAAAATTTCTGTTGCTTCTGAAAATAGAAACTCGCCCGATTACACCGGTATGTGTAGTCTTCCCCTAGGCCGTTCCAGTTATTCATTTCGAGCATCAGAACTGCGAAAATTTTGAGTTTCTCAAGCGTTTCTTACCTCCAAACTGCCATATCTCGCGAACGGATTGACCAATCCGCAAAATTTCTGTTGCTTCTGAAAGTAGAAACTCGCCCGATCACAACGGTATGCGCACTTTTCCACTAGGCGGTTCTAGTTATTCGTTTCGAGCATCAGAACTGCGAAAATTTTGAGTTCCTCGAGCGTTTCTTACATCCAAACGGCCATATCTCGCGAACGGATTTACCAATCCGCATAATTTCTGTTGCATCTGAAAGTAGAAACTCGCCCGATTACAACGGTATGCGCACTTCTCCCCTAGGCCGTTCTAGTCATTCGTTTCGAGCATCAGAACTGCGAAAATTTTGAGTTTCTCAAGCGTTTCTTTCTTCCAAACTGCCATATCTCGCGAACGGATCGACCAATCCGCAAAATTTCTGTTGCATCTGAAAGTAGAAACTCGCCCGATCACAACGGAATGGGCACTTTTCCCCTAGGCCGTTCTAGTTATTCGTTACGAGCATCAGAACTGCGATAATTTTGAGTTTCTCAAGCGTTTCTTACATCCAAACAGCCATATCTCGCGAACGGATTGACCAATCCGCATAATTTTTGTTGCATCTGAAAGTAGAAACTCGCCCGATTACAACCGTATGCGTACTTCTCCCCTAGGCCGTTCTAGTCATTCGTTTCGAGGATCAGAACTGCGAAAATTTTGAGTTTCTCAAGCGTTTCTTATCTCCAAACTGCCATATCTCGCGAACGGATTGATCAATCCGCAAAATTTCTGTTGCATCTGAAAGTAGAAACTCGCCCGATTACAAAGGTATGCGTACTTCTTCCCTAGGCCGTTCTAGTCATTCGTTTCGAGCATCAGAACTGCGAAAATTTTGAGTTTCTCGAGCGTTTCTTACCTCCAAATTGCCATATCGAGCGAACGGATTGATCAATCCGCAAAATTTCTGTTGCATCTGAAAGTAGAAACTCGCCCGATTACAACGGTATGTGTAGTTTTCCCCTAGGCCGTTCCAGTTATTCGTTTCGAGCATCAGAACTGCGAAAATTTTGAGTTTCTCAAGCGTTTCTTACCTCCAAACTGCCATATCTCGCGAACGGATTGACCAATCGGCAAAGTTTCTGTTGCATCTGAAAGTAGAAACTCGCCCGATTACACCGGTATGTGTAGTCTTCCCCTAGGCCGTTCCAGTTATTCATTTCGAGCATCAGAACTGCGAAAATTTTGAGTTTCTCAAGCGTTTCTTACCTCCAAACTGCCATATCTCGCGAACGGATTGACCAATCCGCAAAATTTCTGTTGCTTCTGAAAGTAGAAACTCGCCCGATCACAACGGTATGCGCACTTTTCCACTAGGCGGTTCTAGTTATTCGTTTCGAGCATCAGAACTGCGAAAATTTTGAGTTCCTCGAGCGTTTCTTACATCCAAACGGCCATATCTCGCGAACGGATTTACCAATCCGCATAATTTCTGTTGCATCTGAAAGTAGAAACTCGCCCAATTACAACGGTATGCGCACTTCTCCCCTAGGCCGTTCTAGTCATTCGTTTCGAGCATCAGAACTGCGAAAATTTTGAGTTTCTCAAGCGTTTCTTTCTTCCAAACTGCCATATCTCGCGAACGGATCGACCAATCCGCAAAATTTCTGTTGCATCTGAAAGTAGAAACTCGCCCGATCACAACGGAATGGGCACTTTTCCCCTAGGCCGTTCTAGTTATTCGTTTCGAGCATCAGAACTGCGATAATTTTGAGTTTCTCAAGCGTTTCTTACATCCAAACAGCCATATCTCGCGAACGGATTGACCAATCCGCATAATTTTTGTTGCATCTGAAAGTAGAAACTCGCCCGATTACAACCGTATGCGTACTTCTCCCCTAGGCCGTTCTAGTCATTCGTTTCGAGGATCAGAACTGCGAAAATTTTGAGTTTCTCAAGCGTTTCTTATCTCCAAACTGCCATATCTCGCGAACGGATTGATCAATCCGCAAAATTTCTGTTGCATCTGAAAGTAGAAACTCGCCCGATTACAAAGGTATGCGTACTTCTTCCCTAGGCCGTTCTAGTCATTCGTTTCGAGCATCAGAACTGCGAAAATTTTGAGTTTCTCGAGCGTTTCTTACCTCCAAATTGCCATATCGAGCGAACGGATTGATCAATCCGCAAAATTACTGTTGCATCTGAAAGTAGAAACTCGCCCGATTACAACGGTAGGTGTAGTTTTCCCCTAGGCCGTTCTAGTTATTCGTTTCGAGCATCAGAACAGCGAAAATTCTGAGTTTCTCAAGCGTTTCTTACTTCCAAACTGCCACATCTCGCGAACGGATCGACCAATCCGCAAAATTTCTGTTGCATCTGAAAGTAGAAACTCGCCCGATTACAACGGTATGTGTAGTTTTCCCCTAGGCCGTTCCAGTTATTCGTTTCGAGCATCAGAACTGGGAAAATTTTGAGTTTCTCAAGCGTTTCTTACTTCCAAACTGACACATCTCGCGAACGGATCGACCAATCCGCAAAATTTCTGTTGCATCTGAAAGTAGAAACTCGCCCGATTACAACGGTATGTGTAGTTTTCCCCTAGGCCGTTCCAGTTATTCGTTTCGAGCATCAGAACTGCGAAAATTTTGAGTTTCTCAAGCGTTTCTTACCTCTAAACTGCCATATCTCGCGAACGGATTGACCAATCGGCAAAGTTTCTGTTGCATCTGAAAGTAGAAACTCGCCCGATTACAACGGTATGTGTAGTCTTCCCCTAGGCCGTTCCAGTTATTCATTTCGAGCATCAGAATTGCGAAAATTTTGAGTTTCTCAAGCGTTTCTTACCTCCAAACTGCCATATCTCGCGAACGGATTGACCAATCCGCAAAATTTCTGTTGCTTCTGAAAGTAGAAACTCGCCCGATCACAACGGTATGCGCACTTTTCCACTAGGCGGTTCTAGTTATTCGTTTCAAGCATCAGAACTGAGAAAATTTTGAGTTCCTCGAGCGTTTCTTACATCCAAACGGCCATATCTCGCGAACGGATTGACCAATCCGCATTATTTCTGTTGCATCTGAAAGTAGAAACTCGCCCGATTACAACGGTATGCGCACTTCTCCCCTAGGCCGTTCTAGTCATTCGTTTCGAGCATCAGAACTGCGAAAATTTTGAGTTTCTCAAGCGTTTCTTTCTTCCAAACTGCCATATCTCGCGAACGGATCGACCAATCCGCAAAATTTCTGTTGCATCTGAAAGTAGAAACTCGCCCGATTACAACGGTATGCGCACTATTCACCTAGGCCGTTCTAGTTATTCGTTTCGAGCATCAGAACTGCGAAAATTTTGAGTTTCTCAAGCGTTTCTTACATCCAAACGGCCATATCTCGCGAACGGATTGACCAATCCGCAAAATTTCTGTTGCTTCTGAAAATAGAAACTCGCCCGATTACACCGGTATGTGTAGTCTTCCCCTAGGCCGTTCCAGTTATTCATTTCGAGCATCAGAACTGCGAAAATTTTGAGTTTCTCAAGCGTTTCTTACCTCCAAACTGCCATATCTCGCGAACGGATTGACCAATCCGCAAAATTTCTGTTGCTTCTGAAAGTAGAAACTCGCCCGATCACAACGGTATGCGCACTTTTCCACTAGGCGGTTCTAGTTATTCGTTTCGAGCATCAGAACTGCGAAAATTTTGAGTTCCTCGAGCGTTTCTTACATCCAAACGGCCATATCTCGCGAACGGATTTACCAATCCGCATAATTTCTGTTGCATCTGAAAGTAGAAACTCGCCCGATTACAACGGTATGCGCACTTCTCCCCTAGGCCGTTCTAGTCATTCGTTTCGAGCATCAGAACTGCGAAAATTTTGAGTTTCTCAAGCGTTTCTTTCTTCCAAACTGCCATATCTCGCGAACGGATCGACCAATCCGCAAAATTTCTGTTGCATCTGAAAGTAGAAACTCGCCCGATCACAACGGAATGGGCACTTTTCCCCTAGGCCGTTCTAGTTATTCGTTTCGAGCATCAGAACTGCGATAATTTTGAGTTTCTCAAGCGTTTCTTACATCCAAACAGCCATATCTCGCGAACGGATTGACCAATCCGCATAATTTTTGTTGCATCTGAAAGTAGAAACTCGCCCGATTACAACCGTATGCGTACTTCTCCCCTAGGCCGTTCTAGTCATTCGTTTCGAGGATCAGAACTGCGAAAATTTTGAGTTTCTCAAGCGTTTCTTATCTCCAAACTGCCATATCTCGCGAACGGATTGATCAATCCGCAAAATTTCTGTTGCATCTGAAAGTAGAAACTCGCCCGATTACAAAGGTATGCGTACTTCTTCCCTAGGCCGTTCTAGTCATTCGTTTCGAGCATCAGAACTGCGAAAATTTTGAGTTTCTCGAGCGTTTCTTACCTCCAAATTGCCATATCGAGCGAACGGATTGATCAATCCGCAAAATTTCTGTTGCATCTGAAAGTAGAAACTCGCCCGATTACAACGGTAGGTGTAGTTTTCCCCTAGGCCGTTCTAGTTATTCGTTTCGAGCATCAGAACAGCGAAAATTCTGAGTTTCTCAAGCGTTTCTTACTTCCAAACTGCCACATCTCGCGAACGGATCGACCAATCCGCAAAATTTCTGTTGCATCTGAAAGTAGAAACTCGCCCGATTACAACGGTATGTGTAGTTTTCCCCTAGGCCGTTCCAGTTATTCGTTTCGAGCATCAGAACTGGGAAAATTTTGAGTTTCTCAAGCGTTTCTTACATCCAAACTGACACATCTCGCGAACGGATCGACCAATCCGCAAAATTTCTGTTGCATCTGAAAGTAGAAACTCGCCCGATTACAACGGTATGTGTAGTTTTCCCCTAGGCCGTTCCAGTTATTCGTTTCGAGCATCAGAACTGCGAAAATTTTGAGTTTCTCAAGCGTTTCTTACCTCCAAACTGCCATATCTCGCGAACGGATTGACCAATCGGCAAAGTTTCTGTTGCATCTGAAAGTAGAAACTCGCCCGATTACAACGGTATGTGTAGTTTTCCCCTAGGCCGTTCCAGTTATTCGTTTCGAGCATCAGAACTGGGAAAATTTTGAGTTTCTCAAGCGTTTCTTACTTCCAAACTGACACATCTCGCGAACGGATCGACCAATCCGCAAAATTTCTGTTGCATCTGAAAGTAGAAACTCGCCCGATTACAACGGTATGCGCACTTCTCCCCTAGGCCGTTCTAGTCATTCGTTTCGAGCATCAGAACTGCGAAAATTTTGAGTTTCTCAAGCGTTTCTTTCTTCCAAACTGCCATATCTCGCGAACGGATCGACCAATCCGCAAAATTTCTGTTGCATCTGAAAGTAGAAACTCGCCCGATTACAACGGTATGCGCACTATTCACCTAGGCCGTTCTAGTTATTCGTTTCGAGCATCAGAACTGCGAAAATTTTGAGTTTCTCAAGCGTTTCTTACATCCAAACGGCCATATCTCGCGAACGGATTGACCAATCCGCAAAATTTCTGTTGCTTCTGAAAATAGAAACTCGCCCGATCACAGCGGTATGCGCACTTTTCCCCTAGGAGGTTCTAGTTATTCGTTTCGAGCATCAGAACTGCGAAAATTTTGAGTTTCTCTAGCGTTTCTTACTTCCAAACTGCCATATCTTGCGAACGGATCGACCAATCCGCAAAATTTCTGTTGCATCTGAAAGTAGAAACTCGCCCGATTACATCGGTATGCGCGCTTTTCCCCTAGGCCGTTCTAGTTATTCGGTTCGAGCATCAGAACTGCGAAAATGTTGAGTTTCTCAAGCGTTTCTTACCTCCAAACTGACACATCTCGCGAACGGATCGACCAATCCGCAAAATTTCTGTTGCATCTGAAAGTAGAAACTCGCCCGATTACAACGGTATGTGTAGTTTTCCCCTAGGCCGTTCCAGTTATTCGTTTCGAGCATCAGAACTGCGAAAATTTTGAGTTTCTCAAGCGTTTCTTACCTCCAAACTGCCACATCTCGCGAACGGATTGACCAATCCGCAAAATTTCTGTTGCATTTGAAAGTAGAAACTCGCCCGATTACAACGGTATGCGTACTTATCCCCTAGGCCGTTCTAGTCATTCGTTTCGAGCATCAGAACTGCGAAAATTTTGAGTTTCACAAGCGTTTCTTATCTCCAAACTGCCATATCTCCCGAACGGATTGATCAATCCGCAAAATTTCTGTTGCATCTGAAAGTAGAAACTCGCCCGATTACAACGGTATGCGTACTTCTTCCCTAGGCCGTTCTAGTCATTCGTTTCGAGCATCAGAACTGCGAAAATTTTGAGTTTCTCGAGCGTTTCTTACCTCCAAATTGCCATATCGAGCGAACGGATTGATCAATCCGCAAAATTTCTGTTGCATCTGAAAGTAGAAACTCGCCCGATTACAACGGTATGTGTAGTTTTCCCCTAGGCCGTTCCAGTTATTCGTTTCGAGCATCAGAACTGCGAAAATTTTGAGTTTCTCAAGCGTTTCTTACCTCCAAACTGCCATATCTCGCGAACGGATTGACCAATCGGCAAAGTTTCTGTTGCATCTGAAAGTAGAAACTCGCCCGATTACACCGGTATGTGTAGTCTTCCCCTAGGCCGTTCTAGTCATTCGTTTCGAGCATCAGAACTGCGAAAATTTTGAGTTTCTCAAGCGTTTCTTTCTTCCAAACTGCCATATCTCGCGAACGGATCGACCAATCCGCGAAATTTCTGTTGCATCTGAAAGTAGAAACTCGCCCGATCACAACGGAATGGGCACTTTTCCCCTAGGCCGTTCTAGTTATTCGTTTCGAGCATCAGAACTGCGATAATTTTGAGTTTCTCAAGCGTTTCTTACATCCAAACAGCCATATCTCGCGAACGGATTGACCAATCCGCATAATTTTTGTTGCATCTGAAAGTAGAAACTCGCCCGATTACAACCGTATGCGTACTTCTCCCCTAGGCCGTTCTAGTCATTCGTTTCGAGGATCAGAACTGCGAAAATTTTGAGTTTCTCAAGCGTTTCTTATCTCCAAACTGCCATATCTCGCGAACGGATTGATCAATCCGCAAAATTTCTGTTGCATCTGAAAGTAGAAACTCGCCCGATTACAAAGGTATGCGTACTTCTTCCCTAGGCCGTTCTAGTCATTCGTTTCGAGCATCAGAACTGCGAAAATTTTGAGTTTCTCGAGCGTTTCTTACCTCCAAATTGCCATATCGAGCGAACGGATTGATCAATCCGCAAAATTTCTGTTGCATCTGAAAGTAGAAACTCGCCCGATTACAACGGTAGGTGTAGTTTTCCCCTAGGCCGTTCTAGTTATTCGTTTCGAGCATCAGAACAGCGAAAATTCTGAGTTTCTCAAGCGTTTCTTACTTCCAAACTGCCACATCTCGCGAACGGATCGACCAATCCGCAAAATTTCTGTTGCATCTGAAAGTAGAAACTCGCCCGATTACAACGGTATGTGTAGTTTTCCCCTAGGCCGTTCCAGTTATTCGTTTCGAGCATCAGAACTGGGAAAATTTTGAGTTTCTCAAGCGTTTCTTACTTCCAAACTGACACATCTCGCGAACGGATCGACCAATCCGCAAAATTTCTGTTGCATCTGAAAGTAGAAACTCGCCCGATTACAACGGTATGTGTAGTTTTCCCCTAGGCCGTTCCAGTTATTCGTTTCGAGCATCAGAACTGCGAAAATTTTGAGTTTCTCAAGCGTTTCTTACCTCCAAACTGCCATATCTCGCGAACGGATTGACCAATCGGCAAAGTTTCTGTTGCATCTGAAAGTAGAAACTCGCCCGATTACAACGGTATGTGTAGTTTTCCCCTAGGCCGTTCCAGTTATTCGTTTCGAGCATCAGAACTGGGAAAATTTTGAGTTTCTCAAGCGTTTCTTACTTCCAAACTGACACATCTCGCGAACGGATCGACCAATCCGCAAAATTTCTGTTGCATCTGAAAGTAGAAACTCGCCCGATTACAACGGTATGCGCACTTCTCCCCTAGGCCGTTCTAGTCATTCGTTTCGAGCATCAGAACTGCGAAAATTTTGAGTTTCTCAAGCGTTTCTTTCTTCCAAACTGCCATATCTCGCGAACGGATCGACCAATCCGCAAAATTTCTGTTGCTTCTGAAAATAGAAACTCGCCCGATCACAGCGGTATGCGCACTTTTCCCCTAGGAGGTTCTAGTTATTCGTTTCGAGCATCAGAACTGCGAAAATTTTGAGTTTCTCTAGCGTTTCTTACTTCCAAACTGCCATATCTTGCGAACGGATCGACCAATCCGCAAAATTTCTGTTGCATCTGAAAGTAGAAACTCGCCCGATTACATCGGTATGCGCGCTTTTCCCCTAGGCCGTTCTAGTTATTCGGTTCGAGCATCAGAACTGCGAAAATGTTGAGTTTCTCAAGCGTTTCTTACCTCCAAACTGCCACATCTCGCGAACGGATTGACCAATCCGCAAAATTTCTGTTGCATTTGAAAGTAGAAACTCGCCCGATTACAACGGTATGTGTAGTTTTCCCCTAGGCCGTTCCAGTTATTCGTTTCGAGCATCAGAACTGCGAAAATTTTGAGTTTCTCAAGCGTTTCTCACATCCAAACTGCCATATCTCGCGAACGGATTGACCAATCCGCAAAATTTCTGTTGCATTTGAAAGTAGAAACTCGCCCGATTACAACGGTATGCGTACTTATCCCCTAGGCCGTTCTAGTCATTCGTTTCGAGCATCAGAACTGCGAAAATTTTGAGTTTCACAAGCGTTTCTTATCTCCAAACTGCCATATCTCCCGAACGGATTGATCAATCCGCAAAATTTCTGTTGCATCTGAAAGTAGAAACTCGCCCGATTACAACGGTATGCGTACTTCTTCCCTAGGCCGTTCTAGTCATTCGTTTCGAGCATCAGAACAGCGAAAATTTTGAGTTTCTCGAGCGTTTCTTACTTCCAAACTGCCATATCGAGCGAACGGATTGACCAATCCGCAAAATTTCTGTTGCATCTGAAAGTAGAAACTCGCCCGATTACAACGGTAGGTGTAGTTTTCCCCTAGGCCGTCCTAGTTATTCGTTTCGAGCATCAGAACTGCGAAAATTTTGAGTTTCTCAAGCGTTTCTTACTTCCAAACTGCCACATCTCGCGAACGGATCGACCAATCCGCAAAATTTCTGTTGCATCTGAAAGTAGAAACTCGCCCGATTACAACGGTATGTGTTGTCTTCCCCTAGGCCGTTCCAGTTATTCATTTCGAGCATCAGAACTGCGAAAATTTTGAGTTTCTCAAGCGTTTCTTACCTCCAAACTGCCATATCTCGCGAACGGATTGACCAATCCGCAAAATTCCTGTTGCTTCTGAAAGTAGAAACTCGCCCGATCACAACGGTATTCGCACTTTTCCCCTAGGCGGTTCTAGTTATTCGTTTCGAGCATCAGAACTGCGAAAATTTTGAGTTTCTCAAGCGTTTCTTATCTCCAAACTGCCATATCTCGCGAACGGATTGATCAATCCGCAAAATTTCTGTTGCATCTGAAAGTAGAAACTCGCCCGATTACAACGGTATGTGTAGTCTTCCCCTAGGCCGTTCCAGTTATTCGTTTCGAGCATCAGAACTGCGAAAATTTTGAGTTTCTCAAGCGTTTCTTACATCCAAACTGCCATATCTCGCGAACGAATTGACCAATCCGCAAAATTTCTGTTGCATCTGAAAGTAGAAACTCGCCCGATCACAACGGTATGCGCACTTTTCCCCTAGGCGGTTCTAGTTATTCGTTTCGAGCATCAGAACTGCGAAAATTTTGAGTTTCTCTAGCGTTTCTTATATCCAAACTGCCATATCTCGCGAACGGATTGATCAATCCGCAAAATTTCTATTGCATCTGAAAGTAGAAACTCGCCCGATTACAACGGTATGCGTACTTATCCCCTAGGCCGTTCTAGTCATTCGTTTCGAGCATCAGAACTGCGAAAATTTTGAGTTTCACAAGCGTTTCTTATCTCCAAACTGCCATATCTCCCGAACGGATTGATCAATCCGCAAAATTTCTGTTGCATCTGAAAGTAGAAACTCGCCCGATTACAACGGTATGCGTACTTCTTCCCTAGGCCGTTCTAGTCATTCGTTTCGAGCATCAGAACTGCGAAAATTTTGAGTTTCTCGAGCGTTTCTTACCTCCAAATTGCCATATCGAGCGAACGGATTGATCAATCCGCAAAATTTCTGTTGCATCTGAAAGTAGAAACTCGCCCGATTACAACGGTATGTGTAGTTTTCCCCTAGGCCGTTCCGGTTATTCGTTTCGAGCATCAGAACTGCGAAAATTTTGAGTTTCTCAAGCGTTTCTTACCTCCAAACTGCCATATCTCGCGAACGGATTGACCAATCGGCAAAGTTTCTGTTGCATCTGAAAGTAGAAACTCGCCCGATTACACCGGTATGTGTAGTCTTCCCCTAGGCCGTTCTAGTCATTCGTTTCGAGCATCAGAACTGCGAAGATTTTGAGTTTCTCAAGCGTTTCTTTCTTCCAAACTGCCATATCTCGCGAACGGATCGACCAATCCGCAAAATTTCTGTTGCATCTGAAAGTAGAAACTCGCCCGATCTCAACGGAATGGGCACTTTTCCCCTAGGCCGTTCTAGTTATTCGTTTCGAGCATCAGAACTGCGATAATTTTGAGTTTCTCAAGCGTTTCGTACATCCAAACAGCCATATCTCGCGAACGGATTGACCAATCCGCATAATTTTTGTTGCATCTGAAAGTAGAAACTCGCCCGATTACAACCGTATGCGTACTTCTCCCCTAGGCCGTTCTAGTCATTCGTTTCGAGGATCAGAACTGCGAAAATTTTGAGTTTCTCAAGCGTTTCTTATCTCCAAACTGCCATATCTCGCGAACGGATTGATCAATCCGCAAAATTTCTGTTGCATCTGAAAGTAGAAACTCGCCCGATTACAAAGGTATGCGTACTTCTTCCCTAGGCCGTTCTAGTCATTCGTTTCGAGCATCAGAACAGCGAAAATTTTGAGTTTCTCGAGCGTTTCTTACTTCCAAACTGCCATATCGAGCGAACGGATTGACCAATCCGCAAAATTTCTGTTGCATCTGAAAGTAGAAACTCGCCCGATTACAACGGTAGGTGTAGTTTTCCCCTAGGCCGTCCTAGTTATTCGTTTCGAGCATCAGAACTGCGAAAATTTTGAGTTTCTCAAGCGTTTCTTACTTCCAAACTGCCACATCTCGCGAACGGATCGACCAATCCGCAAAATTTCTGTTGCATCTGAAAGTAGAAACTCGCCCGATTACAACGGTATGTGTTGTCTTCCCCTAGGCCGTTCCAGTTATTCATTTCGAGCATCAGAACTGCGAAAATTTTGAGTTTCTCAAGCGTTTCTTACCTCCAAACTGCCATATCTCGCGAACGGATTGACCAATCCGCAAAATTCCTGTTGCTTCTGAAAGTAGAAACTCGCCCGATCACAACGGTATTCGCACTTTTCCCCTAGGCGGTTCTAGTTATTCGTTTCGAGCATCAGAACTGCGAAAATTTTGAGTTTCTCAAGCGTTTCTTATCTCCAAACTGCCATATCTCGCGAACGGATTGATCAATCCGCAAAATTTCTGTTGCATCTGAAAGTAGAAACTCGCCCGATTACAACGGTATGTGTAGTCTTCCCCTAGGCCGTTCCAGTTATTCGTTTCGAGCATCAGAACTGCGAAAATTTTGAGTTTCTCAAGCGTTTCTTACATCCAAACTGCCATATCTCGCGAACGAATTGACCAATCCGCAAAATTTCTGTTGCATCTGAAAGTAGAAACTCGCCCGATCACAACGGTATGCGCACTTTTCCCCTAGGCGGTTCTAGTTATTCGTTTCGAGCATCAGAACTGCGAAAATTTTGAGTTTCTCTAGCGTTTCTTATATCCAAACTGCCATATCTCGCGAACGGATTGATCAATCCGCAAAATTTCTATTGCATCTGAAAGTAGAAACTCGCCCGATTACAACGGTATGCGTACTTATCCCCTAGGCCGTTCTAGTCATTCGTTTCGAGCATCAGAACTGCGAAAATTTTGAGTTTCACAAGCGTTTCTTATCTCCAAACTGCCATATCTCCCGAACGGATTGATCAATCCGCAAAATTTCTGTTGCATCTGAAAGTAGAAACTCGCCCGATTACAACGGTATGCGTACTTCTTCCCTAGGCCGTTCTAGTCATTCGTTTCGAGCATCAGAACTGCGAAAATTTTGAGTTTCTCGAGCGTTTCTTACCTCCAAATTGCCATATCGAGCGAACGGATTGATCAATCCGCAAAATTTCTGTTGCATCTGAAAGTAGAAACTCGCCCGATTACAACGGTATGTGTAGTTTTCCCCTAGGCCGTTCCGGTTATTCGTTTCGAGCATCAGAACTGCGAAAATTTTGAGTTTCTCAAGCGTTTCTTACCTCCAAACTGCCATATCTCGCGAACGGATTGACCAATCGGCAAAGTTTCTGTTGCATCTGAAAGTAGAAACTCGCCCGATTACACCGGTATGTGTAGTCTTCCCCTAGGCCGTTCTAGTCATTCGTTTCGAGCATCAGAACTGCGAAAATTTTGAGTTTCTCAAGCGTTTCTTTCTTCCAAACTGCCATATCTCGCGAACGGATCGACCAATCCGCAAAATTTCTGTTGCATCTGAAAGTAGAAACTCGCCCGATCACAACGGAATGGGCACTTTTCCCCTAGGCCGTTCTAGTTATTCGTTTCGAGCATCAGAACTGCGATAATTTTGAGTTTCTCAAGCGTTTCGTACATCCAAACAGCCATATCTCGCGAACGGATTGACCAATCCGCATAATTTTTGTTGCATCTGAAAGTAGAAACTCGCCCGATTACAACCGTATGCGTACTTCTCCCCTAGGCCGTTCTAGTCATTCGTTTCGAGGATCAGAACTGCGAAAATTTTGAGTTTCTCAAGCGTTTCTTATCTCCAAACTGCCATATCTCGCGAACGGATTGATCAATCCGCAAAATTTCTGTTGCATCTGAAAGTAGAAACTCGCCCGATTACAAAGGTATGCGTACTTCTTCCCTAGGCCGTTCTAGTCATTCGTTTCGAGCATCAGAACTGCGAAAATTTTGAGTTTCTCGAGCGTTTCTTACCTCCAAATTGCCATATCGAGCGAACGGATTGATCAATCCGCAAAATTTCTGTTGCATCTGAAAGTAGAAACTCGCCCGATTACAACGGTAGGTGTAGTTTTCCCCTAGGCCGTTCTAGTTATTCGTTTCGAGCATCAGAACAGCGAAAATTCTGAGTTTCTCAAGCGTTTCTTACTTCCAAACTGCCACATCCCGCGAACGGATCGACCAATCCGCAAAATTTCTGTTGCATCTGAAAGTAGAAACTCGCCCGATTACAACGGTATGTGTAGTTTTCCCCTAGGCCGTTCCAGTTATTCGTTTCGAGCATCAGAACTGGGAAAATTTTGAGTTTCTCAAGCGTTTCTTACTTCCAAACAGACACATCTCGCGAACGGATCGACCAATCCGCAAAATTTCTGTTGCATCTGAAAGTAGAAACTCGCCCGATTACAACGGTATGTGTAGTTTTCCCCTAGGCCGTTCCAGTTATTCGTTTCGAGCATCAGAACTGCGAAAATTTTGAGTTTCTCAAGCGTTTCTTACCTCCAAACTGCCATATCTCGCGAACGGATTGACCAATCGGCAAAGTTTCTGTTGCATCTGAAAGTAGAAACTCGCCCGATTACAACGGTATGTGTAGTTTTCCCCTAGGCCGTTCCAGTTATTCGTTTCGAGCATCAGAACTGGGAAAATTTTGAGTTTCTCAAGCGTTTCTTACTTCCAAACTGACACATCTCGCGAACGGATCGACCAATCCGCAAAATTTCTGTTGCATCTGAAAGTAGAAACTCGCCCGATTACAACGGTATGCGCACTTCTCCCCTAGGCCGTTCTAGTCATTCGTTTCGAGCATCAGAACTGCGAAAATTTTGAGTTTCTCAAGCGTTTCTTTCTTCCAAACTGCCATATCTCGCGAACGGATCGACCAATCCGCAAAATTTCTGTTGCATCTGAAAGTAGAAACTCGCCCGATTACAACGGTATGCGCACTATTCACCTAGGCCGTTCTAGTTATTCGTTTCGAGCATCAGAACTGCGAAAATTTTGAGTTTCTCAAGCGTTTCTTACATCCAAACGGCCATATCTCGCGAACGGATTGACCAATCCGCAAAATTTCTGTTGCTTCTGAAAATAGAAACTCGCCCGATCACAGCGGTATGCGCACTTTTCCCCTAGGAGGTTCTAGTTATTCGTTTCGAGCATCAGAACTGCGAAAATTTTGAGTTTCTCTAGCGTTTCTTACTTCCAAACTGCCATATCTTGCGAACGGATCGACCAATCCGCAAAATTTCTGTTGCATCTGAAAGTAGAAACTCGCCCGATTACATCGGTATGCGCGCTTTTCCCCTAGGCCGTTCTAGTTATTCGGTTCGAGCATCAGAACTGCGAAAATTTTGAGTTTCTCAAGCGTTTCTCACATCCAAACTGCCATATCTCGCGAACGGATTGACCAATCCGCAAAATTTCTGTTGCATTTGAAAGTAGAAACTCGCCCGATTACAACGGTATGCGTACTTATCCCCTAGGCCGTTCTAGTCATTCGTTTCAAGCATCAGAACTGCGAAAATTTTGAGTTTCACAAGCGTTTCTTATCTCCAAACTGCCATATATCCCGAACGGATTGATCAATCCGCAAAATTTCTGTTGCATCTGAAAGTAGAAACTCGCCCGATTACAACGGTATGCGTACTTCTTCCCTAGGCCGTTCTAGTCATTCGTTTCGAGCATCAGAACAGCGAAAATTTTGAGTTTCTCGAGCGTTTCTTACTTCCAAACTGCCACATCTCGCGAACGGATTGACCAATCCGCAAAATTCCTGTTGCTTCTGAAAGTAGAAACTCGCCCGATCACAACGGTATTCGCACTTTTCCCCTAGGCGGTTCTAGTTATTCGTTTCGAGCATCAGAACTGCGAAAATTTTGAGTTTCTCAAGCGTTTCTTATCTCCAAACTGCCATATCTCGCGAACGGATTGATCAATCCGCAAAATTTCTGTTGCATCTGAAAGTAGAAACTCGCCCGATTACAACGGTATGTGTAGTCTTCCCCTAGGCCGTTCCAGTTATTCGTTTCGAGCATCAGAACTGCGAAAATTTTGAGTTTCTCAAGCGTTTCTTACCTCCAAACTGCCATATCTCGCGAACGAATTGACCAATCCGCAAAATTTCTGTTGCATCTGAAAGTAGAAACTCGCCCGATCACAACGGTATGCGCACTTTTCCCCTAGGCGGTTCTAGTTATTCGTTTCGAGCATCAGAACTGCGAAAATTTTGAGTTTCTCTAGCGTTTCTTATATCCAAACTGCCATATCTCGCGAACGGATTGATCAATCCGCAAAATTTCTATTGCATCTGAAAGTAGAAACTCGCCCGATTACAACGGTATGCGTACTTCTCCCCTAGGCCGTTCCAGTTATTCGTTTCGAGCATCAGAACTGCGAAAATTTTGAGTTTTTCAAGCGTTTCTTACCTCCAAACTGCCATATCTCGCGAACGGATTGACCAATCGGCAAAGTTTCTGTTGCATCTGAAAGTAGAAACTCGCCCGATTACCACGGTATGTGTAGTCTTCCCCTAGGCCGTTCCAGTTATTCATTTCGAGCATCAGAACTGCGAAAATTTTGAGTTTCTCAAGCGTTTCTTACCTCCAAACTGCCATATCTCGCGAACGGATTGACCAATCCGCAAAATTTCTGTTGCATCTGAAAGTGGAAACTCGCCCGATTACAACGGTATGCGCACTTTTCACCTAGGCCGTTCTAGTTATTCGTTTCGAGCATCAGAACTGCGAAAATTTTGAGTTTCTCAAGCGTTTCTTACATCCAAACGGCCATATCTCGCGAACGGATTGACCAATCCGCAAAATTTCTGTTGCTTCTGAAAATACAAACTCGCCCGATCACAACGGTATGCGCACTTTTCCCCTAGGAGGTTCTAGTTATTCGTTTCGAGCATCAGAACTGCGAAAATTTTGAGTTTCTCTAGCGTTTCTTATATCCAAACTGCCATATCTCGCGAACGGATTGATAAATCCGCAAAATTTCTATTGCATCTGAAAGTAGAAACTCGCCCGATTACAACGGTATGCGTACTTCTCCCCTAGGCCGTTCTAGTCATTCGTTTCGAGCATCAGAACTGCGAAAATTTTGAGTTTCTCAAGCGTTTCTTACATCCAAACAGCCATATCTCGCGAACGGATCGACCAATCCGCAAAATTTCTCTTGCATCTGAAAGTAGAAACTCGCCCGATTACATCGGTATGCGTACTTTTCCCCTAGGCCGTTCTAGTTATTCGTTTCGAGCATCAGAACTGCGATAATTTTGAGTTTCTCAAGCGTTTCTTACCTCCAAACTGCCACATCTCGCGAACGGATTGACCAATCCGCAAAATTTCTGTTGCATCTGAAAGTAGAAACTCGCCCGATTACAACGGTATGCGCACTTTTCACCTAGGCCGTTCTAGTTATTCGTTTCGAGCATCAGAACTGCGAAAATTTTGAGTTTCTCAAGCGTTTCTTACCTCCAAACTGCCTTATCTCGCGAACGGATTGACCAATCGGCAAAGTTTCTGTTGCATCTGAAAGTAGAAACTCGCCCGATTACAACGGTATGTGTAGTCTTCCCCTAGGCCGTTCCAGTTATTCGTTTCGAGCATCAGAACTGCGAAAATTTTGAGTTTCTCGAGCGTTTCTTACCTCCAAACTGCCATATCGAGCGAACGGATTGACCAATCCGCAAAATTTCTGTTGCATCTGAAAGTAGAAACTCGCCCGATTACAACGGTATGCGCACTTTTCACCTAGGCCGTTCTAGTTATTCGTTTCGAGCATCAGAACTGCGAAAATTTTGAGTTTCTCAAGCGTTTCTTACCTCCAAACTGCCTTATCTCGCGAACGGATTGACCAATCGGCAAAGTTTCTGTTGCATCTGAAAGTAGAAACTCGCCCGATTACAACGGTATGTGTAGTCTTCCCCTAGGCCGTTCCAGTTATTCGTTTCGAGCATCAGAACTGCGAAAATTTTGAGTTTCTCGAGCGTTTCTTACCTCCAAACTGCCATATCGAGCGAACGGATTGACCAATCCGCAAAATTTCTGTTGCATCTGAAAGTAGAAACTCGCCCGATTACAACGGTAGGTGTAGTTTTCCCCTAGGCCGTTCTAGTTATTCGTTTCGAGCATCAGAACAGCGAAAATTTTGAGTTTCTCAAGCGTTTCTTACTTCCAAACTGCCACATCTCGCGAACGGATCGACCAATCCGCAAAATTTCTGTTGCATCTGAAAGTAGAAACTCGCCCGATTACAACGGTATGCGCACTTTTCACCTAGGCCGTTCTAGTTATTCGTTTCGAGCATCAGAACTGCGAAAATTTTGAGTTTCTCTAGCGTTTCTTACTTCCAAACTGCCATATCTTGCGAACGGATCGACCAATCCGCAAAATTTCTGTTGCATCTGAAAGTAGAAACTCGCCCGATTACATCGGTATGCGCGCTTTTCCCCTAGGCCGTTCTAGTTATTCGGTTCGAGCATCAGAACTGCGAAAATTTTGAGTTTCTCAAGCGTTTCTTACCTCCAAACTGCCACATCTCGCGAACGGATTGACCAATCCGCAAAATTTCTGTTGCATTTGAAAGTAGAAACTCGCCCGATTACAACGGTATGTGTAGTTTTCCCCTAGGCCGTTCCAGTTATTCGTTTCGAGCATCAGAACTGCGAAAATTTTGAGTTTCTCAAGCGTTTCTCACATCCAAACTGCCATATCTCGCGAACGGATTGACCAATCCGCAAAATTTCTGTTGCATTTGAAAGTAGAAACTCGCCCGATTACAACGGTATGCGTACTTATCCCCTAGGCCGTTCTAGTCATTCGTTTCGAGCATCAGAACTGCGAAAATTTTGAGTTTCACAAGCGTTTCTTATCTCCAAACTGCCATATCTCCCGAACGGATTGATCAATCCGCAAAATTTCTGTTGCATCTGAAAGTAGAAACTCGCCCGATTACAACGGTATGCGTACTTCTTCCCTAGGCCGTTCTAGTCATTCGTTTCGAGCATCAGAACTGCGAAAATTTTGAGTTTCTCGAGCGTTTCTTACTTCCAAACTGCCATATCGAGCGAACGGATTGACCAATCCGCAAAATTTCTGTTGCATCTGAAAGTAGAAACTCGCCCGATTACAACGGTAGGTGTAGTTTTCCCCTAGGCCGTTCTAGTTATTCGTTTCGAGCATCAGAACTGCGAAAATTTTGAGTTTCTCAAGCGTTTCTTACTTCCAAACTGCCACATCTCGCGAACGGATCGACCAATCCGCAAAATTTCTGTTGCATCTGAAAGTAGAAACTCGCCCGATTACAACGGTATGTGTTGTCTTCCCCTAGGCCGTTCCAGTTATTCATTTCGAGCATCAGAACTGCGAAAATTTTGAGTTTCTCAAGCGTTTCTTACCTCCAAACTGCCATATCTCGCGAACGGATAGACCAATCCGCAAAATTCCTGTTGCTTCTGAAAGTAGAAACTCGCCCGATCACAACGGTATTCGCACTTTTCCCCTAGGCGGTTCTAGTTATTCGTTTCGAGCATCAGAACTGCGAAAATTTTGAGTTTCTCAAGCGTTTCTTACTTCCAAACTGCCACATCTCGCGAACGGATCGACCAATCCGCAAAATTTCTGTTGCATCTGAAAGTAGAAACTCGCCCGATTACAACGGTATGTGTAGTTTTCCCCTAGGCCGTTCCAGTTATTCGTTTCGAGCATCAGAACTGGAAAAATTTTGAGTTTCTCAAGCGTTTCTTACTTCCAAACTGACACATCTCGCGAACGGATCGACCAATCCGCAAAATTTCTGTTGCATCTGAAAGTAGAAACTCGCCCGATTACAACGGTATGTGTAGTTTTCCCCTAGGCCGTTCCAGTTATTCGTTTCGAGCATCAGAACTGCGAAAATTTTGAGTTTCTCAAGCGTTTCTTACCTCCAAACTGCCATATCTCGCGAACGGATTGACCAATCGGCAAAGTTTCTGTTGCATCTGAAAGTAGAAACTCGCCCGATTACAACGGTATGTGTAGTCTTCCCCTAGGCCGTTCCAGTTATTCATTTCGAGCATCAGAACTGCGAAAATTTTGAGTTTCTCAAGCGTTTCTTACCTCCAAACTGCCATATCTCGCGAACGGATTGACCAATCCGCAAAATTTCTGTTGCATCTGAAAGTGGAAACTCGCCCGATTACAACGGTATGCGCACTTTTCACCTAGGCCGTTCTAGTTATTCGTTTCGAGCATCAGAACTGCGAAAATTTTGAGTTTCTCAAGCGTTTCTTACATCCAAACGGCCATATCTCGCGAACGGATTGACCAATCCGCAAAATTTCTGTTGCTTCTGAAAATACAAACTCGCCCGATCACAAAGGTATGCGCACTTTTCCCCTAGGAGGTTCTAGTTATTCGTTTCGAGCATCAGAACTGCGAAAATTTTGAGTTTCTCTAGCGTTTCTTATATCCAAACTGCCATATCTCGCCAACGGATTGATAAATCCGCAAAATTTCTATTGCATCTGAAAGTAGAAACTCGCCCGATTACAACGGTATGCGTACTTCTCCCCTAGGCCGTTCTAGTCATTCGTTTCGAGCATCAGAACTGCGAAAATTTTGAGTTTCTCAAGCGTTTCTTACTTCCAAACTGACACATCTCGCGAACGGATTGACCAATCCGCAAAATTTCTGTTGCATTTGAAAGTAGAAACTCGCCCGATTACAACGGTATGCGTACTTCTCCCCTAGGCCGTTCTAGTCATTCGTTTCGAGCATCAGAACTGCGAAAATTTTGAGTTTCTCAAGCGTTTCTTATCTCCAAACTGCCATATCTCGCGAACGGATTGATCAATCCGCAAAATTTCTGTTGCATCTGAAAGTAGAAACTCGCCCGATTGCAACGGTATGCGTACTTCTTCCCTAGGCCGTTCTAGTCATTCGTTTCGAGCATCAGAACTGCGAAAATTTTGAGTTTCTCGAGCGGTTCTTATTTCCAAACTGCCATATCGAGCGAACGGATTGACCAATCCGCAAAATTTCTGTTGCATCTGAAAGTAGAAACTCGCCCGATTACAACGGTAGGAGTAGTTTTCCCCTAGGCCGTTCTAGTTATTCGTTTCGAGCATCAGAACTGCGAAAATTTTGAGTTTCTCAAGCGTTTCTTACTTCCAAACTGCCACATCTCGCGAACGGATCGACCAATCCGCAAAATTTCTGTTGCATCTGAAAGTAGAAACTCGCCCGATTACAACGGTATGTGTTTTCTTCCCCTAGGCCGTTCCAGTTATTCATTTCGAGCATCAGAACTGCGAAAATTTTGAGTTTCTCAAGCGTTTCTTACCTCCAAACTGCCATATCTCGCGAACGGATTGACCAATCCGCAAAATTTCTGTTGCTTCTGAAAGTAGAAACTCGCCCGATCACAACGGTATTCGCACTTTTCCCCTAGGCGGTTCTAGTTATTCGTTTCGAGCATCAGAACTGCGAAAATTTTGAGTTTCTCAAGCGTTTCTTATCTCCAAACTGCCATATCTCGCGAACGGATTGATCAATCCGCAAAATTTGTGTTGCATCTGAAAGTAGAAACTCGCCCGATTACAACGGTATGTGTAGTTTTCCCCTAGGCCGTTCCAGTTATTCGTTTCGAGCATCAGAACTGCGAAAATTTTGAGTTTCTCAAGCGTTTCTTACCTCCAAACTGCCACATCTCGCGAACGGATTGACCAATCCGCAAAATTTCTGTGGCATTTGAAAGTAGAAACTCGCCCGATTACAACGGTATGCGAACTTTTCCCCTAGGCCGTTCTAGTTATTCGTTTCGAGCATCAGAACTGCGAAAATTTTGAGTTTCTCAAGCGTTTCTTACATCCAAACGGCCATATCTCGCGAACGGATTGACCAATCCGCAAAATTTCTGCTGCTTCTGAAAGTAGAAACTCGCCCGATCACAACGGTATGCGCACTTTTCCCCTAGGCGGTTCTAGTTATTCGTTTCGAGCACCAGAACAGCGAAAATTTTGAGTTTCTCTAGCGTTTCTTATATCCAAACTGCCATATCTCGCGAACGGATTGATCAATCCGCAAAGTTTCTATTGCATCTAAAAGTAGAAACTCGCCCGATTACAACGGTATGCGTACTTCTCCCCTAGGCCGTTCTAGTCATTCGTTTCGAGCATCAGAACTGCGAAAATTTTGAGTTTCTCAAGCGTTTCTTACTTCCAAACAGCCATATCTCGCGAACGGATCGACCAATCCGCAAAATTTCTCTTGCATCTGAAAGTAGAAACTCGCCCGATTACAACAGTATGTGTAGTTTTCCCCTAGGCCGTTCCAGTTATTCGTTTCGAGCATCAGAACAGCGAAAATTTTGAGTTTCTCAAGCGTTTCTTACCTCCAAACTGCCATATCTCGCGAACGGATTGACCAATCGGCAAAGTTTCTGTTGCATCTGAAAGTAGAAACTCGCCCGATTACAACGGTATGTGTAGTCTTCCCCTAGGCCGTTCCAGTTATTCATTTCGAGCATCAGAACTGCGAAAATTTTGAGTTTCTCAAGCGTTTCTTACCTCCAAACTGCCATATCTCGCGAACGGATTGACCAATCCGCAAAATTTCTGTTGCTTCTGAAAGTAGAAACTCGCCCGATCACAACGGTATGCGCACTTTTACCCTAGGCGGTTCTAGTTATTCGTTTCGAGCATCAGAACTGCGAAAATTTTGAGTTCCTCGAGCGTTTCTTACATCCAAGCGGCCATATGTCGCGAACGGATTTACCAATCCGCATAATTTCTGTTGCATCTGAAAGTAGAAACTCGCCCGATTACAACGGTATGCGCACTTCTCCCCTAGGCCGTTCTAGTCATTCGTTTCGAGCATCAGAACTGCGAAAATTTTGAGTTTCTCAAGCGTTTCTTTCTTCCAAACTGCCATATCTCGCGAACGGATCGACCAATCCGCAAAATTTCTGTTGCATCTGAAAGTAGAAACTCGCCCGATTACATCGGTATGCGTACTTTTCCCCTATGCCGTTCTAGTTATTCGTTTCGAGCATCAGAACTGCGATAATTTTGAGTTTCTCAAGCGTTTCTTACCTCCAAACTGCCACATCTCGCGAACGGATTGACCAATCCGCAAAATTTCTGTTGCATCTGTAAGTAGAAACTCGCCCGATTACAACGCTATGCGCACTTTTCACCTAGGCCGTTCTAGTTATTCGTTTCGAGCATCAGAACTGCGAAAATTTTGAGTTTCTCAAGCGTTTCTTACATCCAAACGGCCATATCTCGCGAACGATTGACCAATCCGCAAAATTTCTGTTGCTTCTGAAAATAGAAACTCGCCCGATCACAACGGTATGCGCACTTTTCCCCTAGGCGGTTCTAGTTATTCGTTTCGAGCATCAGAACTGCGAAAATTTTGAGTTTCTCTAGCGTTTCTTATATCCAAACTGCCATATCTCGCGAACGGATTGATCAATCCGCAAAATTTCTATTGCATCTGAAAGTAGAAACTCGCCCGATTACAACGGTATGCGTACTTCTCCCCTAGGCCGTTCTAGTCATTCGTTTCGAGCATCAAAACTGCGAAAATTTTGAGTTTCTCAAGCGTTTCTTACTTCCAAACTGCCATATCTCGCGAACGGATTGACCAATCCGCAAAATTTCTGTTGCTTCTGAAAATAGAAACTCGCCCGATCACAACGGTATGCGTACTTCTCCCCTAGGCCGTTCTTGTCATTCGTTTCGAGCATCAGAACTGCGATAATTTTGAGTTTCTCAAGCGTTTCTTACTTCCAAACTGCCATATCTCGCGAACGGATCGACCAATCCGAAAAATTTCTGTTGCATCTGAAAGTAGAAACTCGCCCGATTACATCGGTATGCGCACTTTTCCCCTAGGCCGTTCTAGTTATTCGGTTCGAGCATCAGAACTGCGAAAATTTTGAGTTTCTCAAGCGTTTCTTACATCGAAACGGCCATATCTCGCGAACGGATTGACCAATCCGCAAAATTTCTGTTGCTTCTGAAAATAGAAACTCGCCCGATCACAACGGTATGCGCACTTTTCCCCTAGGCGGTTCTAGTTATTCGTTTCGAGCATCAGAACTGCGAAAATGTTGAGTTTCTCTAGCGTTTCTTACCTCCAAACTGCCATATCGAGCGAACGGATTGACCAATCCGCAAAATTTCTGTTGCATCTGAAAGTAGAAACTCGCCCGATTACAACGGTATGTGTTGTCTTCCCCTAGGCCGTTCCAGTTATTCATTTCGAGCAACAGAACTGCGAAAATTTTGAGTTTCTCAAGCGTTTCTTACCTCCAAACTGCCATATCTCGCGAACGGATTGACCAATCCGCAAAATTTCTGTTGCTTCTGAAAGTAGAAACTCGCCCGATCACAACGGTATTCGCACTTTACCCCTAGGCGGTTCTAGTTATTCGTTTCGAGCATCAGAACTGCGAAAATTTTGAGTTTCTCAAGCGTTTCTTATCTCCAAACTGCCATATCTCGCGAACGGATTGATCAATCCGCAAAATTTCTGTTGCATCTGAAAGTAGAAACTCGCCCGAATACAACGGTATGTGTAGTTTTCCCCTAGGCCGTTCCAGTTATTCGTTTCGAGCATCAGAACTGCGAAAATTTTGAGTTTCTCAAGCGTTTCTTACATCCAAACGGCCATATCTCGCGAACGGATTGACCAATCCGCAAAATTTCTGCTGCTTCTGAAAGTAGAAACTCGCCCGATCACAACGGTATGCGCACTTTTCCCCTAGGCGGTTCTAGTTATTCGTTTCGAGCATCAGAACTGCGAAAATTTTGAGTTTCTCTAGCGTTTCTTATATCCAAACTGCCATATCTCGCGAACGGATTGATCAATCCGCAAAATTTCTATTGCATCTGAAAGTAGAAACTCGCCCGATTACAACGGTATGCGTACTTCTCCCCTAGGCCGTTCTAGTTATTCGTTTCGAGCACCAGAACTGCGAAAATTTTGAGTTTCTCTAGCGTTTCTTATCTCCAAACTGCCATATCTCGCGAACGGATTGATCAATCCGCAAAATTTCTGTTGCATCTGAAAGTAGAAACTCGCCCGATTACAACGGTATGTGTATTCTTCCCCTAGGCCGTTCCAGTTATTCGTTTCGAGCATCAGAACTGCGAAAATTTTGAGTTTCTCAAGCGTTTCTTACCTCCAAACTGCCATATCTCGCGAACGGATTGACCAATCCGCAAAATTTCTGTTGCATCTGAAAGTAGAAACTCGCCCGATTTCAACGTTATGTGTAGTCTTCCCCTAGGCCGTTCCAGTTATTCATTTCGAGCATCAGAACTGCGAAAATTTTGAGTTTCTCAAGCGTTTCTTACTTCCAAACAGCCATATCTCGCGAACGGATCGACCAATACGCAAAATTCCTCTTGCATCTGAAAGTAGAAACTCGCCCGATTACATCGGTATGCGTACTTTTCCCCTAGGCCGTTCTAGTTATTCGTTTCGAGCATCAGAACTGCGAAAATTTTGAGTTTCTCAAGCGTTTCTTACCTCCAAACTGCCATATCTCGCGAACGGATTGACCAATCGGCAAAGTTTCTGTTGCATCTGAAAGTAGAAACTCGCCCGATTACAACGGTATGTGTAGTCTTCCCCTAGGCCGTTCCAGTTATTCATTTCGAGCATCAGAACTGCGAAAATTTTGAGTTTCTCAAGCGTTTCTTACCTCCAAACTGCCACATCTCGCGAACGGATTGACCAATCCGCAAAATTTCTATTGCATCTGAAAGTAGAAACTCGCCCGATTTCAACGGTATGCGTACTTCTCCCCTAGGCCGTTCTAGTTATTCGTTTCGAGCACCAGAACTGCGAAAATTTTGAGTTTCTCTAGCGTTTCTTATCTCCAAACTGCCATATCTCGCGAACGGATTGATCAATCCGCAAAATTTCTGTTGCATCTGAAAGTAGAAACTCGCCCGATTACAACGGTATGTGTAGTCTTCCCCTAGGCCGTTCCAGTTATTCGTTTCGAGCATCAGAACTGCGAAAATTTTGAGTTTCTCAAGCGTTTCTTACCTCCAAACTGCCATATCTCGCGAACGGATTGACCAATCCGCAAAATTTCTGTTGCATCTGAAAGTAGAAACTCGCCCGATTTCAACGTTATGTGTAGTCTTCCCCTAGGCCGTTCCAGTTATTCATTTCGAGCATCAGAACTGCGAAAATTTTGAGTTTCTCAAGCGTTTCTTACTTCCAAACAGCCATATCTCGCGAACGGATCGACCAATACGCAAAATTCCTCTTGCATCTGAAAGTAGAAACTCGCCCGATTACATCGGTATGCGTACTTTTCCCCTAGGCCGTTCTAGTTATTCGTTTCGAGCATCAGAACTGCGAAAATTTTGAGTTTCTCAAGCGTTTCTTACCTCCAAACTGCCATATCTCGCGAACGGATTGACCAATCGGCAAAGTTTCTGTTGCATCTGAAAGTAGAAACTCGCCCGATTACAACGGTATGTGTAGTCTTCCCCTAGGCCGTTCCAGTTATTCATTTCGAGCATCAGAACTGCGAAAATTTTGAGTTTCTCAAGCGTTTCTTACCTCCAAACTGCCACATCTCGCGAACGGATTGACCAATCCGCAAAATTTCTATTGCATCTGAAAGTAGAAACTCGCCCGATTACAACGGTATGCGTACTTCTCCCCTAGGCCGTTCTAGTCATTCGTTTCGAGCATCAGAACTGCGAAAATTTTGAGTTTCTCTAGCGGTTCTTACATCCAAACGGCCATATCTCGCGAACGGATTGACCAATCCGCAAAATTTCTGTTGCTTCTGAAAATAGAAACTCGCCCGATCACAACGGTATGCGCACTTTTCCCCTAGGCGGTTCTAGTTATTCGTTTCGAGCATCAGAACTGCGAATATTTTGAGTTTCTCTAGCGTTTCTTATATCCAAACTGCCATATCTCGCGAAAGGATTGATCAATCCGCAAAATTTCTATTGCATCTGAAAGTAGAAACTCGCCCGATTACAACGGTATGCGTACTTCTCCCCTAGGCCGTTCTAGTCATTCGTTTCGAGCATCAGAACTGCGAAAATTTTGAGTTTCTCAAGCGTTTCTTACTTCCAAACTGCCATATCTCGCGAACGGATCGACCAATCCGAAAAATTTCTGTTGCATCTGAAAGTAGAAACTCGCCCGATTACATCGGTATGCGCACTTTTCCCCTAGGCCGTTCTAGTTATTCGGTTCGAGCATCAGAACTGCGAAAATTTTGAGTTTCTCAAGCGTTTCTTACATCGAAACGGCCATATCTCGCGAACGGATTGACCAATCCGCAAAATTTCTGTTGCTTCTGAAAATAGAAACTCGCCCGATCACAACGGTATGCGCACTTTTCCCCTAGGCGGTTCTAGTTATTTGTTTCGAGCATCAGAACTGCGAAAATTTTGAGTTTCTCTAGCGTTTCTTATCTCCAAACTGCCATATCTCGCGAACGGATTGATCAATCCGCAAAATTTCTATTGCATCTGAAAGTAGAAACTCGCCCGATTACAACGGTATGCGTACTTCTCCCCAAGGCCGGTCTAGTCATTCGTTTCGAGCATCAGAACTGCGAAAATTTTGAGTTTCTCGAGCGTTTCTTACCTCCAAACTGCCATATCGAGCGAACGGATTGACCAATCCGCAAAATTTCTGTTGCATCTGAAAGTAGAAACTCGCCCGATTACAACGGTAGGTGTAGTTTTCCCCTAGGCCGTTCTAGTTATTCGTTTCGAGCATCAGAACTGCGAAAATTTTGAGTTTCTCAAGCGTTTCTTACTTCCAAACTGCCACATCTCGCGAACGGATCGACCAATCCGCAAAATTTCTGTTGCATCTGAAAGTAGAAACTCGCCCGATTACAACGGTATGTTTAGTTTTCCCCTAGGCCGTTCCAGTTATTCGTTTCGAGCATCAGGACTGGGAAAATTTTGAGTTTCTCAAGCGTTTCTTACCTCCAAACTGCCATATCTCGCGAACGGATTGACCAATCCGCAAAATTTCTGTTGCATCTGAAAGTAGAAACTCGCCCGATCACAACGGTATGCGCACTTTTCCCCTAGGCGGTTCTAGTTATTCGTTTCGAGTATCAGAACTGCGAAAATTTTGAGCTTCTCGAGCGTTTCTTACATCGAAACGGCCATATCTCGCGAACGGATTGACCAATCCGCATAATTTCTGTTGCATCTGAAAGTCGAAACTCGCCCGATTACAACGGTATGCGCACTTCTCCCCTAGGCCGTTCTAGTCATTTGTTTCGAGCATCAGAACTGCGAAAATTTTGAGTATCTCAAGCGTTTCTTTCTTCCAAACTGCCATATCTCGCGAACGGATCGACCAATCCGCAAAATTTGTGTTGCATCTGAATGTAGAAACTCGCCCGATTACATCGGTATGCGTACTTTTCCCCTAGGCCGTTCTAGTTATTCGTTTCGAGCATCAGAACTGCGATAATTTTGAGTTTCTCAAGCGTTTCTTACCTCCAAACTGCCACATCTCGCGAACGGATTGACCAATCCGCAAAATTTCTGTTGCATCTGAAAGTAGAGACTCGCCCGATTTCAACGTTATGTGTAGTCTTCCCCTAGGCCGTTCCAGTTATTCATTTCGAGCATCAGAACTGCGAAAATTTTGAGTTTCTCAAGCGTTTCCTACATCCAAACTGCCACATCTCGCGAACGGATTGACCAATCCGCAAAATTTCTGTTGCATTTGAAAGTAGAAACTCGCCCGATTACAACGGTATGCGAACTTTTCCCCTAGGCCGTTCTAGTCATTCGTTTCGAGCATCAGAACTGCGAAAATTTTGAGTTTCTCAAGCGTTTCTTACATCCAAACGGCCATATCTCGCGAACGGATTGACCAATCCGCAAAATTTCTGCTGCTTCTGAAAGTAGAAACTCGCCCGATCACAACGGTATGCGCACTTTTCCCCTAGGCGGTTCTAGTTATTCGTTTCGAGCATCAGAACTGCGAAAATTTTGAGTTTCTCTAGCGTTTCTTACCTCCAAACTGCCACATCTCGCGAACGGATTGACCAATCCGCAAAATTTCTGTTGCATCTGAAAGTAGAAACTCGCCCGATTTCAACGTTATGTGTAGTCTTCCCCTAGGCCGTTCCAGTTATTCATTTCGAGCATCAGAACTGCGAAAATTTTGAGTTTCTCAAGCGTTTCTTACTTCCAAACAGCCATATCTCGCGAACGGATCGACCAATACGCAAAATTCCTCTTGCATCTGAAAGTAGAAACTCGCCCGATTACATCGGTATGCGTACTTTTCCCCTAGGCCGTTCTAGTTATTCGTTTCGAGCATCAGAACTGCGAAAATTTTGAGTTTCTCAAGCGTTTCTTACCTCCAAACTGCCATATCTCGCGAACGGATTGACCAATCGGCAAAGTTTCTGTTGCATCTGAAAGTAGAAACTCGCCCGATTACAACGGTATGTGTAGTCTTCCCCTAGGCCGTTCCAGTTATTCATTTCGAGCATCAGAACTGCGAAAATTTTGAGTTTCTCAAGCGTTTCTTACCTCCAAACTGCCACATCTCGCGAACGGATTGACCAATCCGCAAAATTTCTATTGCATCTGAAAGTAGAAACTCGCCCGATTACAACGGTATGCGTACTTCTCCCCTAGGCCGTTCTAGTCATTCGTTTCGAGCATCAGAACTGCGAAAATTTTGAGTTTCTCAAGCGTTTCTTACATCCAAACGGCCATATCTCGCGAACGGATTGACCAATCCGCAAAATTTCTGTTGCTTCTGAAAATAGAAACTCGCCCGATCACAACGGTATGCGCACTTTTCCCCTAGGCTGTTCTAGTTATTCGTTTCGAGCATCAGAACTGCGAATATTTTGAGTTTCTCTAGCGTTTCTTATATCCAAACTGCCATATCTCGCGAAAGGATTGATCAATCCGAAAAATTTCTATTGCATCTGAAAGTAGAAACTCGCCCGATTACAACGGTATGCGTACTTCTCCCCTAGGCCGTTCTAGTCATTCGTTTCGAGCATCAGAACTGCGAAAATTTTGAGTTTCTCAAGCGTTTCTTACTTCCAAACTGCCATATCTCGCGAACGGATCGACCAATCCGAAAAATTTCTGTTGCATCTGAAAGTAGAAACTCGCCCGATTACATCGGTATGCGCACTTTTCCCCTAGGCCGTTCTAGTTATTCGGTTCGAGCATCAGAACTGCGAAAATTTTGAGTTTCTCAAGCGTTTCTTACATCGAAACGGCCATATCTCGCGAACGGATTGACCAATCCGCAAAATTTCTGTTGCTTCTGAAAATAGAAACTCGCCCGATCACAACGGTATGCGCACTTTTCCCCTAGGCGGTTCTAGTTATTTGGTTCGAGCATCAGAACTGCGAAAATTTTGAGTTTCTCTAGCGTTTCTTATCTCCAAACTGCCATATCTCGCGAACGGATTGATCAATCCGCAAAATTTCTATTGCATCTGAAAGTAGAAACTCGCCCGATTACAACGGTATGCGTACTTCTCCCCAAGGCCGTTCTAGTCATTCGTTTCGAGCATCAGAACTGCGAAAATTTTGAGTTTCTCTAGCGTTTCTTATATCCAAACTGCCATATCTCGCGAACAGATTGATCAATCCGCAAAATTTCTATTGCATCTGAAAGTAGAAACTCGCCCGATTACAACGGTATGCGTACTTCTCCCCTAGGCCGTTCTAGTCATTCGTTTCGAGCATCAGAACTGCGAAAATTTTGAGTTTCTCAAGCGTTTCTTACTTCCAAACTGCCATATCTCGCGAACGGATCGACCAATCCGAAAAATTTCTGTTGCATCTGAAAGTAGAAACTCGCCCGATTACATCGGTATGCGCACTTTTCCCCTAGGCCGTTCTAGTTATTCGGTTCGAGCATCAGAACTGCGAAAATTTTGAGTTTCTCAAGCGTTTCTTACATCGAAACGGCCATATCTCGCGAACGGATTGACCAATCCGCACAATTTCTGTTGCTTCTGAAAATAGAAACTCGCCCGATCACAACGGTATGCGCACTTTTCCCCTAGGCGGTTCTAGTTATTTGTTTCGAGCATCAGAAATGCGAAAATTTTGAGTTTCTCTAGCGTTTCTTATCTCCAAACTGCCATATCTCGCGAACGGATTGATCAATCCGCAAAATTTCTATTGCATCTGAAAGTAGAAACTCGCCCGATTACAACGGTATGCGTACTTCTCCCCTAGGCCGTTCTAGTCATTCGTTTCGAGCATCAGAACTGCGAAAATTTTGAGTTTCTCGAGCGTTTCTTACCTCCAAACTGCCATATCGAGCGAACGGATAGATCAATCCGCAAAATTTCTGTTGCATCTGAAAGTAGAAACTCGCCCGATTACAACGGTAGGTGTAGTTTTCCCCTAGGCCGTTCTAGTTATTCGCTTCGAGCATCAGAACTGCGAAAATTTTGAGTTTCTCAAGCGTTTCTTACTTCCAAACTGCCACATCTCGCGAACGGATCGACCAATCCGCAAAATTTCTGTTGCATCTGAAAGTAGAAACTCGCCCGATTACAACGGTATGTTTAGTTTTCCCCTAGGCCGTTCCAGTTATTCGTTTCGAGCATCAGAACTGGGAAAATTTTGAGTTTCTCAAGCGTTTCTTATATCCAAACTGCCATATCTCGCGAACGGATTGACCAATCCGCAAAATTTCTGTTGCATCTGAAAGTAGAAACTCGCCCGATCACAACGGTATGCGCACTTTTCCCCTAGGCGGTTCTAGTTATTCGTTTCGAGTATCAGAACTGCGAAAATTTTGAGTTTCTCGAGCGTTTCTTACATCGAAACGGCCATATCTCGCGAACGGATTGACCAATTCGCATAATTTCTGTTGCATCTGAAAGTAGAAACTCGCCCGATTACAACGGTATGTGTAGTTTTCCCCTAGGCCGTTCTAGTCATTCGTTTCGAGCATCAGAACTGCGAAAATTTTGAGTTTCTCAAGCGTTTCTTACTTCCAAACTGCCATATCTCGCGACCGGATCGACCAATCCGAAAAATTTCTGTTGCATCTGAAAGTAGAAACTCGCCCGATTACACCGGTATGCGCACTTTTCCCCTAGGCCGTTCTAGTTATTCGGTTCGAGCATCAGAACTGCGAAAATTTTGAGTTTCTCAAGCGTTTCTTACATCGAAACGGCCATATCTCGCGAACGCATTGACCAATCCGCAAAATTTCTGTTGCATTTGAAAGTAGAACCTCGCCCGATTACAACGGTATGCGTACTTCTTCCCTAGGCGGTTCTAGTTATTCGTTTCGAGCATCAGAACTGCGAAAATTTTGAGTTTCTCAAGCGTTTCTTACATCCAGACGGCCATATCTCGCGAACGGATTGACCAATCCGCAAAATTTCTGTTGCTTCCTAAAGTAGAAACTCGCCCGATCACAACGGTATGCGCACTTTTCCCCTAGGCGGTTCTAGTTATTCGTTTCGAGCATCAGAACTGCGAAAATTTTGTGTTTCTCAAGCGTTTCTTATCTCCAAACTGCCATATTTCGCGAACGGATTGATCAATCCGCAAAATTTCTGTTGCATCTGAAAGTAGAAACTCGCCCGATTACAACGGTATGCGCTCTTTTCCCTTAGGCCGTTCTAGTTATTCGTTTCGAGCATCAGAACTGCGAAAATTTTGAGTTTCTCAAGCGTTTCTTACATCCAGACGGCCATATCTCGCGAACGGATTGACCAATCCGCAAAATTTCTGTTGCTTCTGAAAGTAGAAACTCGCCCGATCACAACGGAATGGGCACTTTTCCCCTAGGCCGTTCTAGTTAGTCGTTTCGAGCATCAGAACTGCGATAATTTTGAGTTTCTCAAGCGTTTCTTACCTCCAAACTGCCACATCTCGCGAACGGATTGACCAATCCGCAAAATTTCTGTTGCATCTGAAAGTAGAAACTCGCCCGATTACAACGGTATGTGTAGTATTCCCCTAGGCCGTTCCAGTTATTCGTTTCGAGCATCAGAACTGCGAAAATTTTGAGTTTCTCAAGCGTTTCCTACCTCCAAACTGCCATATCTCGCGAACGGATTGACCAATCCGCAAAATTTCTGTTGCATTTGAAAGTAGAAACTCGCCCGATTACAACGGTATGCGCACTTTTCCCCTAGGCCGTTCTAGTTATTCGTTTCGAGCATCAGAACTGCGAAAATTTTGAGTTTCTCAAGCGTTTCTTACATCCAAACGGCCATATCTCGCGAACGGATTGATCAATCCGCAAAATTTCTATTGCATCTGAAAGTAGAAACTCGCCCGATTACAACGGTATGCGTACTTCTCCCCTAGTCCGTTCTAGTCATACCTTTCGAGCATCAGAACTGCGAAAATTTTGAGTTTCTCAAGCGTTTCTTACTTCCAAACTGCCATATCTCGCGAACGGATCGACCAATCCGCAAAATTTCTGTTGCATCTGAAAGTAGAAACTCGCCCGATTACATCGCTATGAGTACTTTTCCCCTCGGCCGTTCTTGTTATTCGTTTCGAGCATCAGAACTGCGAAAATTTTGAGTTTCTCTAGCGTTTCTTACCTCCAAACTGCCACATCTCGCGAACGGATTGACCAATCCGAAAAATTTCTGTTGCATCTGAAAGTAGAAACTCGCCCGATTACAACGGTCTGTGAAGTTTTAACCTAGGCCGTTCCAGTTATTCGTTTCGAGCATCAGAACTGCGAAAATTTTGAGTTTCTCAAGCGTTTCTCACCTCCAAACTGCCATATCTCGCGAACGGATTGACCAATCCGCAAAATTTCTGTTGCATTTGAAAGTAGAATCTCGCCCGATTACAACGGTATGTGTAGTTTTCCCCTAGGCCGTTCTAGTCATTCGTTTCGAGCATCAGAACTGCGAAGATTTTGAGTTTCTCAAGCGTTTCTTATCTCCAAACTGCCATATCTCGCGAACGGATTGATCAATCCGCAAAATTTCTGTTGCATCTGAAAGTAGAAACTCGCCCGATTACAACGGTATGCGCTCTTTTCCCCTAGGCCGTTCTAGTTATTCGTTTCGAGCATCAGAACTGCGAAAATTTTGAGTTTCTCAAGCGTTTCTTACATCCAAACGGCCATATCTCGCGAACGGATTGATCAATCCGCAAAATTTCTATTGCATCTGAAAGTAGAAACTCGCCCGATTACAACGGTATGCGTACTTCTCCCCTAGTCCGTTCTAGTCATTCGTTTCGAGCATCAGAACTGCGAAAATTTTGAGTTTCTCAAGCGTTTCTTACTTCCAAACTGCCATATCTCGCGAACGGATCGACTAATCCGCAAAATTTCTGTTGCATCTGAAAGTAGAAACTCGCCCGATTATATCGCTATGCGTACTTTTCCTCTCGGCCGCTCTAGTTATTCGTTTCGAGCATCAGAACTGCGAAAATTTTGAGTTTCTCAAGCGTTTCTTACCTCCAAACTGCCACATCTCGCGAACGGATTGACCAATCCGCAAAATTTCTGTTGCATCTGAAAGTAGAAACTCGCCCGATTACAACGGTCTGTGAAGTTTTAACCTAGGCCGTTCCAGTTATTCGTTTCGAGCATCAGAACTGCGAAAATTTTGAGTTTCTCAAACGTTTCTCACCTCCAAACTGCCATATCTCGCGAACGGATTGACCAATCTGCAAAATTTCTGTTGCATTTGAAAGTAGAAACTCGCCCGATTACAACGGTATGCGCACTTTTCCCCTAGGCCGTTCTAGTTATTCGTTTCGAGTATCAGAACTGCGAAAATTTTGAGTTTCTCAAGCGTTTCTTACCTCCAAACTGTCACATCTCGCGAACGGATTGACCAATCCGCAAAATTTCTGTTGCATCTGAAAGTAGAAACTCGCCCGATTACAACGGTCTGTGAAGTTTTAACCTAGGCCGTTCCAGTTATTCGTTTCGAGCATCAGAACTGCGAAAATTTTGAGTTTCTCAAACGTTTCTCACCTCCAAACTGCCATATCTCGCGAACGGATTGACCAATCTGCAAAATTTCTGTTGCATTTGAAAGTAGAAACTCGCCCGATTACAACGGTATGCGCACTTTTCCCCTAGGCCGTTCTAGTTATTCGTTTCGAGTATCAGAACTGCGAAAATTTTGAGTTTCTCAAGCGTTTCTTACATCCAAACGGCCATATCTCGCAAACTGATTGACCAATCCGCATAATTTCTGTTGCATCTGAAAGTAGAAACTCGCCCGATTACAACGGTATGTGTAGTTTTCCCCTAGGCCGTTCTAGTCATTCGTTTCGAGCATCAGAACTGCGAAAATTTTGAGTTTCTCAAGCGTTTCTTATCTCCAAACTGCCATATCTCGCGAACGGATTGATCAATCCGCAAAATTTCTGTGGCATCTGAAAGTAGAAACTCGCCCGATTACAACGGTATGCGTACTTCTCCCCTAGGCCGTTTAGTCATTCGTTTCGAGCATCAGAACTGCGAAAATTTTGAGTTTCTCAAGCGTTTCTTACATCCAAACGGCCATATCTCGCGAACGGTTTGACCAATCCGCATAATTTCTGTTGCATCTGAAAGTCGAAACTCGCCCGATTACAACGGTATGCGTACCTCTCCCCTAGGCCGTTCTAGTCATTCGTTTCGAGCATCAGAACTGCGAAAATTTTGAGTTTCTCAAGCGTTTCTTATCTCCAAACTGCCATATCTCGCGAACGGATTGATCAATCCGCAAAATTTCTGTTGCATCTGAAAGTAGAAACTCGCCCAATTACAACGGTATGTGTAGTTTTCCCCTAGGCCGTTCTAGTTATTCGCTTCGAGCATCAGAACTGCGAAAATTTTGAGTTCCTCAAGCGTTTCTTACCTCCAAACTGCCATATCTCGCGAACGGATTGATCAATCCGCAAAATTTCTGTTGCATCTGAAAGTAGAAACTCGCCCGATTACAACGGTAGGTGTTGTTTTCCCCTAGGCCGTTCTAGTTATTCGCTTCGAGCATCAGAACTGCGAAAATTTTGAGTTCCTCAAGCGTTTCTTACCTCCAAACTGCCATATCTCGCAAACGGATTGACCAATCCGCCAAAATTTCTGTTTCTTCTGAAAGTAGAAACTCGCCCGATTACAAAGGTAGGTGTAGTTTTCCCCTAGGCCGTTCTAGTTATTCGCTTCGACCATCAGAACTGCGAAAAATTTGAATTCATCAAGCGTTTCTTACCTCCAAACGGCCATATCTCGCGAACGGATTGACCAATCCCCATAATTTCTGTTGCATCTGAAAGTAGAAACTCGCCCGATTACAACGGTATGCGTACTTCTCCCCTAGGCCGTTCTAGTCATTCGTTTCGAGCATCAGAACTGCGAAAATTTTGAGTTTCTCAAGCGTTTCTTACATCCAAACGGTCATATCTCGCGAACGGATTGATCAATTCGCAAAATTTCTGTTGCATCTGAAAGTAGAAACTCGCCCGATTACAACGGTAGGTGTTGTTTTCCCCTAGGCCGTTCTAGTTATTCGCTTCGAGCATCAGAACTGCGAAAATTTTGAGTTCCTCAAGCGTTTCTTACCTCCAAACTGCCATATCTCGCAAACGGATTGACCAATCCGCCAAAATTTCTGTTTCTTCTGAAAGTAGAAACTCGCCCGATTACAACGGTATGCGCACTTTTCCCCTAGGCCGTTCTAGTTATTCGTTTCGAGCATCAGAACTGCGATAATTTTGAGTTTCTCAAGCGTTTCTTACCTCCAAACTGCCATATCTCGCGAACGGATTGATCAATCCGCAAAATTTCTGTTGCATCTGAAAGTAGAAACTCGCCCGATTACAACGGTATGCGCACTTTTCCCCTAGGCCGTTCTAGTTATTCGTTTCGAGCATCAGAACTGCGAAAATTTTGAGTTCCTCAAGCGTTTCTTATCTCCAAACTGCCATATCTCGCGAACGGATTGACCAATCCGCAAAATTTCTGTTGCTTCTGAAAGTAGAAACTCGCCCGATTACAACGGTATGCGCACTTTTCCCCTAGGCCGTTCTAGTTATTCGTTTCGAGCATCAGAACTGCGAAAATTTTGAGTTTCTCAAGCGTTTCTTACATCCAAACGGCCATATCTCGCGAACGGATTGATCAATCCACAAAATTTCTGTTGCATCTGAAAGTAGAAACTCGCCCGATTACAACGGTATGCGCACTTTTCCCCTGGGCCGTTCTAGTTATTCGTTTCGAGCATAAAACTGCGAAAATTTTGAGTTTCTCAAGCGTTTCTTATCTCCAAACTGCCATATCTCGCGAACGGATTGATCAATCCGCAAAATTTCTGTTGCATCTGAAAGTAGAAACTCGCCCAATTACAACGGTATGTGTAGTTTTCCCCTAGGCCGTTCTAGTTATTCGTTTCGAGCATCAGAACTGCGATAATTTTGAGTTTCTCAAGCGTTTCTTACCTCCAAACTGCCATATCTCGCGAACGGATTGATCAATCCGCAAAATTTCTGTTGCATCTGAAAGTAGAAACTCGCCCAATTACAACGGTATGCGCACTTTTCCCCTAGGCCGTTCTAGTTATTCGTTTCGAGCATCAGAACTGCGAAAATTTTGAGTTCCTCAAGCGTTTCTTACCTCCAAACTGCCATATCTCGCGAACGGATTGATCAATCCGCAAAATTTCTGTTGCATCTGAAAGTAGAAACTCGCCCGATTACAACGGTAGGTGTTGTTTTCCCCTAGGCCGTTCTAGTTATTCGCTTCGAGCATCAGAACTGCGAAAATTTTGAGTTCCTCAAGCGTTTCTTACCTCCAAACTGCCATATCTCGCAAACGGATTGACCAATCCGCCAAAATTTCTGTTTCTTCTGAAAGTAGAAACTCGCCCGATTACAAAGGTAGGTGTAGTTTTCCCCTAGGCCGTTCTAGTTATTCGCTTCGACCATCAGAACTGCGAAAAATTTGAGTTCATCAAGCGTTTCTTACCTCCAAACGGCCATATCTCGCGAACGGATTGACCAATCCCCATAATTTCTGTTGCATCTGAAAGTAGAAACTCGCCCGATTACAACGGTATGCGTACTTCTCCCCTAGGCCGTTCTAGTCATTCGTTTCGAGCATCAGAACTGCGAAAATTTTGAGTTTCTCAAGCGTTTCTTACATCCAAACGGTCATATCTCGCGAACGGATTGATCAATTCGCAAAATTTCTGTTGCATCTGAAAGTAGAAACTCGCCCGATTACAACGGTAGGTGTTGTTTTCCCCTAGGCCGTTCTAGTTATTCGCTTCGAGCATCAGAACTGCGAAAATTTTGAGTTCCTCAAGCGTTTCTTACCTCCAAACTGCCATATCTCGCAAACGGATTGACCAATCCGCCAAAATTTCTGTTTCTTCTGAAAGTAGAAACTCGCCCGATTACAACGGTATGCGCACTTTTCCCCTAGGCCGTTCTAGTTATTCGTTTCGAGCATCAGAACTGCGATAATTTTGAGTTTCTCAAGCGTTTCTTACCTCCAAACTGCCATATCTCGCGAACGGATTGATCAATCCGCAAAATTTCTGTTGCATCTGAAAGTAGAAACTCGCCCGATTACAACGGTATGCGCACTTTTCCCCTAGGCCGTTCTAGTTATTCGTTTCGAGCATCAGAACTGCGAAAATTTTGAGTTCCTCAAGCGTTTCTTATCTCCAAACTGCCATATCTCGCGAACGGATTGATCAATCCGAAAAATTTCTGTTGCATCTGAAAGTAGAATCTCGCCCAATTACAACGGTAGGTGTTGTTTTCCCCTAGGCCGTTCTAGTTATTCGCTTCGAGGATCAGAACTGCGAAAATTTTGAGTTCCTCAAGCGTTTCTTACCTCCAAACTGCCATATCTCGCGAACGGATTGACCAATCCGCAAAATTTCTGTTGCTTCTGAAAGTAGAAACTCGCCCGATTACAACGGTATGCGCACTTTTCCCCTAGGCCGTTCTAGTTATTCGTTTCGAGCATCAGAACTGCGAAAATTTTGAGTTTCTCAAGCGTTTCTTACATCCAAACGGCCATATCTCGCGAACGGATTGATCAATCCACAAAATTTCTGTTGCATCTGAAAGTAGAAACTCGCCCGATTACAACGGTATGCGCACTTTTCCCCTGGGCCGTTCTAGTTATTCGTTTCGAGCATAAAACTGCGAAAATTTTGAGTTTCGCAAGCGTTTCTTATCTCCAAACTGCCATATCTCGCGAACGGATTGATCAATCCGCAAAATTTCTGTTGCATCTGAAAGTAGAAACTCGCCCGATTACAACGGTATGCGCACTTTTCCCCTAGGCCGTTCTAGTTATTCGTTTCGAGCATCAGAACTGCGATAATTTTGAGTTTCTCAAGCGTTTCTTACCTCCAAACTGCCATATCTCGCGAACGGATTGATCAATCCGCAAAATTTCTGTTGCATCTGAAAGTAGAAACTCGCCCGATTACAACGGTATGCGCACTTTTCCCCTAGGCCGTTCTAGTTATTCGTTTCGAGCATCAGAACTGCGAAAATTTTGAGTTTCTCAAGCGTTTCTTACATCCAAACGGCCATATCTCGCGAACGGATTGATCAATCCACAAAATTTCTGTTGCATCTGAAAGTAGAAACTCGCCCGATTACAACGGTATGCGCACTTTTCCCCTGGGCCGTTCTAGTTATTCGTTTCGAGCATAAAACTGCGAAAATTTTGAGTTTCGCAAGCGTTTCTTATCTCCAAACTGCCATATCTCGCGAACGGATTGATCAATCCGCAAAATTTCTGTTGCATCTGAAAGTAGAAACTCGCCCGATTACAACGGTATGCGCACTTTTCCCCTAGGCCGTTCTAGTTATTCGTTTCGAGCATCAGAACTGCGAAAATTTTGAGTTTCTCAAGCGTTTCTTACATCCAGACGGCCATATCTCGCGAACGGATTGACCAATCCGCATGATTTCTGTTGCATCTGAAAGTAGAAACTCGCCCGATTACAACGGTTTGCGTACTTCTCCCCTAGGCCGTTCTAGTCATTCGATTCGAGCATCAGAACTGCGAAAATTTTGAGTTTCTCAAGCGTTTCTTATCTCCAAACTGCCATATCTCGCGAACGGATTGATCAATCCTCAAAATTTCTGTTGCATCTGAAAGTGGAAACTCGCCCGATTACAACGGTATGCGCACTTTTCCCCTAGGCCGTTCTAGTTATTCGTTTCGAGCATCAGAACTGCGAAAATTTTGAGTTTCTCAAGCGTTTCTTACCTCCAAACTGCCATATCTCGCGAACGGATTGACCAATCCGCCAAAATTTCTGTTGCTTCTGAAAGTAGAAACTCGCCCGATTACAACGGTATGCGCACTTTTCCCCTAGGCCGTTCTAGTTATTCGTTTCGAGCATCAGAACTGCGAAAATTTTGAGTTTCTCAAGCGTTTCTTACATCCAAACGGCCATATCTCGCGAACGGATTGATCAATCCGCAAAATTTCTGTTGCATCTGAAAGTAGAAACTCGCCCGATTACAACGGTATGCACACTTTTCCCCTGGGCCGTTCTAGTTATTCGTTTCGAGCATAAAACTGCGAAAATTTTGAGTTTCGCAAGCGTTTCTTATCTCCAAACTGCCATATCTCGCGAACGGATTGATCAATCCGCAAAATTTCTGTTGCATCTGAAAGTAGAAACTCGCCCGATTACAACGGTATGCGCACTTTTCCCCTAGGCCGTTCTAGTTATTCGTTTCGAGCATCAGAACTGCGAAAATTTTGAGTTTCTCAAGCGTTTCTTACATCCAGACGGCCATATCTCGCGAACGGATTGACCAATCCGCATGATTTCTGTTGCATCTGAAAGTAGAAACTCGCCCGATTACAACGGTATGCGTACTTTTCCCCTAGGCCGTTCTAGTTATTCGTTTCGAGCATCAGAACTGCGATAATTTTGAGTTCCTCAAGCGTTTCTTACCTCCAAACTGCCATATCTCGCGAACGGATTGACCAATCCGCAAAATTTCTGTTGCTTCTGAAAGTAGAAACTCGCCCGATTACAACGGTAGGTGTTGTTTTCCCCTAGGCCGTTCTAGTTATTCGCTTCGAGCATCAGAACTGCGAAAATTTTGAGTTCCTCAAGCGTTTCTTACCTCCAAACTGCCATATCTCGCAAACGGATTGACCAATCCGCCAAAATTTCTGTTGCTTCTGAAAGTAGAAACTCGCCCGATTACAACGGTACGCGCACTTTTCCCCTGGGCCGTTCTAGTTATTCGTTTCGAGCATAAAACTGCGAAAATTTTGAGTTTCGCAAGCGTTTCTTATCTCCAAACTGCCATATCTCGCGAACGGATTGATCAATCCGCAAAATTTCTGTTGCATCTGAAAGTAGAAACTCGCCCGATTACAACGGTATGCGCACTTTTCCCCTAGGCCGTTCTAGTTATTCGTTTCGAGCATCAGAACTGCGAAAATTTTGAGTTCCTCAAGCGTTTCTTATCTCCAAACTGCCATATCTCGCGAACGGATTGATCAATCCTCAAAATTTCTGTTGCATCTGAAAGTGGAAACTCGCCCGATTACAACGGTATGCGCACTTTTCCCCTAGGCCGTTCTAGTTATTCGTTTCGAGCATCAGAACTGCGAAAATTTTGAGTTTCTCAAGCGTTTCTTACCTCCAAACTGCCATATCTCGCGAACGGATTGACCAATCCGCCAAAATTTCTGTTGCTTCTGAAAGTAGAAACTCGCCCGATTACAACGGTATGCGCACTTTTCCCCTAGGCCGTTCTAGTTATTCGTTTCGAGCATCAGAACTGCGAAAATTTTGAGTTTCTCAAGCGTTTCTTACATCCAAACGGCCATATCTCGCGAACGGATTGATCAATCCGCAAAATTTCTGTTGCATCTGAAAGTAGAAACTCGCCCGATTACAACGGTATGCACACTTTTCCCCTGGGCCGTTCTAGTTATTCGTTTCGAGCATAAAACTGCGAAAATTTTGAGTTTCGCAAGCGTTTCTTATCTCCAAACTGCCATATCTCGCGAACGGATTGATCAATCCGCAAAATTTCTGTTGCATCTGAAAGTAGAAACTCGCCCGATTACAACGGTATGCGCACTTTTCCCCTAGGCCGTTCTAGTTATTCGTTTCGAGCATCAGAACTGCGAAAATTTTGAGTTTCTCAAGCGTTTCTTACATCCAGACGGCCATATCTCGCGAACGGATTGACCAATCCGCATGATTTCTGTTGCATCTGAAAGTAGAAACTCGCCCGATTACAACGGTATGCGTACTTTTCCCCTAGGCCGTTCTAGTTATTCGTTTCGAGCATCAGAACTGCGATAATTTTGAGTTCCTCAAGCGTTTCTTACCTCCAAACTGCCATATCTCGCGAACGGATTGACCAATCCGCAAAATTTCTGTTGCTTCTGAAAGTAGAAACTCGCCCGATTACAACGGTAGGTGTTGTTTTCCCCTAGGCCGTTCTAGTTATTCGCTTCGAGCATCAGAACTGCGAAAATTTTGAGTTCCTCAAGCGTTTCTTACCTCCAAACTGCCATATCTCGCAAACGGATTGACCAATCCGCCAAAATTTCTGTTGCTTCTGAAAGTAGAAACTCGCCCGATTACAACGGTACGCGCACTTTTCCCCTGGGCCGTTCTAGTTATTCGTTTCGAGCATAAAACTGCGAAAATTTTGAGTTTCGCAAGCGTTTCTTATCTCCAAACTGCCATATCTCGCGAACGGATTGATCAATCCGCAAAATTTCTGTTGCATCTGAAAGTAGAAACTCGCCCGATTACAACGGTATGCGCACTTTTCCCCTAGGCCGTTCTAGTTATTCGTTTCGAGCATCAGAACTGCGAAAATTTTGAGTTCCTCAAGCGTTTCTTATCTCCAAACTGCCATATCTCGCGAACGGATTGATCAATCCGCAAAATTTCTGTTGCATCTGAAAGTAGAATCTCGCCCAATTACAACGGTAGGTGTTGTTTTCCCCTAGGCCGTTCTAGTTATTCGCTTCGAGCATCAGAACTGCGAAAATTTTGAGTTCCTCAAGCGTTTCTTACCTCCAAACTGCCATATCTCGCGAACGGATTGACCAATCCGCAAAATTTCTGTTGCTTCTGAAAGTAGAAACTCGCCCGATTACAACGGTATGCGCACTTTTCCCCTAGGCCGTTCTAGTTATTCGTTTCGAGCATCAGAACTGCGAAAATTTTGAGTTTCTCAAGCGTTTCTTACATCCAAACGGCCATATCTCGCGAACGGATTGATCAATCCACAAAATTTCTGTTGCATCTGAAAGTAGAAACTCGCGCGATTACAACGGTATGCGCACTTTTCCCCTGGGCCGTTCTAGTTATTCGTTTCGAGCATAAAACTGCGAAAATTTTGAGTTTCGCAAGCGTTTCTTATCTCCAAACTGCCATATCTCGCGAACGGATTGATCAATCCGCAAAATTTCTGTTGCATCTGAAAGTAGAAACTCGCCCGATTACAACGGTATGCGCACTTTTCCCCTAGGCCGTTCTAGTTATTCGTTTCGAGCATCAGAACTGCGAAAATTTTGAGTTTCTCAAGCGTTTCTTACATCCAGACGGCCATATCTCGCGAACGGATTGACCAATCCGCATGATTTCTGTTGCATCTGAAAGTAGAAACTCGCCCGATTACAACGGTTTGCGTACTTCTCCCCTAGGCCGTTCTAGTCATTCGTTTCGAGCATCAGAACTGCGAAAATTTTGAGTTTCTCAAGCGTTTCTTATCTCCAAACTGCCATATCTCGCGAACGGATTGATCAATCCTCAAAATTTCTGTTGCATCTGAAAGTGAAAACTCGCCCGATTACAACGCTATGCGCACTTTTCCCCTAGGCCGTTCTAGTTATTCGTTTCGAGCATCAGAACTGCGAAAATTTTGAGTTTCTCAAGCGTTTCTTACCTCCAAACTGCCATATCTCGCGAACGGATTGACCAATCCGCCAAAATTTCTGTTGCTTCTGAAAGTAGAAACTCGCCCGATTACAACGGTATGCGCACTTTTCCCCTAGGCCGTTCTAGTTATTCGTTTCGAGCATCAGGACTGCGAAAATTTTGAGTTTCTCAAGGGTTTCTTACATCCAAACGGCCATATCTCGCGAACGGATTGATCAATCCGCAAAATTTCTGTTGCATCTGAAAGTAGAAACTCGCCCGATTACAACGGTATGCGCACTTTTCCCCTGGGCCGTTCTAGTTATTCGTTTCGAGCATAAAACTGCGAAAATTTTGAGTTTCGCAAGCGTTTCTTATCTCCAAACTGCCATATCTCGCGAACGGATTGATCAATCCGCAAAATTCCTGTTGCATCTGAAAGTAGAAACTCGCCCGATTACAACGGTATGCGCACTTTTCCCCTAGGCCGTTCTAGTTATTCGTTTCGAGCATCAGAACTGCGAAAATTTTGAGTTTCTCAAGCGTTTCTTACATCCAGACGGCCATATCTCGCGAACGGATTGACCAATCCGCATGATTTCTGTTGCATCTGAAAGTAGAAACTCGCCCGATTACAACGGTATGCGTACTTTTCGCCTAGGCCGTTCTAGTTATTCGTTTCGAGCATCAGAACTGCGATAATTTTGAGTTCCTCAAGCGTTTCTTACCTCCAAACTGCCATATCTCGCGAACGGATTGACCAATCCGCAAAATTTCTGTTGCTTCTGAAAGTAGAAACTCGCCCGATTACAACGGTAGGTGTTGTTTTCCCCTAGGCCGTTCTAGTTATTCGCTTCGAGCATCAGAACTGCGAAAATTTTGAGTTCCTCAAGCGTTTCTTACCTCCAAACTGCCATATCTCGCGAACGGATTGACCAATCCGCAAAATTTCTGTTGCTTCTGAAAGTAGAAACTCGCCCGATTACAACGGTATGCGCACTTTTCCCCTAGGCCGTTCTAGTTATTCGCTTCGAGCATCAGAACTGCGAAAATTTTGAGTTCCTCAAGCGTTTCTTACCTCCAAACTGCCATATCTCGCGAACGGATTGACCAATCCGCAAAATTTCTGTTGCTTCTGAAAGTAGAAACTCGCCCGATTACAACGGTATGCGCACTTTTCCCCTAGGCCGTTCTAGTTATTCGTTTCGAGCATCAGAACTGCGAAAATTTTGAGTTTCTCAAGCGTTTCTTACATCCAAACGGCCATATCTCGCGAACGGATTGATCAATCCGCAAAATTTCTGTTGCATCTGAAAGTAGAAACTCGCCCGATTACAACGGTAGGTGTTGTTTTCCCCTAGGCCGTTCTAGTTATTCGCTTCGAGCATCAGAACTGCGAAAATTTCGAGTTCCTCAAGCGTTTCTTACCTCCAAACTGCCATATCTCGCGAACGGATTGACCAATCCGCCAAAATTTCTGTTGCTTCTGAAAGTAGAAACTCGCCCGATTTCAACGGTATGCGCACTTTTCCCCTAGGCCGTTCTAGTTATTCGTTTCGAGCATCAGGACTGCGAAAATTTTGAGTTTCTCAAGGGTTTCTTACATCCAAACGGCCATATCTCGCGAACGGATTGATCAATCCGCAAAATTTCTGTTGCATCTGAAAGTAGAAACTCGCCCGATTACAACGGTATGCGCACTTTTCCCCTGGGCCGTTCTAGTTATTCGTTTCGAGCATAAAACTGCGAAAATTTTGAGTTTCGCAAGCGTTTCTTATCTCCAAACTGCCATATCTCGCGAACGGATTGATCAATCCGCAAAATTCCTGTTGCATCTGAAAGTAGAAACTCGCCCGATTACAACGGTATGCGCACTTTTCCCCTAGGCCGTTCTAGTTATTCGTTTCGAGCATCAGAACTGCGAAAATTTTGAGTTTCTCAAGCGTTTCTTACATCCAGACGGCCATATCTCGCGAACGGATTGACCAATCCGCATGATTTCTGTTGCATCTGAAAGTAGAAACTCGCCCGATTACAACGGTATGCGTACTTTTCCCCTAGGCCGTTCTAGTTATTCGTTTCGAGCATCAGAACTGCGATAATTTTGAGTTCCTCAAGCGTTTCTTACCTCCAAACTGCCATATCTCGCGAACGGATTGACCAATCCGCAAAATTTCTGTTGCTTCTGAAAGTAGAAACTCGCCCGATTACAACGGTAGGTGTTGTTTTCCCCTAGGCCGTTCTAGTTATTCGCTTCGAGCATCAGAACTGCGAAAATTTTGAGTTCCTCAAGCGTTTCTTACCTCCAAACTGCCATGTCTCGCGAACGGATTGACCAATCCGCAAAATTTCTGTTGCTTCTGAAAGTAGAAACTCGCCCGATTACAACGGTATGCGCACTTTTCCCCTAGGCCGTTCTAGTTATTCGCTTCGAGCATCAGAACTGCGAAAATTTTGAGTTCCTCAAGCGTTTCTTACCTCCAAACTGCCATATCTCGCGAACGGATTGACCAATCCGCAAAATTTCTGTTGCTTCTGAAAGTAGAAACTCGCCCGATTACAACGGTATGCGCACTTTTCCCCTAGGCCGTTCTAGTTATTCGTTTCGAGCATCAGAACTGCGAAAATTTTGAGTTTCTCAAGCGTTTCTTACATCCAAACGGCCATATCTCGCGAACGGATTGATCAATCCGCAAAATTTCTGTTGCATCTGAAAGTAGAAACTCGCCCGATTACAACGGTAGGTGTTGTTTTCCCCTAGGCCGTTCTAGTTATTCGCTTCGAGCATCAGAACTGCGAAAATTTCGAGTTCCTCAAACGTTTCTTACCTCCAAACTGCCATATCTCGCAAACGGATTGACCAATCCGCCAAAATTTCTGTTGCTTCTGAAAGTAGAAACTCGCCCGATTACAACGGTATGCGCACTTTTCCCCTAGGCCGTTCTAGTTATTCGTTTCGAGCATCAGAACTGCGAAAATTTTGAGTTTCTCAAGCGTTTCTTACATCCAAACGGCCATATCTCGCGAACGGATTGATCAATCCGCAAAATTTCTGTTGCATCTGAAAGTAGAAACTCGCCCGATTACAACGGTATGCGCACTTTTCCCCTGGGCCGTTCTAGTTATTCGTTTCGAGCATAAAACTGCGAAAATTTTGAGTTTCGCAAGCGTTTCTTATCTCCAAACTGCCATATCTCGCGAACGGATTGATCAATCCGCAAAATTTCTGTTGCATCTGAAAGTAGAAACTCGCCCGATTACAACGGTATGCGCAATTTTCCCCTAGGCCGTTCTAGTTATTCGTTTCGAGCATCAGAACTGCGAAAATTTTGAGTTCCTCAAGCGTTTCTTATCTCCAAACTGCCATATCTCGCGAACGGATTGATCAATCCGCAAAATTTCTGTTGCATCTGAAAGTAGAATCTCGCCCAATTACAACGGTAGGTGTTGTTTTCCCCTAGGCCGTTCTAGTTATTCGCTTCGAGCATCAGAACTGCGAAAATTTTGAGTTCCTCAAGCGTTTCTTACCTCCAAAGTGCCATATCTCGCGAACGGATTGACCAATCCGCAAAATTTCTGTTGCTTCTGAAAGTAGAAACTCGCCCGATTACAACGGTATGCGCACTTTTCCCCTAGGCCGTTCTAGTTATTCGTTTCGAGCATCAGAACTGCGAAAATTTTGAGTTTCTCAAGCGTTTCTTACATCCAAACGGCCATATCTCGCGAACGGATTGATCAATCCACAAAATTTCTGTTGCATCTGAAAGTAGAAACTCGCGCGATTACAACGGTATGCGCACTTTTCCCCTGGGCCGTTCTAGTTATTCGTTTCGAGCATAAAACTGCGAAAATTTTGAGTTTCGCAAGCGTTTCTTATCTCCAAACTGCCATATCTCGCGAACGGATTGATCAATCCGCAAAATTTCTGTTGCATCTGAAAGTAGAAACTCGCCCGATTACAACGGTATGCGCACTTTTCCCCTAGGCCGTTCTAGTTATTCGTTTCGAGCATCAGAATTGCGAAAATTTTGAGTTTCTCAAGCGTTTCTTACATCCAGACGGCCATATCTCGCGAACGGATTGACCAATCCGCATGATTTCTGTTGCATCTGAAAGTAGAAACTCGCCCGATTACAACGGTTTGCGTACTTCTCCCCTAGGCCGTTCTAGTCATTCGTTTCGAGCATCAGAACTGCGAAAATTTTGAGTCTCTCAAGCGTTTCTTACCTCCAAACTGCCATATCTCGCGAACGGATTGACCAATCCGCAAAATTTCTGTTGCTTCTGAAAGTAGAAACTCGCCCGATTACAACGGTATGCGCACTTTTCCCCTAGGCCGTTCTAGTTATTCGTTTCGAGCATCAGAATTGCGAAAATTTTGAGTTTCTCAAGCGTTTCTTACATCCAGACGGCCATATCTCGCGAACGGATTGACCAATCCGCATGATTTCTGTTGCATCTGAAAGTAGAAACTCGCCCGATTACAACGGTTTGCGTACTTCTCCCCTAGGCCGTTCTAGTCATTCGTTTCGAGCATCAGAACTGCGAAAATTTTGAGTCTCTCAAGCGTTTCTTACCTCCAAACTGCCATATCTCGCGAACGGATTGACCAATCCGCAAAATTTCTGTTGCTTCTGAAAGTAGAAACTCGCCCGATTACAACGGTATGCGCACTTTTCCCCTAGGCCGTTCTAGTTATTCGTTTCGAGCATCAGAACTGCGAAAATTTTGAGTTTCTCAAGCGTTTCTTACATCCAAACGGCCATATCTCGCGAACGGATTGATCAATCCGCAAAATTTCTGTTGCATCTGAAAGTAGAAACTCGCCCGATTACAACGGTACGCGCACTTTTCCCCTGGGCCGTTCTAGTTATTCGTTTCGAGCATAAAACTGCGAAAATTTTGAGTTTCGCAAGCGTTTCTTATCTCCAAACTGCCATATCTCGCGAACGGATTGATCAATCCGCAAAATTTCTGTTGCATCTGAAAGTAGAAACTCGCCCGATTACAACGGTATGCGCACTTTTCCCCTAGGCCGTTCTAGTTATTCGTTTCGAGCATCAGAACTGCGAAAATTTTGAGTTCCTCAAGCGTTTCTTATCTCCAAACTGCCATATCTCGCGAACGGATTGATCAATCCGCAAAATTTCTGTTGCATCTGAAAGTAGAATCTCGCCCAATTACAACGGTAGGCGTTGTTTTCCCCTAGGCCGTTCTAGTTATTCGCTTCGAGCATCAGAACTGCGAAAATTTTGAGTTCCTCAAGCGTTTCTTACCTCCAAACTGCCATATCTCGCGAACGGATTGACCAATCCGCAAAATTTCTGTTGCTTCTGAAAGTAGAAACTCGCCCGATTACAACGGTATGCGCACTTTTCCCCTAGGCCGTTCTAGTTATTCGTTTCGAGCATCAGAACTGCGAAAATTTTGAGTTTCTCAAGCGTTTCTTACATCCAAACGGCCATATCTCGCGAACGGATTGATCAATCCACAAAATTTCTGTTGCATCTGAAAGTAGAAACTCGCCCGATTACAACGGTATGCGCACTTTTCCCCTAGGCCGTTCTGGTTATTCGTTTCGAGCATCAGAACTGCGAAAATTTTGCGTTTCTCAAGCGTTTCTTACATCCAAACGGCCATATCTCGCGAACGGATTGACCAATCCGCAAAATTTCTGTTGCATTTGAAAGTAGAAACTCGCCCGATTACAACGGTATGCGTAATTCTCCCCTAGGCCGTTCTAGTCATTCGTTTCGAGCATCAGAACTGCGAAAATTTTGAGTTTCTCAAGCGTTTCTTACCTCCAAACTGCCATATCTCGCGAACGGATTGACGAATCCGCATGATTTCTGTTGCATCTGAAAGTAGAAACTCGCCCGATTACAACGGTATGAGTACTTCTCCCCTAGGCCGTTCTAGTCATTCGTTTCGAGCATCAGAACTGCGAAAATTTTGAGTTTCTCAAGCGTTTCTTATCTCCAAACTGCCATATCTCGCGAACGGATTGATCAATCCGCAAAATTTCTGTTGCATCTGAAAGTAGAAACTCGCCCGATTACAACGGTATGCGCACTTTTCCCCTAGGCCGTTCTGGTTATTCGTTTCGAGCATCAGAACTGCGAAAATTTTGAGTTTCTCAAGCGTTTCTTACATCCAGACGGCCATATCTCGCGAACGGATTGACCAATCCGCATGATTTCTGTTGCATCTGAAAGTAGAAACTCGCCCGATTACAACGGTTTGCGTACTTCTCCCCTAGGCCGTTCTAGTCATTCGTTTCGAGCATCAGAACTGCGAAAATTTTGAGTTTCTCAAGCGTTTCTTATCTCCAAACTGCCATATCTCGCGAACGGATTGATCAATCCGCAAAATTTCTGTTGCATCTGAAAGTGGAAACTCGCCCGATTACAACGGTAAGCGCACTTTTCCCCTAGGCCGTTCTAGTTATTCGTTTCGAGCATCAGAACTGCGAAAATTTTGAGTTTCTCAAGCGTTTCTTACATCCAAACGGCCATATCTCGCGAACGGATTGACCAATCCGCATAATTTCTGTTGCATCTGAAAGTAGAAACTCGCCCGATTACAACGGTATGCGCACTTCTCCCCTAGGCCGTTCTAGTCATTCGTTTCGAGCATCAGAACTGCGAAAATTTTGAGTTTCTCAAGCGTTTCTTACATCCAGACGGCCATATCTCGCGAACGGATTGACCAATCCGCATGATTTCTGTTGCATCTGAAAGTAGAAACTCGCCCGATTACAACGGTTTACGTACTTCTCCCCTAGGCCGTTCTAGTCATTCGTTTCGAGCATCAGAACTGCGAAAATTTTGAGTTTCTCAAGCGTTTCATATCTCCAAACTGCCATATCTCGCGAACGGATTGATCATTCCGCAAAATTTCTGTTGCATCTGAAAGTGGAAACTCGCCCGATTACAACGGTATGCGCACTTTTCCCCTAGGCCGTTCTAGTTATTCGTTTCGAGCATCAGAACTGCGAAAATTTTGAGTTTCTCAAGCGTTTCTTACCTCCAAACTGCCACATCTCGCGAACGGATGGACCAATCCGCAAAATTTCTGTTGCATCTGATAGTAGAAACTCGCCCGATTACAACGGTATGTGTAGTTTTCCCCTAGGCCGTTCCAGTTATTCTTTTCGAGCATCAGAACTGCGAAAATTTTGAGTTTCTCAAGCGTTTCTTACCTCCAAACTGCCATATCTCGCGAACGGATTGACCAATCCGCAAAATTTCTGTTGCATCTGAAAGTAGAAACTCGCCCGATTACAACGGTATGCGCACTTTTCCCCTAGGCCGTTCTAGTTATTCGTTTCGAGCATCAGAACTGCGAAAATTTTGAGTTTCTCAAGCGTTTCTTACATCCAAACGGCCATATCTCGCGAACGGATTGACCAATCCGCATAATTTCTGTTGCATCTGAAAGTAGAAACTCGCCCGATTACAACGGTATGCGCACTTCTCCCCTAGGTCGTTCTAGTCATTCGTTTCGAGCATCAGAACTGCGAAAATTTTGCGTTTCTCAAGCGTTTCTTACATCCAAACGGCCATATCTCGCGAACGGATTGACCAATCCGCAAAATTTCTGTTGCATTTGAAAGTAGAAACTCGCCCGATTACAACGGTATGCGTACTTCTCCCCTAGGCCGTCCTAGTCATTCGTTTCGAGCATCAGAACTGCGAAAATTTTGAGTTTCTCAAGCGTTTCTTACCTCCAAACTGCCATATCTCGCGAACGGATTGACGAATCCGCAAAATTTCTGTTGCTTCTGAAAGTAGAAACTCGCCCGATTACAACGGTATGCGTACTTCTCCCCTAGGCCGTCCTAGTCATTCGTTTCGAGCATCAGAACTGCGAAAATTTTGAGTTTCTCAAGCGTTTCTTACCTCCAAACTGCCATATCTGGCGAACGGATTGACCAATCCGCAAAATTTCTGTTGCATCTGAAAGTAGAAACTCGCCCGATTACAACGGTATGCGCACTTTTCCCCTAGGCCGTTCTAGTTATTCGTTTCGAGCATCAGAACTGCGAAAATTTTGAGTTTCTCAAGCGTTTCTTACCTCCAAACTGCCACATCTCGCGAACGGATGGACCAATCCGCAAAATTTCGGTTCCATCTGATAGTAGAAACTCGCCCGATTACAACGGTATGTGTAGTTTTCCCCTAGGCCGTTCCAGTTATTCGTTTCGAGCATCAGAACTGCGAAAATTTTGAGTTTCTCAAGCGTTTCTTACCTCCAAACTGCCATATCTCGCGAACGGATTGACCAATACGCAAAATTTCTGTTGCATCTGAAAGTAGAAACTCGCCCGATTACAACGGTATGTGTAGTTTTCCCCTAGGCCGTTCCAGTTATTCTTTTCGAGCATCAGAACTGCGAAAATTTTGAGTTTCTCAAGCGTTTCTTACCTCCAAACTGCCATATCTCGCGAACGGATTGACCAATCCGCAAAATTTCTGTTGCATCTGAAAGTAGAAACTCGCCCGATTACAACGGTATGCGCACTTTTCCCCTAGGCCGTTCTAGTTATTCTTTTCGAGCATCAGAACTGCGAAAATTTTGAGTTTCTCAAGCGTTTCTTACCTCCAAACTGCCATATCTCGCGAACGGATTGACCAATCCGCATAATTTCTGTTGCATCTGAAAGTAGAAACTCACCCGATTACAACGGTATGCGCACTTCTCCCCTAGGCCGTTCTAGTCATTCGTTTCGAGCATCAGAACTGCGAAAATTTTGAGTTTCTCAAGCGTTTCTTACCTCCAAACTGCCATATCTCGCGAACGGATTGACGAATCCGCATGATTTCTGTTGCATCTGAAAGTAGAAACTCGCCCGATTACAACGGTATGAGTACTTCTCCCCTAGGCCGTTCTAGTCATTCGTTTCGAGCATCAGAACTGCGAAAATTTTGAGTTTCTCAAGCGTTTCTTATCTCCAAACTGCCATATCTCGCGAACGGATTGATCAATCCGCAAAATTTCTGTTGCATCTGAAAGTAGAAACTCGCCCGATTACAACGGTATGCGCACTTTTCCCCTAGGCCGTTCTAGTTATTCGTTTCGAGCATCAGAACTGCGAAAATTTTGAGTTTCTCAAGCGTTTCTTACATCCAGACGGCCATATCTCGCGAACGGATTGACCAATCCGCATGATTTCTGTTGCATCTGAAAGTAGAAACTCGCCCGATTACAACGGTTTGCGTACTTCTCCCCTAGGCCGTTCTAGTCATTCGTTTCGAGCATCAGAACTGCGAAAATTTTGAGTTTCTCAAGCGTTTCTTATCTCCAAACTGCCATATCTCGCGAACGGATTGATCAATCCGCAAAATTTCTGTTGCATCTGAAAGTGGAAACTCGCCCGATTACAACGGTAAGCGCACTTTTCCCCTAGGCCGTTCTAGTTATTCGTTTCGAGCATCAGAACTGCGAAAATTTTGAGTTTCTCAAGCGTTTCTTACCTCCAAACTGCCACATCTCGCGAACGGATGGACCAATCCGCAAAATTTCGGTTCCATCTGATAGTAGAAACTCGCCCGATTACAACGGTATGTGTAGTTTTCCCCTAGGCCGTTCCAGTTATTCGTTTCGAGCATCAGAACTGCGAAAATTTTGAGTTTCTCAAGCGTTTCTTACCTCCAAACTGCCATATCTCGCGAACGGATTGACCAATACGCAAAATTTCTGTTGCATCTGAAAGTAGAAACTCGCCCGATTACAACGGTATGTGTAGTTTTCCCCTAGGCCGTTCCAGTTATTCTTTTCGAGCATCAGAACTGCGAAAATTTTGAGTTTCTCAAGCGTTTCTTACCTCCAAACGGCCATATCTCGCGAACGGATTGATCAATCCACAAAATTTCTGTTGCATCTGAAAGTAGAAACTCGCGCGATTACAACGGTATGCGCACTTTTCCCCTGGGCCGTTCTAGTTATTCGTTTCGAGCATAAAACTGCGAGAATTTTGAGTTTCGCAAGCGTTTCTTATCTCCAAACTGCCATACCTCGCGAACGGATTGATCAATCCGCAAAATTTCTGTTGCATCTGAAAGTAGAAACTCGCCCGATTACAACGGTATGCGCACTTTTCCCCTAGGCCGTTCTAGTTATTCGTTTCGAGCATCAGAACTGCGAAAATTTTGAGTTTCTCAAGCGTTTCTTACATCCAGACGGCCATATCTCGCGAACGGATTGACCAATCCGCATGATTTCTGTTGCATCTGAAAGTAGAAACTCGCCCGATTACAACGGTTTGCGTACTTCTCCCCTAGGCCGTTCTAGTCATTCGTTTCGAGCATCAGAACTGCGAAAATTTTGAGTCTCCCAAGCGTTTCTTATCTCCAAACTGCCATATCTCGCGAACGGATTGATCAATCCTCAAAATTTCTGTTGCATCTGAAAGTGGAAACTCGCCCGATTACAACGGTATGCGCACTTTTCCCCTAGGCCGTTCTAGTTATTCGTTTCGAGCATCAGAACTGCGAAAATTTTGAGTTTCTCAAGCGTTTCTTACCTCCAAACTGCCATATCTCGCGAACGGATGGACCAATCCGCAAAATTTCTGTTGCATCTGATAGTAGAAACTCGACCGATTACAACGGTATGTGTAGTTTTCCCCTAGGCCGTTCCAGTTATTCGTTTCGAGCATCAGAACTGCGAAAATTTTGAGTTTCTCAAGCGTTTCTTACCTCCAAACTGCCATATCTCGCGAACGGATTGACCAATCCGCAAAATTTCTGTTGCATCTGAAAGTAGAAACTCGCCCGATTACAACGGTATGCGCACTTTTCCCCTAGGCCGTTCTAGTTATTCGTTTCGAGCATCAGAACTGCGAAAATTTTGAGTTTCTCAAGCGTTTCTTACATCCAAACGGCCATATCTCGCGAACGGATTGACCAATCCGCATAATTTCTGTTGCATCTGAAAGTAGAAACTCGCCCGATTACAACGGTATGCGCACTTCTCCCCTAGGTCGTTCTAGTCATTCGTTTCGAGCATCAGAACTGCGAAAATTTTGCGTTTCTCAAGCGTTTCTTACATCCAAACGGCCATATCTCGCGAACGGATTGACCAATCCGCAAAATTTCTGTTGCATTTGAAAGTAGAAACTCGCCCGATTACAACGGTATGCGTACTTCTCCCCTAGGCCGTCCTAGTCATTCGTTTCGAGCATCAGAACTGCGAAAATTTTGAGTTTCTCAAGCGTTTCTTACCTCCAAACTGCCATATCTCGCGAACGGATTGACGAATCCGCAAAATTTCTGTTGCTTCTGAAAGTAGAAACTCGCCCGATTACAATGGTATGCGCACTTTTCCCCTGGGCGGTTCTAGTTATTCGTTTCGAGCATAAAACTCCGAAAATTTTGAGCTTCTAAACCGTTTCTTATCTCCAAACTGCCATATCTCGCGAACGGATTGATCAATCCGCAAAATTTCTGTTGCATCTGAAAGTAGAAACTCGCCCGATTACAACGGTATGCGCACTTTTCCCCTAGGCCGTTCTAGTTATTCGTTTCGAGCATCAGAACTGCGAAAATTTTGAGTTTCTCAAGCGTTTCTTACATCCAGACGGCCATATCTCGCGAACGGATAGACCAATCCGCATGATTTCTGTTGCATCTGAAAGTAGAAACTCGCCCGATTACAACGGTTTGCGTACTTCTCCCCTAGGCCGTTCTAGTCATTCGTTTCGAGCATCAGAACTGCGAAACTTTTGAGTTTCTCAAGCGTTTCTTATCTCCAAACTGCCATATCTCGCGAACGGATTGATCAATCCGCAAAATATCTGTTGCATCTGAAAGTGGAAACTCGCCCGATTACAACGGTATGCGCACTTTTCCCCTAGGCCGTTCTAGTTATTCGTTTCGAGCATCAGAACTGCGAAAATTTTGAGTTTCTCAAGCGTTTCTTACCTCCAAACTGCCATATCTCGCGAACGGATTGACGAATCCGCAAAATTTCTGTTGCTTCTGAAAGTAGAAACTCGCCCGATTACAACGGTATGCGCACTTTTCCCCTAGGCCGTTCTAGTTATTCGTTTCGAGCATCAGAACTGCGAAAATTTTGAGTTTCTCAAGCGTTTCTTACATCCAAACGGCCATATCTCGCGAACGGATTGACCAATCCGCATAATTTCTGTTGCATCTGAAAGTAGAAACTCGCCCGATTACAACGAAATGCGCACTTCTCCCCTAGGCCGTTCTAGTCATTCGTTTCGAGCATCAGAACTGCGAAACTTTTGAGTTTCTCAAGCGTTTCTTATCTCCAAACTGCCATATCTCGCGAACGGATTGATCAATCCGCAAAATATCTGTTGCATCTGAAAGTGGAAACTCGCCCGATTACAACGGTATGCGCACTTTTCCCCTAGGCCGTTCTAGTTATTCGTTTCGAGCATCAGAACTGCGAAAATTTTGAGTTTCTCAAGCGTTTCTTACCTCCAAACTGCCACATCTCGCGAACGGATGGACCAATCCGCAAAATTTCTGTTGCATCTGATAGTAGAAACTCGCCCGATTACAACGGTATGTGTAGTTTTCCCCTAGGCCGTTCCAGTTATTCGTTTCGAGCATCAGAACTGCGAAAATTTTGCGTTTCTCAAGCGTTTCTTACATCCAAACGGCCATATCTCGCGAACGGATTGACGAATCCGCAAAATTTCTGTTGCTTCTGAAAGTAGAAACTCGCCCGATTACAACGGTATGCGCACTTTTCCCCTGGGCGGTTCTAGTTATTCGTTTCGAGCATAAAACTCCGAAAATTTTGAGCTTCTAAACCGTTTCTTATCTCCAAACTGCCATATCTCGCGAACGGATTGATCAATCCGCAAAATTTCTGTTGCATTTGAAAGTAGAAACTCGGCCGATTACAACGGTATGCGCACTATTCCCCTGTGCCGTTCTAGTTATTCGTTTCGAGCATCAGAACTGCGAAAATTTTGAGTTTCTCTAGCGTTTCTTACATCCAAACGGCCATATCTCGCGAACGGATTGACCAATCCGCATAATTTCTGTTGCATCTGAAAGTAGAAACTCGCCTGATTACAACGGTATGCGCACTTTTCCCCTAGGCCGTTCTAGTTATTCGTTTCGAGCATCAGAACTGCTAAAATTTTGAGTTTCTCAAGCGTTTCTTACATCCAAACGGCCATATCTCGCGAACGGATTAACCAATCCGCATGATTTCTGTTGCATCTGAAAGTAGAAACTCGCCCGATTACAACGGTATGCGCACTATTCCCCTGTGCCGTTCTAGTTATTCGTTTCGAGCATCAGAACTGCGAAAATTTTGAGTTTCTCAAGCGTTTCTTACCTCCAAACTGCCATATCTCGCGAACGGATGGACCAATCCGCAAAATTTCTGTTGCATCTGATAGTAGAAACTCGCCCGATTACAACGGTATGTGTAGTTTTCCCCTAGGCCGTTCCAGTTATTCGTTTCGAGCATCAGAACTGCGAAAATTTTGAGTTTCTCAAGCGTTTCTTACCTCCAAACTGCCATATCTCGCGAACGGATTGACCAATCCGCAAAATTTCTGTTGCATCTGAAAGTAGAAACTCGCCCGATTACAACGGTATGCGCACTTTTCCCCTAGGCCGTTCTAGTTATTCGTTTCGAGCATCAGAACTGCGAAAATTTTGAGTTTCTCAAGCGTTTCTTACATCCAAACGGCCATATCTCGCGAACGGATTGACCAATCCGCATAATTTCTGTTGCATCTGAAAGTAGAAACTCGCCCGATTACAACGGTATGCGCACTTCTCCCCTAGGTCGTTCTAGTCATTCGTTTCGAGCATCAGAACTGCGAAAATTTTGCGTTTCTCAAGCGTTTCTTACATCCAAACGGCCATATCTCGCGAACGGATTGACCAATCCGCAAAATTTCTGTTGCATTTGAAAGTAGAAACTCGCCCGATTACAACGGTATGCGTACTTCTCCCCTAGGCCGTCCTAGTCATTCGTTTCGAGCATCAGAACTGCGAAAATTTTGAGTTTCTCAAGCGTTTCTTACCTCCAAACTGCCATATCTCGCGAACGGATTGACGAATCCGCAAAATTTCTGTTGCTTCTGAAAGTAGAAACTCGCCCGATTACAATGGTATGCGCACTTTTCCCCTGGGCGGTTCTAGTTATTCGTTTCGAGCATAAAACTCCGAAAATTTTGAGCTTCTAAACCGTTTCTTATCTCCAAACTGCCATATCTCGCGAACGGATTGATCAATCCGCAAAATTTCTGTTGCATCTGAAAGTAGAAACTCGCCCGATTACAACGGTATGCGCACTTTTCCCCTAGGCCGTTCTAGTTATTCGTTTCGAGCATCAGAACTGCGAAAATTTTGAGTTTCTCAAGCGTTTCTTACATCCAGACGGCCATATCTCGCGAACGGATAGACCAATCCGCATGATTTCTGTTGCATCTGAAAGTAGAAACTCGCCCGATTACAACGGTTTGCGTACTTCTCCCCTAGGCCGTTCTAGTCATTCGTTTCGAGCATCAGAACTGCGAAACTTTTGAGTTTCTCAAGCGTTTCTTATCTCCAAACTGCCATATCTCGCGAACGGATTGATCAATCCGCAAAATATCTGTTGCATCTGAAAGTGGAAAACCGCCCGATTACAACGGTATGCGCACTTTTCCCCTAGGCCGTTCTAGTTATTCGTTTCGAGCATCAGAACTGCGAAAATTTTGAGTTTCTCAAGCGTTTCTTACCTCCAAACTGCCATATCTCGCGAACGGATTGACGAATCCGCAAAATTTCTGTTGCTTCTGAAAGTAGAAACTCGCCCGATTACAACGGTATGCGCACTTTTCCCCTAGGCCGTTCTAGTTATTCGTTTCGAGCATCAGAACTGCGAAAATTTTGAGTTTCTCAAGCGTTTCTTACATCCAAACGGCCATATCTCGCGAACGGATTGACCAATCCGCATAATTTCTGTTGCATCTGAAAGTAGAAACTCGCCCGATTACAACGAAATGCGCACTTCTCCCCTAGGCCGTTCTAGTCATTCGTTTCGAGCATCAGAACTGCGAAACTTTTGAGTTTCTCAAGCGTTTCTTATCTCCAAACTGCCATATCTCGCGAACGGATTGATCAATCCGCAAAATATCTGTTGCATCTGAAAGTGGAAACTCGCCCGATTACAACGGTATGCGCACTTTTCCCCTAGGCCGTTCTAGTTATTCGTTTCGAGCATCAGAACTGCGAAAATTTTGAGTTTCTCAAGCGTTTCTTACCTCCAAACTGCCACATCTCGCGAACGGATGGACCAATCCGCAAAATTTCTGTTGCATCTGATAGTAGAAACTCGCCCGATTACAACGGTATGTGTAGTTTTCCCCTAGGCCGTTCCAGTTATTCGTTTCGAGCATCAGAACTGCGAAAATTTTGCGTTTCTCAAGCGTTTCTTACATCCAAACGGCCATATCTCGCGAACGGATTGACGAATCCGCAAAATTTCTGTTGCTTCTGAAAGTAGAAACTCGCCCGATTACAACGGTATGCGCACTTTTCCCCTGGGCGGTTCTAGTTATTCGTTTCGAGCATAAAACTCCGAAAATTTTGAGCTTCTAAACCGTTTCTTATCTCCAAACTGCCATATCTCGCGAACGGATTGATCAATCCGCAAAATTTCTGTTGCATTTGAAAGTAGAAACTCGCCCGATTACAACGGTATGCGCACTATTCCCCTGTGCCGTTCTAGTTATTCGTTTCGAGCATCAGAACTGCGAAAATTTTGAGTTTCTCTAGCGTTTCTTACATCCAAACGGCCATATCTCGCGAACGGATTGACCAATCCGCATAATTTCTGTTGCATCTGAAAGTAGAAACTCGCCTGATTACAACGGTATGCGCACTTTTCCCCTAGGCCGTTCTAGTTATTCGTTTCGAGCATCAGAACTGCGAAAATTTTGAGTTTCTCAAGCGTTTCTTACATCCAAACGGCCATATCTCGCGAACGGATTAACCAATCCGCATGATTTCTGTTGCATCTGAAAGTAGAAACTCGCCTGATTACAACGGTATGCGCACTTCTCCCCTAGGCCGTTCTAGTTATTCGTTTCGAGCATCAGAACTGCGAAAATTTTGAGTTTCTCAAGCGTTTCTTACATCCAAACGGCCATATCTCGCGAACGGATTAACCAATCCGCATGATTTCTGTTGCATCTGAAAGTAGAAACTCGCCCGATTACAACGGTATGCGTACTTTTCCCCTAGGCCGTTCTAGTCATTCGTTTCGAGCATCAGAACTTCGAAAATGTTGAGTTTCTCAAGCGTTTCTTACATCCAAACGGCCATATCTCGCGAACGGATTGACCAATCCGCATGATTTCTGTTGCATCTGAAAGTAGAAACTCGCCCGATTACAACGGTCTGCGTACTTCTCCCCTAGGCCGTTCTAGTCATTCGTTTCGAGCATCAGAACTGCGAAAATTTTGAGTTTCTCAAGCGTTTCTTACATCCAAACTGCCATATCTCGCGAACGGATTGACCAATCCGCATGACTTCTGTTGCATCTGAAAGTAGAAACTCGCCCGATTACAACGGTCTGCGTACTTCTCCCCTAGGCCGTTCTAGTCATTCGTTTCGAGCATCAAAACTGCGAAAATTTTGAGTTTCTCAAGCGTTTCTTACCTCCAAACTGCCATATCTCACGAACGGATTGACCAATCCTCAAAATTTCTGTTGCATCTGAAAGTAGAAACTCGCCCGATTACAACGGTAGGTGTTGTTTTCCCCTAGGCCGTTCTAGTTATTCGCTTCGAGCATCAGAACTGCGAAAATTTTGAGTTCCTCAAGCGTTTCTTACCTCCAAACTGCCATATCTCGCAAACGGATTGACCAATCCGCCAAAATTTCTGTTTCTTCTGAAAGTAGAAACTCGCCCGATTACAACGGTATGCGCACTTTTCCCCTAGGCCGTTCTAGTTATTCGTTTCGAGCATCAGAACTGCGATAAT